>NC_059329.1:78254154-78579154 GCF_018350155.1 Leopardus geoffroyi
AGATTCAAAAGATGAACATGAATGCTTCCTTAAATTTAATAGTATGCAGTTTATCATTCTAAAGACGAAATACTTCCGCTAATAATTATTTTAAAAGAAATGAACTTTTCTTTTAATGGTGGAGTGAAGAAAAAATGTTTAGAAGATTCTAGGTGTGAAAGCATTTCGGTTTTCAGTCTATAGAAGTTAATAGAATGTATTAATATTCTCCCTAATAATAAATATAATAATTTTCAAAGGTTAAGTATTTTAACAACCTTTTGTAACCCAGTGCTGTATATTTTGATATGGTTCATTTTTTGTCATTTAAATTAAGACCAAAAATCTATGATATACTCTCAGTCTTAAAAAGTTTTAAGTTATGAATTCCCAATATTGATGCTCTTATATGAATTTCTCTAAGATATTTTAAGTAAGAAATTATTTCATTCATTAGCAATGTTCTTGTATAGGGGATTTATTATTTGTAATTTATTTTACTATACTAATTTAGAAATTTTCAAGTGTAATTATTTTTCCCAGAGCCTTATTTACGTTGCTCAATATGTATACATTCCAGGGAGCTGTGAGATGGGGGGGAGCGGGGGGAGGATGGAGTGGGGAATACTTTAAAAATGCATAATGTTGTGTTTGCAGTAATTGTGTCTATATCATTATGTCATTGGATGATTATAGGATTTGGAAGCCAGTGACTATCCTTCATCTATTTCTCAGAGAAAGAATCTACTCAGCAAGAAAAGGGTTTGCTATCTGTTGTGCTAGCATGCAAATGTGTGTGATTTGTTCTTTATTTTTATTTTCTGTGTTTGTGTTGGCTGTGTGGCGTTGTCTTCTGTGGATGCATGACCCCAATGAGTAGTTTTACAAAACCCTTTCTTTTACTGAACCTTGGTCAAGCACTGTTCTATTCACAGTATTGGTTTGATGTTGCTACAGAAAACTAAAAAGGATTACGTGTGGACTTTTAAATATTGTTGTCCATTTTATAGTTTAAAGTCACTTGTTAACATCAGAAAAGGAATCTATGCCTACCTTCCAGTGTTTGATAAATCATCTCTTGTTATTATCTTGTTATTATGGACTCTAAGAACATTTCTATGGAAAAAAGTTATATTAGTTTTATTAGTATAAAATAAAATATCCTTTTGTTAGGATGACAGTTTCAAGACATCCATTCAGCATTTGGGTTATTTATATTCAGTTTCTTTCCCAGAGACAATTATGTTAGACTTTTGTTTTTTTAATTTTAATTTATTAGCATCTCAGTTCACATTTTTACTTTTGAACTCAGAAATTCTTTCCAAATTTAGCTATTTGCCGTATGCCAGGGCAAAGGTATGAGAAAACAGTACAGAATCTGATTGAGAGAACTAAACGTCTCCCTAGAATGATAATTGCATCAAGACTCAGCAAAGTCAAGGTTAAATTAGGGAAATGAACAGCTTTCTAGCTTTTCCAGGATCAAATTTTTGCTGTACAATATTCAATACTAATAACTATATGCTCAATAATGGTAGCTAGGCAGTGCACGTCTTACCATATCTACTTCTCCAACAACCTTCATTTTATAAATGAGATCCTGGGGCCCAGAGAATTAAATAACTTGCCCAATGTACACACCTTCTCAATGGCCCAGGTGGAATTTGAATTCAGCTCCATTTACCTCCAAAGATCATGCCCCTGTGTTATAGAAAGTTATGCTCTGAGTTAATTTTAGAAGTTCATATGATTATTTAAAGAGGAAAAATAAAGTGTAACTACAAACCAAATTAGAAAAGATTCTTGCCTCTAATTGCTGTTCTGAGTGTTAGTGACTTAACCCATTAATTTCACATGAAGTCCAGTACTAAAGAAAGGAAAGACATCACTTGGTGCAGGACATTTCTTGACTCAGTGGCAAAGGCACTTAACTACATTTCATTCTATACGTATTCCATAACTGATGAGATTATGAATGAAATATTCTTGTTTCTGTGAATTATGTGGATGTCATAGCCTTTCTAAATGTGAATAATGATTCTGAGAAATCTGGGTACACGCACACCCAGCGTTTATGAGTTGGTGAGATTCTTTGCTTTTTCTTTAGCTTTCTTGAGATCAGTTTCAAGGCACCTAAATTGCTGTACTATCCCTAATTGCCCCCTACCTTTAAGCTGAAAGGTTTCTGCATGGGTCTTACCAGGAGTGACATACAGGGAGCAGTTTGTGACTAGCCCTTAAATTTCTAGAATTTCTAGAAAAACATTTTTAGTACTTTATTAATCCTGGCAGGAGAGAAATGCCCATAGTACACATTAAGGGCTAATTCAATGCATGAATTACTTTCCCTCCATTCATCATCATCATCACTGCTATCTGAAACATTTGTAGAGCATATTATATATAGCAAAGCACATTGGAATCTTTTTAACAAAATAGAGGAATTATAACTGATGTTTAATGTTTATTTTTGAGAGAGAGAGAGAGAGAGAGAGAGAGAGAGACAGAGTGAGCAGGGGAAGGGCAGAGAGAGAGGGAGACACAGAATCTGAAGCAGGCTCCAGGCTCTGAGCTGTCAGCACAGAGCCTGATGTGGGGCTGGAACTCATGAACTGTGAGATCATGACCTGAGCTGAAGTCAGATGCTCAACCTACTGAGCCACCTAGGAACCCCTGACTGATGTTTATTATAATAATCACAGCATTGGCTAATACAGTGCTTTTCCAACCTTAAAGTGCTTACTCATCCCCTGGAGAACTTGTTTAATTGTAGATTCTGATCAGTAAGTTTGGGGTGGGGCCCAATAATTTGTAGTTTTATTCAGCTCCCAGCTGATGCCAATGCTTCTGGTTTGTGGACCCCAATCAAGCAGCAAGGGAGTCACATTTATTGAGTACTTGCTATATGTACCAAGTGCCCTTCACCTCATCAGGAAGAACAAGTAGAAGGCAAAGTGCCTGTTTGAGAGATGAAAAAATTATGCAGCCTGGCTAGAACTTCATCCTTCTGACTTCTAGTTAACTGTATTTCCTATTATACCACTTTTCTGAGTATTAGAGCCTTCCCTATTCTGGGAAGGTGGACAGCTATTAATTTATGATATTTTCATGACTAAACAATATTCTGTCAAAAACATAATTGTATTTCAAATTTCCTTCCTAAATATAAATCTAAAAACCGGTTTCCCTCAAAGCCAATGTGTAAATATTGTAGTCTCTAATGTACAGACACCAAATAGACAACACAATTTTTCATGCTTTCGTTTCTTTGCCCATGTGTTGAAACTTAATACATTTAGCTAAACTATACATTTATGGTTGAATGCATTTTATACTTGCAGATTCTGTGACATTGAAACTCTACCCTTTGCTTTAGGGGAAGGCCTCATTTCTATTCCTGGAGCTAGCAGCACTCCATTTGACATTTGATGCCCATGAGATTTTTATAGAATCTAGGTTATAAGACTGAGTCTCTTGCCACATATTTTTGAATAGGGATCTGTGTTACTTTCCCCAGAGGTGTTCTGCATTCTGCTTTTCTTTGAGATGGTTTTGATTATTAAAAGAAAAACCTCAATGATAAAACCTTTGGCATAATAATGACCATTGACCAGAGAGCTTTTGATTTGTTTTAAAAAGAATTTTTTAGAGGACAGAAAAAAGTAGTGATCCCCTCTTCTAACTTAAAGCAAAAGACCATGTAAATGTTTCGATGACAGACTGAAAAAAAATGTTTTCTACTCTAAACTTCAGCATCAGTAGAAGTTTTCTTGGTTTTTTTTGAAAAGATGAATCAGTAAAGTGATTTAACATAAATATACTTAGGACTCAATACAAAGTCTTTAGTTCAAATACGATATACTAAAAGCGATATTTTTAATCATTGTGACAAAGACATGCCTTCAGTAATACATAATCAACTTAGGTAATTTACTAAACATGGACTCATCTAAATTATTTCATTCACAGATACAGGAAAATTAATGTAAGGTGTTTGCTGTTTCACAAAATCACGTATTTTAATACAATTGTTACTTAAGCTCTGTATTGAGCACAAACTTGTAATAGGTATAGGATATCTGCTTTAAATTTCTTTATATGCTGACCAAATTGACCTACTTAACCTGGCATTTGATTTAGATTGATTGATTTTTAATTATTTCTGATATAAAATAAATGATAAAATATTCAAAATACACTCATTATAATGGGACCACTTTAAATTATACACATTTTACCACTAGTAATTTTTTATTCCAAAGTTTTTTTTAATGTTTATTTATTTTTGAGAGAGAGAGAGAGAGACAGAGTGTGAGTGGGGGAGGGCAGAGAGAGAGAGGGAGACACGGAATCTGAAGCAGCTCCAGGCTCTGAGCTGTCAGCATAGAGCCTGATGCGGGGTTCGAACCCACGAGCCATGTGATCATGATCTGAGCTGAAGTCCGACGCTTAACCAACTGAGCCACCCAGGCACCCCTATCCCAGAGTTTTTATAGTGCTTAGTGTAGTGACTAATATCTGACTGGTGCACACACAAAAACATGTTTTTAGGGGAAAAAATAAGTGAATTATTGTTGGCTAAGCTAAATGAAGTTAATCTTTAAACAAAGAATTTATAACCAAAATTTAAAAAATAATAAAACTAACCTCGGGAAAATCTTTCCTATGTGCCAAACACTGTGCTAAGAATAACAATAAATATTATTTGGCTTAATCCTCACAAAAATATTTCAAGGTGTAAACTGTTGTGTTTCCCAAAATGAGATTTTACAGAATAACTGCCCAAGAGAATACAGCCAGTAAGCATGAACACTCACACTCAGATCTTTGTGATTTGAATCTCTTTCTATTAACTTAGTTTAGAACTTGTTTCAGTGCAAAAACCAAATAAAGTCACCTCTTTGGAAAATTTAGATACTATTTAAAGACTCTTGAATTTAATTTGATAGCAATAGGGGAAGAATATTTGCTTTTACAATTAAACGAACATTGCCATGATTTGCATTTTCTCAAGACACCAGGTAAAGTTTTAGTCTTTATTTAGTTCACTGTCAAAACCACTATCATCGCCAGATGATTGTCATCATCCTTGAATTTTGAGATATATTATTTATTGAGTCATTACTGTTTTGTGTTAAATTATGCACCTGTACAGCTTCATCTCATTCATTGCTTATTAGTCATCAGATACTGGTTTTTTTTTGGGGGGGGGGGTTGGCCATTATGAGCCAGTTATAATATGCCAATTAAAAAAGCCATTAATATGTGAGACAATAGCACAAGTGTGGTTTTGAAGCAATGTTTTCCTTTATAAAATATATTTCCAAGAAAACTGGGCAGTAAAATATTATCATTCTACTAGTTTTTCCTAAGAAATGATGCTGAAGAAGAGGTTCATTTGTCTTACATTGTATAGGCTGAATCTGTTAAGGATATGAAGAATCCTGCAGTTACTTTTTAGTTTGCCAAAATTAATTTTCTGATGAGTCCATGGTAGATTCAACATCTGAGTTTGGGCATGCTAAACCTGTTTTAAATTGATTAGCTCCATTGAGGAAGCAAAGAATTACACAACAGTAATGTGTCTTTCCTTTAAATTTTTTTTTTTATTGTTTATTTTTGAGAGAGAGAGAGACAGAGAGAGAGAGTGGGAGGGGCAGAGAGAAAGGGAGACACAGAATCCGAAGCAGGCTCCAGGATCTGAGCTATGAGCACAGAGCCCGATGTGGGGCTTGAACTCACCACGTGTGAGATCATGACCTGAGCCAAAGTTGGACGCTTAACCGACTGAGCCAGCCAGGTGCCCTAGTAAAGTGTCTTATATATCACATTGTCTTTCCTTTACTAGCCACATGATTGTTTTTTTCAGGATGAATTTTATTTTCCTTTAAGTGTATCTATCCCAGTGCTTACATAGTCCTCAAAATATGTATAATGAGTTGGTTAAGGAATCAGTATAGTTGGGTCAGGTATTACTTTTTATATCTGGGTGTTGACTGCACATTGACACAATTTGGTCAGTTCACTAGTAATTTATATATTTTGACACCATTTCCATTAAGAAACGCATGAGATTTTATCCACATCTCCTGGTGCGGTAGCCACTTGCTTCACACAGCTTTCACCGAAGATGAGGGTATTAACAGAGCCTTGAAAATCTTCCTCTCCTCAGTTTTTGTATATTCCTTTTTCCACTCAAAACTCCTGTTTATTATTTTGTTCTATGGACAGCGTATTTTTTTAAAGACTGAATCAGAAAGAATTGATTATCTAGACAGGAAGATTGATTTATTTGTTAGATTCTGCTTTCCAATGTTTGTTATTGTTCTCTTTTTGAAATTGATGCCTATGTGATATTACAGTCCATATGTTATATTGCACTGAAGTCGATTTAATATGTCAAAAGTTGTGATGTTTGTATCATTCCAGCCAGGGTCAACCAGTAGTGCATTTGAAATTGGAAGTAGTAAATATCCTTATTTTAAGATCTTTTAATTAGAAATAATTTTAGGTTTCTTGATTAGGGGAATTCACTGATGGTCAGCTAAAACTTTTATATGACCAAGAATTGAAATAGTCTATAATTGAGATTTTTCCATAATTCTGTCTTAAGGAGCATTGTTGGTAGGAATAGAATTTAATTTAAAAGCTTTAAAGGTGACATTTTATGACAAGATGACAAAATTGTGTCCGTCTAAAGCCAAGTGAAATTATATACGTTTACAATCCAAGTAAATGTTCGTTTTATACTCATCACAAACAAATTCCACTCTGGCATCAGTGAACCAAATGTTGCCCCTACCGTAATCTGTGGAGAGAAAGAATTAGATATTTAAATTAAAGGAATAGAATAATGCTGGGAAATTGAATTATAAAATTCTATGTTTAAGAATTAAAGCAAGATTACTTTCTTAAAATAGATCAATAAGCTATCAATAAGCCAGTATGTTCTTTTATCAGGATATTGTCTATGTAAAGACCATTCTCAAGTCAATATATTTTTTTCAGTATCTGTTGACTTTATTAGGTGATATATATAATAATATTTTTAAAATCCTCTCATCTTTGCTTAAAAGAAAGCAATACAAGCAGGAAATACTCTTTTGGTAGACTCAACAAATGCAAGCGTGATTGGACAGGATTACTGAATGTGTCCAAAGCAATTAGTAAAGCAAATTTTATTAAAACATGAGATTATATTAGAATTTGATCCAAACAAAGAACAGTCTTCTAATTTTCTCATTTTATGGGCAAAGCTGGCTGATAGTATATATATACATATATATATACATATATATGTATACATATATATATATAGGTATGTATTTGCAAATCCATTCATTTGAAAGTATATCATTCTAAAGTACCATTTAACCAGACTTGATCAGGAAGGGACATCAAATTTCAGAATCTCACTTGATGTTATTGTTTGGCAGATAACAAAGGATAATTTTTCTTATATAATTTTTCTCCGTATTCATTGCATTATTTCTGCCCAAATCACTGGTGAAGATAGACTCAGGATTTTGCAAAGTCTAGTCTTTGCTCCACTGTCTTCTGTGTACTGTGTATTTTAGGGAAAAAAATTTTTTAAATCATTTTTGTAACGTTTATTTCTTTTTTAATTATTTAAAATGTTTATACTTGAGAGAGAGAGAGAGCAAGAAGGGGAGAGGCAGAGAGAAAGGGAGACACAGAATCTGAAGCAGGATCCAGGCTCTGAGCTGTCAGCACAGAGCCCAACACAGGTCTTGAACTCATGAACCATGAGATCGTGACCTGAGCCGATGTCGGACACTTAATCGACTGAGCCGCCCAGGTGCCCCTGTAATGTTTATTTATTTATTTTGAGAGAGAGAAAGAGAGAGAGAGAGACAGAGAGAGAGAATCCCAGGCAGGCTTTGCGCTATCAGTGAAGAGCCCAATGCAGGGCTCGATCTCATGAACCGTAAGATCATGACCTGAGCTGAAATCAAGATTTGGATGCTTAACCTCCTGAGCCAGCCAGTTGCCTCATGTACTATGTATTTTAAAATATCAACTATTTATATCATAATACAGCTACTTGTGTTTCCGATATTGACTTACTAATATTAACTAATAAAGCATTTTCCGGGGGAGATTTACTCAGGATGAGATTTCCTGAGACTCGTGGCTTGGAGGAGGGATATTGGGCAGAGTTTTGAAAGGGCTTTAAGACTTTAGTAGAGCTAAGTGTATCGTGGGATAGGATGGTTTCTGTGAATGTCAGAATGAAGACTAGCTCATTTACTGGAAGCATGAGAGAAGAGAGGTCATTGGCAAGCCTGTTCGCTATTGAGCTGCTTTACAATCCCTTCTATTGTAAAGGTGTCCACCTCTGTCTTGTCTTTCAGTCCTCCACAAGCAACCCAGAGAAGTGTGTCTCTGTTTGCTAGAGCTTGGCCGGATTGCAGCCAGGTAGGTCAAACTGCTGCCACTATGTCAAGACATGGACCATCCTCAGCATCGAAGCAATTGAGAAGCTTGCTGGTTTTTCGTTGCTAATTTAACCTGGGTTTTGAGAAGCTACTTTTTCCAATATAATCCGTCCGAACAGCTCAAGAGCAGTTGTTCAAAATAAAGCATGCCACTAATATTCTTAGCACCATGAGCTTGTCGAAGCCACTATGTCTGATAAGCATTTACTAAAAGCATATCCTCCCATCCAGTACATTTTCTCTCAACTGACTGAGCCACCCGGGCACCTGTCAGCTCTTTTAGCTTCTACTTCTGAGTAGGGGGATAGTTTTTAAATTATTCTCCATATTTTGGTTAGAGACAGTCCTAGAATATGATCCTTCATAAGGGGAGAGATGTTTGGAATCCTTTTCTTCTAGGAAAAAAGGAGTAATTGTAAAAGTCATAATCCTAGCTAAGTAAGCAGAGAAAGGGACTTTATTACCTCAGCTAATCTGCTTTGGTTTCACGTCTTCTCTTTTATTATCTGGCAAATGACCAAATGGAACCTCTGACAGTTCTATGAAACTCACAGAATTAGAAATGAGGATACAAGGGGTTGAAGAAGTCTTGATTCAAAATAAAACTTAGGAATTGATTGGAAGATGTTGTTTTCATCTAGATCTGGGTATACTTTTAAGACAGAGATCAGATGAACCAATAAAGTGAGAGCTGGCTCTGGGTGAAAATTCTCAAAGAGAAATTTATAAAGAAAATCAAGGTAAAGAAAATACAAAGTGTGCACATCAGACTACAGCAGTGGGTAGAAAGCTTGCTGGCAGTGAATAGACCTATGTTTTGTTTTGTTTTGTTTTGTTTTGTTTTGTTTTGTTTTGTTTTGTTTTCTTTGATCCGATGGGAAACTAACCTGCAATCAGAAATAACTCCAAGTTCTGTAAAATGTGATAGCAACATAATCTCAAACAGTTGGACATCAGCTGTGAATTTTGCTTTACCGCAATAAGTGGGTATGAGAAAGATTTTTTTTTATTAAAAAAATTTTTTTTAACGTTTATTTATTTTTGAGACAGAGAGAGACAAAGCATGAACGGGGGAGGGTCAGAGAGAGGGAGACACAGAATCTGAAACAGGCTGCAGGCTCTGAGCTGTCAGCACAGAGCCCGACGCGGGGCTCGAACTCACGGACCGCGAGACCATGACCTGAGCCGAGGTCGGCCGCTTAACCGACTGAGCCACCCAGGCACCCCTTTTTTATTTTTAAAGAATTCAAAGTAAATCTGACTGAGCCTCCACTCAAAGTGAAAAAGTCAATTTGAGACATTTGGAGGTTTCCCTATTCTCTCCCACTCTGTTCCCAGATACTGTGTGAAGGCCTTGGGAGAGGGTCCCCTAGGCCTCTATCTCTCTACCACTAGGGCTTAGTTTGAGCTTGTAGTGTCCAGCCGTTTCCTGGAACCCCACCCCGCTACAGCACTGTCACCTTCTTGGTTTCTATGAAGGAGTAAGACCAAGGTATCAGTTGCTTCTAGGACTCTGCTAAACTACTCCTCCACCAGTCTTCTGACCTGTAGGGCAAACAACCTTGAGTCAAAGGGCTACCAAGGACTCTACAGATGTCCCCTAAAAGGGGGGAAGTTAAATACTCAGGCAGGAGGAAAATACACCAAGTAAAACCTCAGTAAATGAGCAACTGTCCCTGAAATGGTAAAGTGAGAGAAACACGGATGGTCTAGAGTTCCTGCTTAATAGAAGGGTAGGCAGAACACTTTTTGTTCAGTTATTTATTTAAAAAAATTTTTTTAAGTTTATTTGAGAGAGAGAGAGAGAGAGAGAGAGAGAGATACAGCACAGTGGGGGAGGGGCAGGGCGAGAGGGAGACACAGAATGTGAAGCAGGCTCCGGGCTCCGAGCTGTCAGCACAGAGCCTGACGTGGGGCCCGAACCCGTGAGCTGTGAGATCATGACCTGAGCCGAAGTCGGACACCTAATTGGCTGAGCCACCCAGGCATCCTTCAGTTGTTTATTTTAATTATACTGCTAGAATATTCTACAATGCCAGATTCTATTTTGTTGCTTTCGTAATCTAAATATATGAATGAAATAAGCATCATGGTTCTGAAAGCTGTGATATGGAGGTAAAGAGAAGGAGTTGCACCACCTGCAGAATTTGCTGTGAGTTGTCATTTTCCTCTTTAATTTGTATTAGTTGCCTGTGTTTTGGGTTTGTTTTATTTTTTGTAATTACACTTTTTATGACCAGAACACTCTGATTAGGAATCCTGCTGAAGTAAACTTTCTATGACTGAGTCATCAAAGGAGAAGACATGCTTCCCAATGACAAAATCCCTTGAGAAATCTCCATGTCTGGTGTAAATTGCCCCTTGCCATAGTATATAAAACAAATTAAAATTTTAATTTTAATGAAAGAGGATCATAATGGCATGGTGAATTTCATGATGAAGGATCATGTCAAGTGTTATGGGTTTTTTTCCCCAAATCTTTCAAAATTGAGATTCTGGGTTGTTCCATTTCTTTCTTTCTTTCCTTTTTTTTTTTTTTAAAGCACTTTATTGCCTACGATTAGCAAAGAAAAAGCTGTACGTATTTAATGTATACAAGTTGATGAGTTTAGAGATAAGTATACATCTTTGAAGCCTTCCTGCAGTCTATGCCATAAATCTAACCATCACCCCCCAAATTTTCATCCTGCCATCAGCAACAGCAGCATCTGTGACAGAAATGGGTGGCTAGATCTCTCACCACACTATGACCATGTGAGCTGGTGAAAGCAGTAATTATTCACATTACAAAAAAATATTACTACTTTCACAAAGGAATTATCTAAGGATTAAGATAACCTTTATGCGGGGCGCCTGGGTGGCGCAGTCGGTTAAGCGTCCGACTTCAGCCAGGTCACGATCTCGCGGTCCGGGAGTTCGAGCCCCGCGTCAGGCTCTGGGCTGATGGCTCAGAGCCTGGAGCCTGTTTCCGATTCTGTGTCTCCCTCTCTCTCTGCCCCTCCCCCGTTCATGCTCTGTCTCTCTCTGTCCCCAAAATAAATAAACGTTGAAAAAAAAAATTAAAAAAAAAAAAAAAAAAGATAACCTTTATGCTACAATGCTTGATTTGTAAACATTGCTATTTTATTCACCTATTTAGGTGATGTGAAGTATTGCACACCTACCCTGAAAACCAGAAATGTGTTGGGGTTATTCAGGGTGTTACTTTTGTTGTGTGCAGGATAAGGTAAAACAGTCGAATGCCAACTGGATAGATTGAACTTTAAAATATAAATGTATAAACAGGGCGCCTGGGTGGCTCAGTCGATTAAGCATCTGACTTCCACACAGGTCATGATCTCCGGTTTGTGAGTTCGAGCCCCACGTCGGGCTGTGTGCTGACAGCTCAGAGCCTGGAGCCTGCTACATATTCTGTGTCTTCCTCTCTCTCTCTGCCCTTCCCTTGCTTGTGCTCTGTCTGTCTGTCTCTCTCTCTCTCAAAAATAAATACAAACATTAAAAAAATAAAAAAAATAAATATAAATGTATGCACATTTTATCTGCACACATTTGAAGACCTTTTTATTTTTATTTTAATAGAAGGTCAGTTGTGTTTTACAGTCAACAACCCAATAAACCCAAATCTCATTACCTAAGCCCTAAGTTGGAGCATATTAGTTAAAGGAAAAAAAAAGGAAAATTCATCTACGTGATCTAATTTTACTCCTAAATTTTTCTGTAGACGTATTAAAACCCATGTCTACATCTTTATTTTGTGCTTCCTCCTCTCCCCACTTCTCCACAGAGGATTACATAAATTATTGAGTTAAGGCAGATTTAGCCAAAACTGGCAGTTTTGCTCTTAAAAGTCAATACATGAATTTGCACACACAGTAGATGAGTTGTGACTCTAACAAAGTCTCTAGTACAATCTTGTGAGTTTGTGTGCATTTAAAAAAATCACTGATAGATGATGCTTTTTTTTATATTTGATTGTGAACACTTACATCTTAAAATTACACAGATGTTATCTTAAAAGCATCAACATCACTTCAGATATGATTCTCAGGATGCTTCTGATTCTCTGCCATGTTCTTTTGCCTGGGAACACTCAGCTAAGCCCCACTGGAGCTGGGCTTCTCTGAGTTCTGAGATGGGAGAATGAGACCACTTATTTTTGTTCTCATGGGTAAAATTTCCTTTTATTTTCAGCTAAATAGAGCTATCATCACTGGAGAGTGAAATCCCACTGTTAATATTTCAGAAACCAAGTCAGTTTCTGAGTGTAAAATATGCATGTTTTTCTTTTGAAAAGTAAAACACTCAGCAAAAACAGGTCAATAAACACTGAAAGATCTTTTTAATGACAATGCTTTGATATTCATTGCTGAAAAATGTTCCTGTAAATTCACCCTCTTACAGACTGCAGAGTTAAGATTAGCTTTATGCTAAAAGTGAACTTTTTTTTTTATATATTTTGGTTTGGGGCCATAATCAATAGTTAATATCTTAGTGGAGCTTTTTATATTTTTATTTTTGAGTACTTCCTTAATTTTGAACAAAATTTATGACCATTTGAAAGAAACATACTTGGTGAATATTTTCATTAGTCTCCTATTTCAATCCGTGGCCTAATTAAATGTTGCTTAAAGTAAATATACTCTTATACAAAATTTATTAATTAATGCATCCTAATTAAAGCACTTGACTCTGACTACTAAGAACATCACATGTGTTCATGTAGGTGAAATTTCCTTCCAAATGTAAATCTATCTTTAAATTACTTCAAAACAGAATAAAAATGGGCAAAACTGCAAGAACCTATAAACTATCTGTTAACTATAAACTTATTCATTTATCTCTAAACTTATCTGCCCTAAAAAGGGGGAGTTTTTAAAATGTCTCCCCCTAACTCTAGTGAAATAGGCCCGGATGTCTTTTGTTTGAAAATTCTAGTCTAGTTAATAGTTTGAATGAATTCTCTCATTCAGGGCTCAGTTTGGAAGCTAAACCATGTCATCTAGACTAATCTCAAAAATTGTGTCATGTGCCAGAAAAAGAAAAACACCATTCCTAGAACCTCTTGATAAAATCCTTAACCAGAAGAGCCTTCTCCTAGCCCTTTGCATTGTTTTTTCAATGAGACAAAACCAAATTCATTGCCCTTTCATTACTCACTCTCGTCTTCTATAACTGGAGTATACAGAAGATTTTTGTGCCTTCAACCTTCTTGCTGTCTTTAGTTTGACCCTTATTCAGTGGGAAAGCAACAAACTCTCTTTTCCAAAACCCTAAAATCTTATAGCCAAAAAGGAATACAAAAGAGTATAGATTTGTGAAAGCCTCGCAAAGTAGAAATGTGAAGTGGTATAGAATTAATCATGGAAACCAGAACGGAGCAGACTTTTGGAGAGTAGAAAAAAAAAGACCTATTTGGTGACTAAGTTGGCTTGCAGGTGCGGGCCCCCAGCCCCAGGGGAATGTCATGATTTACAGCCTGTTGACATCTCCAGACAGACAGGAAGCCAATGAACCGTATTTAAGTGTGCATTTTGGGACTAGCTGACTCTACCTTAGGCAGCTTGAAGTATTTAAAAGCCAATATAAGCAGAGATTTGGAGCTTAGTGTTGATTTTCTATGTTCAGTGGCAGAGCTAATTTTCAACATTCCCAGATAAAGAAAAGCCTCCAGGGCAAGGTTTTCTACATAAGACTTTGTTACCAACTTCATTCAAACTAAGTCTACTTTGTATCGGATATGGTGAAGGCTGTTGTTACTCTAGTAACATATTTTTTATTATTTTTCTTTGAAAAAGAGAGAGAGAGAAAGAGGGAGGGAGGGAGGGAGGAAAGGAAGAAAAGGAAAAGAGGAAGGGAGGAAGGAAGGAAGAGAGAAAGAGAAAGAAATGAAAGAAAGAAAGAAAGAAAGAAAGAAAGAAAGAAAGAAAGAAAGAAAGAAAGAAAGAAATTATGCAGCCTATTCCTGAAAGGTGGCCTGATTCCACCAACAATTACAAATGAAATCATATTTTCCAATTGGCTTAATTTGTACTTTGAAATATGATGCTTTTACTTATGACTGACTTTTAGTTGGCTGCGAATTCTAGTGTGTTAAATTCCTCTAGCTTCACTGCCCAGTTTGTGTTATTGTCTTAAGAACATTAAAACATAACACAATTTTATGCCTTGATGGACTAAGAATTCAAAGAAATCCAGGGAGATTAAAAAGGGTGAGGTAGTAGCAAAGCTGAATTTATAACTTGCTGTGTGACACTCCAGCACTGAGATATTTTCTGCTGTTGAAACTGGTATAAAGAAAGCCTGTAATAAGTTCTTTTGTAAAGGATACAAACAATAGTAATAATATAAACAGTAGTGATAATACTACTTTACATCTTAGTATTCAGGCTGTTACATATTTCATCTGGTGGTGTAATATATTTTTCAAAAGCTTTGCCCAAAGTACCTTAGTGCTGCAGTTTCCTAGTGGTACAACTTTTGATATGTCAATTACCAACACATTTTCAGAGGCTATGCCATGTATTAGACCCTGTACCGAGCATATAATGGATACTCCTTTAAAATTCCTTCTGACATTATTAAAACGCAGGAGTCAGAATTTCCATTTTCCATTGAACTTAAAAGGAGCCTCAGAAATAATGTACGTCAAGATGCCCAAATGTGCTGGATACATTAAAGATGGTCAGCAGTAGTTGTTTTTCCAGCATTCTCCCTCCCTCCCTGCACTGTTCCATAGGACCTCTAGGGCAGGCCATTTTCATTTCTACTTTCCTGATAGAAAACAGACTTCCAGAGGTTAAGTGACTTGCTAAATTTAAAGAATAGGTCAATGGCACAGTTAGCTCAAGTCTACCTCAGGGAAAAATGATACACAAATCTCCACGTGAGTGTTGTTGGTACTTGTCAACAGTAATGAGATGCTGGGTTGGGTTCAGTGTAATTAATGAAGTAGCAGAAAGGAAAAACAAAAGATGTATTTGGGTTGGTTTTGGACGGGGTTTTAAATCTGGAAAAACTTTTGGTAAATCATTTCTATGCACTTACTATTGACATGTTTTATTACAGTGATAGGCAATTAAAGATCCAGAATAATGAAACCACATTCATATTTGGAACCCCAATCATTGTTATATGACACTATGAGGTGTTTTTTTTTTTTCATTCACTTAGTAGCTATTGAGTACCTGCTGTGTGCCAAGATCTATGCCAGCTCCTGGGGATGCTGTGAATCAGACTGTGGGCTCCACTGTTACAGATTTGCAGGCTAGTGCATGCTGTCCTTATGTCCCATGAACTGAATAATATATGTAAAACATTAAAAATGCAGTAAATGGTGCCTAGGTCTTTTAGCTAATGATTTATGTAACTAAAAATTATTATGTTCATTAGAGACATTTCCCCAAACGGCTATTGTTCGGTTGAGTTGTGGCAGCTTAAACTGTTTTGTACTAAATTCCAGGTTTTCAGCTTTCAAAGAGCCTCTGACACATCATACATCCTCAGCCTCTAAATTCTGAAAAAAATCAGAAATTGAAATAAGAGCGTTGCAAATGGAACATCAAATATCACCTTTATTACTGATAAGATCCATTGTTGACAGGCATGCTCAGCATCTTTAACTGACCTCCAGAAGTTGGCCGGTTTAACTACCTAATTACAAAGATGAGTCAGGGTGGAGTTTTCTTTAAAAAATTTTTTTTTAATGTTTATTTATTTTTGAAAGAGAGACAGAGTGTGAGTGGGGGAGGAGCAGAGAGAGAGGGAGACACAGAATCCGAAGCAGGCTCCAGGCTCCGAGCTGTCAGCACAGAGCCCGACATGGGGTTCGAACTCATGAATCTCAAGATCATGACCTGAGCTGAAGTCGGACACTTACCGACTGAGCCACCCAAGTGCCCCGAAGGTGGAGTTTTCCAATGGGGCCTTTTTGAAGGCAGCCTCTTCCCTAGAAGAAGGGGGAACTGAGTCAAGCATGCTCAGTTGATTCTTAGATTTTACAATTTGATAAATTCCTTCATCTTGATGGAGAAGAGTGAGTAATGAAAGAGAGAGGCCAGGAATTAAACTAACTGAACACCCTCAACAGAACAAAACATCGAGAGTGGAGAAATTGCTTCCTTTACAAGTATGTACTGAACACATGTGATGATGTTAGTTAAGGTAACAAGCTGTTAGGACAATAATCTAAGCTTTTGCATTTAATGATCTTTTTAATATACTATTCATACTAAGTAGTAGACATACCTTCTACATAGTCTCTCTATATAGATTATTTACTTTGTAGGTTATTAGTAACCAATTTTTTAATATTTCCAAGGGACTTTTTCCTCTTCTTTCTTTCTTTTTTTTCTCTCCTTTTTTCCCCCCTCTCCTTTCCTCTCCATGTAGTCACCTGATTAAAATCTCAGAGAAAAAGAGGCTCAGCCCTGCACTCAAAAAATTTGGATTTTCTTGTCTTGCTCCTAGCTAGTTCTGTACCCTGTCTGGATTGTTATTCTGTAAAAATGTAAGAGTATAACTAGATGATCCCAAAGGTCCTTCACAACTCCCAAATTCTGGAATTATCTTTGGTCTTCTCCACCTAAATAAACTGATATGCATTTAAGAAACCAAACCAATTTTAAATTTAGCCTAAGAAAAATATAATTATGGGAGATAAGAATGCTGATAACAACTACATCTCTGTTTTCCTTGAACTCCTATGGCACTGATAATTTATAACACAGAATTTTTAATATATTATTATTTTAAATTGCTACTCTATTTCCTCCCTATTCATTTTCTTTCACCATACCCCTATATATGCTTTCATTATGTTGTTTTTAATTTTTTTGCTTATTTATTTATTTTGAGAGACATTTATTTTGAGAGACAGCACAAGTGAGGGAGGGGCAGGGAGAGAGGGAGGCAGAGAATCCCAAGCAGGCTCCACACTATTAGCACAGAGCCTGATACAGGGCTCCGTCCCACACCTGTGAGATCATGACCTGAGCCAAAACCAAGAGTCAGATGCTTAGCTGACTGAGCCCCCCAGGTGCCCCTGTTTTTTAAATTTTATTAAATGTTACTTTGTTTTATTTTTGAGAGAGAGAGAGCCAGAGAGCCAGAGAGAGACAGAGCATGAGCGGGGGAGGGGCAGAGAGCGGGAGACACAGAATGTGAAGCAGGCTCCAGGCTCTGAGCTGTCAGCACAGAGCCCGATACTGGGCTCCAACTCATGAACCACGAGATTATGACCTGAGCCGAAGTCAGACGCTTAGCCAAATGAACCACCCAAGTGCTCCTCCTTGTGTTGTTTTTAAGAGTGTAACATATGACACAGTATAACCCATAGTACATTGTTCTGGGCTCATAGGAGTTGTACAATTAGCAGCGAATAAGGATGTTTACCTTGGGGATTGCTATTTTTGTCTTTAACAAGTTTGTGTTCAAAATAGAAATTCAGTTATAACATTAATCTCAAAGCTAGTAAATCTAAAAGCTGAAGACTAAACTTTACATGCTAATTCATGTTATTGCCTCAATATATTACATGGGGTATTTTTATTCTTGATATGTCAGATGTCTATTAGTGTGTGTGTATACATATCTAAACATAAGTGTGTATGTGTGTGTATCTTTATTTACAGACCTATATCTTCAAAACACACATCTATAGATACATATATCTAAATCAGATCTATGTGTTTTTTCCTGCTTTAAAGGATGCCAATTTAAGAACTTACCATTTCAATGCCAGAGAAAGTTAGTTTTAAAGTCGGCAATTTGGTCCTATGCAGTTCATGATCAAACGTAACATATGGCAAGTCTGTCTTTATAAGTTATGCATGTGTATTGATCTGGTGTCTTTTAAAAGGTATGGTGTGGAACCTCCTGGTTTGATAAAATTGGAAAAAGAGATTGAACAAGAAGAAACACTTTCTGCCCCTTCTCCTTCACCTTCTCCTTCATCAAAGTCTTCTGGAAAAAAGAGTACGGGCAACTTACTGGATGATGCAGTAAGTAGAATTGGTTGGACTTCTTACTAGCACTTTGTCTTTTTTGAACTTCAGAACTCATTCTGTATAATTTCTTATCAGTCTAACCTTTGAAATTCATTTTGAAATCCTATGAAAAAGTTTGTAGTCCTACAACAGTTGAAGTAGCTAATCTGTGATTCAAAACTGAGCCAGTCATTTGCAATAAAGTATCACTTAATTCTACTGAGCAGTATCTAAAATTGTAGGCTAATTAAGTTGGCTTCCTAAAAGTTACCTTTGCAAACAGTTCAGCCTCGATAGTTTTGGTTCACGGTTCTTCATTTCACAGATAAGGAGCCTGAGGCATGAGATCTTGAGGTTTGTTAAAGAAGAGAACACAAACATACCACAGGGAACATAATGGCGCTTTGGTGCCTGCCTGCTAAGGGTGAGGATCCATCATTGTTTTTCAAGCGCTGTTGTTATCAGAGGATGCGTTTCTTGTTGAAGAAGCTGAAACTTTGGGGTTGACTCACCTGCTGAGGGGAGAGGAGCTTAGATCCCAACCGGGTTTTGCGAACTGTCTGGGGTCCCCACCCTTCTACTTAGCAAAGTCCCAGAGTCACAGTCTTTGGCAGATTAGGGAATAGTTTCATTATACCCTCATAATCACACAAAACAGATTCTGGGAGTAACCGCAAACTGGATGAATTAAAATGCTCTGGCTACCTCTGTTGTCTGTTAAAAGTAGCTTTTGGTTATAGGAAGCGTGTTTGATGATGTGCAAGCATTCATCTCCCAGCACATCTAATTTGAGTGCAAATCTAAAAAGTACTGATGCAACTTTTCAAAAAACTGGTTACCTTAGGGATGTGAGACTGAAGTATGTCTCCGACATGGGCAAAGTCTTTAGAAACTAGCAACAAGCAGTTATGTGGGCTAGGCAGGACTGCAAAGCAGTGCTGGCCCATAGCTTGGTTTCCTTCTCTAGGGTCTGAGCTGCAAAGAGCTGGGAAAATGGCTGACTGACACTATAGGCTGCAGACACATTGCCTCATCTTTTGCTTTTCCCCATGTGACACAATGGCCTATATTGCAGATTCAGATAAGCAGAAGGGCAACAGTTTGACAGATTGAGAATTTCCATTTCTAAGGGCAACAAGCTTCACCTTAGCTTGTCAGGGTATCTTAGCCAATACCAATTTAATTGAGTTTTTTTTTGCTCAATCCACTCAGGAATTAAAGACTAAGCAGGGTTGGGGCGCCTGGGTGGCGCAGTCGGTTAAGCGTCCGACTTCAGCCAGGTCACGATCTCGCGGTCCAGGAGTTCGAGCCCCGCGTCGGGCTCTGGGCTGATGGCTCAGAGCCTGGAGCCTGTTTCCGATTCTGTGTCTGCCTCTCTCTCTGCCCCTCCCCCGTTCATGCTCTGTCTCTCTCTGTCCCAAAAATAAATAAAAACGTTGAAAAAAAAATTAAAAAAAAAAAAAAAAGACTAAGCAGGGCATGTTAATACAATGCCATCTAAAAGGATTTTATAACCACAGGACTGTTTTTAGGTTTGGTCACATGCCTTGCTTGCTTCTCATAATTATCATTTTTATTAGAAATAAAGGAAATTAAATAAAATATTGTATGAATAGTAGATAATGGTGTGTTATTTATAAAATGATGAGAACATTTTTTTTTCCTTTCCTAGCTATACTTCTTGGATTCAACTTATTTTAGAGTAAGATGTTCCTTTAGTCTTTCTTATAAAGTGTTTCTCTGGGGCTACTGCGCATGATTTTTTTCCCCCCTTTTTGTCTTAGCTGTGACCTCTGTTCACTTTCTCCAATGCGTTATATGTAGAGTTCTGGCCAAGTCAATGCTTAGACTTTTAATGAGTAAATTTCTGAACCAAATGAATTTTTTTTTTAGTTCTCAAATTATGAGACCACTTTCTGGTGTTTGATACTGTTTACTGTTCTGTTCTTATAATTTTCTCCCCTGGACATTATTGCTACCAGAATGATTAGCAAAAAATGCAACTCAGACTTGATTAAAATTATATAGGGTTCCCTGTGACATTCCAAGGTAATGCCCAAACTCATTTATATGCTACATGAGCCCTCCATGTTCTGGCCCATTTTGTCTTTCCTTGACTTTTTATCCTCTGGACTTATTCTTGCATTCTGACATATCCATTGTAAGCAGGTCTGCTAATCCCAAATTTCTAAGGAAATTTTATATTCTGTTTTTCCTCACTTGCTTTCCTCACCAGAATTCTGCTTACTCACCCTTTGAATGTTCATTTAAGAACTCTTTCATCTTTTAAAATTCAGTTTGCACAGCCTCCTGTAAACTTTGTTGGCATCTCTTATCCCAGGCAAAATGGACAAATTAGTCCTTGATGCCCCCAAAGTTTTGTGTATATTTAATGAGGGATGTGCCTTATTGGGCATAAATGCCCATTCTTCTCTGGGTGTAATTCTCATTCTCAGGGACAGGACCATATTTTATTCATCTCTATCACACTGGGTAAATTAACAACGTAGGTAATAAACGTTTAAAAAAGCTTCTGCCTTTTTTTCTATTTATGAAGAAAAGCCATGTGTTCTGGGGATATGTGTACTACTCAACCGTGCTGTAGCTTTGCAGAGGGTGGAGACATTGCCACTTGAAGCCATTTACATGAATCTGGGAGAAGTAGCCAGAAAGGGTCCATTTTTTTCACCAGCTTGTCCAGTGTGTGATCATCCTCATCTTGAGTAGAGGAGAACAATGACAGGAGGGAGAAGGTGGTACAATAAGTATGAAAGGGACTTTTGAAAAGTTTTGCCAATATTCCAGCTGAGTAGAATGAGATGGGCACTGTCTTTAAGATGGCCAGATTGTCACTCTGTGGTGGTTCTCTCTACTCCAGGCTCTGCTCACTCCACTGCAAACAAAGAAGGGGATTTCAGAAGAGCTTTAAACACCCTTTAACATTTACCAAATGGAGTTTGGGAACATAACCATCTATTTAGTTAAGGGGTTTTAACTGAATGTAGGAAATGTGTAAAGTGGATATTTCTGTATTGTTGCCAGCTAGAATACTATGTTTTAAAAGTCTTTAAACCAGCCTTTCTCAAATAATGTTTAATCAAACACACTGCCAGATGCCCCATGGGGAAAACAATTCTATGGTTATGTTAGTTTGAGAAATGCAGCTTACTACAGTCCCTATCTGGAGTTTGGCAGTGCTCTTTGGCATGTCAAAGGCAGTAGTGAGTTCTATAATACGGTCTTGTTTAATCTGGAATTTTCCAAACTTATTTGGCCACAGGAGTCTCTTACAGTCTCCTTCATGCTACATTGGGGAAATTGCGTTGAAATATTCACATTCTGCTTAAGTGATAGTTTCTCATTGGCGTATTTTATTTCAGGGACAGTGGAACAAAGACAAAAAATAATCTGAGATTCACTAATGGTTTAAATCCGAGCTTCATATGTCAAATAGATAGAGTTCCTATGGCAACTGCTTCACTGTATGTAAGGCATATATAGCCATTGGGGAGTTGAAAGTCATGAACTGCAGAATGCACTGTAGAATAAGGTATAAGATAGAAATTGCTTGCAAAGTCCCTGTGTTTATTTAATAATATTGGCTATTTTTACTCTGGAAAAGTTATTATTTTACTAAAAAAAAAAGGAAAGGAAGGAGAAGAGAGACGGGGAGCAAAAGAAGAAAAAAGCGGGGAGAGAGAAGAGAAAAGAGTAAAGAAAAAGAAAGAGAAGCTGACCTGTGCTAAGATATCATATTCCAATGAACAGTTCCAGCAATAACTGCCAGTTTGAAACTTTCAATGTTTCCTCACATTTCTTTTGAGAAATTGTGGAAAATTGAAAAAAAAAAAATTGGTGACCTTTATGCAGATAATCCGTGCCACCTTCTTTAATCAAGATATCATCAGAGAAACACAGTGGAGTCCATTCAGATGAATATATTCTCCAGATGTCCTGATAGAGGGAATCAGCTGTGATAAAACAGTGGGGTTAGGTTGAGTTCTCTGTTTGCCTTCCCTCATGGTGAGCGCATTCCCACACAATGAATTGAATACAGTTCTAAGAAACCATTCTTACTTTCTTCCTCTTCTCCATCAACTTCCTCAGTCTGGGGATGAGAGATAGTATAATTCTGAGTAATCAGGCTCCTCTTGAAATCCTATTTCAGCAGAAAATTGGCTGGGTTCCTGGCCAAAAACAGAACACCTGCCAGACTGACTTATCCCAAGGTAATATTAGAAGCACAGATGTCATCAGTAACTGTTGACTTAACAATATATTTCCACTACCCACAGTCTGGCCTTGTCTCTTCCATTTCTGCCTCCACCCCTCACACAACTACAAAAAAGCCCTTGGTTTAAAAAAAACAAGTCCATTTTCAAAGCTAGGAAGGCATTGGAGAAGGGCAGGTCACTTGAGAAAATGTTCCTTGTGTTTTACTTCATTTCATCCCAATAGTTTCTTTGTTTTGTATAAGAACATTTCAAGGCGGAAATACTTTCTATATATAATTGTGATTGTATTGTCTTAGCAGAGGAACCACTTGGACAGCAGTCTACTGTTTTGTCCAGTTACTATGTGGCAGTGAAGCTGTGCCAAGTATGGCTCTCCTAAAGTTTGGGCCATGTGTTTTTACAATGCTTACTGCCTGATTTTCTTCTGGATGGCCAAAGTCCTTCTCCCTCCCTCCCTTCTTTTCATCTCTCCCTTCTTTCCTTGCTTCCTTTCTTAGGGAAGCCCTTATTGGGGTGAAAAGTTATGGTATAAATTAGCAGTGGTATCAATTCAACATAATTTATATGTAGTTGTACTATGTATACATCTTTATTTTAAACACATTTTAAGAAACATGTATAGAAAGAGATGCACATAGAGGGACTCTGAAAACAGCCTATGTTCATTGACACCTCCATACCCCAGAATGTGGTTCCTCATTATGGAAGGGAATGACACTTGTATATTACCCAATTTTTGTACTTCTTGTTCGATAATTGCCATCTTGTTCAAGAATATCCCTTCAAAAAAATCCCTAGGGGCAGAGTTCTCTTAATACTGGGGTGGGTGGGTGTATATAGCTGTGAGCCAAGTTTTACACAGTACAAAAAATTCATAACTCAAAGACATGGCCCAATCACTAACTTAATGATTGTTAGGTAGCTTCCTCATTTTTCAGTGAAAACCATTTCTACTATTCTTTGAATCCAGTCTTGATTTATTGCATTAATTTCCCCCTGTGTCCTATATAGGTACATGTCTTATTTACCATTCATTTATTATTCAATATGCATTTATTGAACACATATTCCATTAAGGCATCATGCTTTATTTCAAGAAGTTAAAACTGTAATGAGATATTATCTTAACCCAATGAAACTCACAATCAAGCAAAGAGACATTAAGGTTAACCAATAACTGAGAAACAATTTGCTATGGTAAAAATAAGTACCAAGAGTTATAGGTTTGTATGTTGGTAACATCAGGGATTCTGGAGGGGGCTGATGAAAACATACATCCTGAGGTTGATTCTCTTTCCCTCAGCAATAGTGTTAATTCTTTATAGGTCTTCACTGAGGCATATTATATAGTTCTTAAGGTAAGTTTTGCTTCAGGATTCCTCCACCCTTTCTGGTTTTCCCTCTAGTGTCTTATGTTTCCATTCTTTCTAAAACCTCTCTTATTCTAGGGAAACCAAGCTGTTTGAGTCCTTCACACCAACATGCACGTGTGTTCGTGTGTCACTCTTCCCGTGGTTTTTACCTAGTGGAAGGCTGATTAAAGTCAGACATTGAGTTGAGGGACTATTTGAGTTTCTTTAATGAAAAAACTCCTGGGGCACCTCTGTGGCTCAGTCGGTTAGGTGTCTGACTCTTGGTTTTGGCTCAGGTCATGATCTCATAGTTCTTGAGTTCAACCCTTGCATTGGGCTCTATACTGTCAGTGCAGAGCCTGCTTGGGATTTTCTCTCTCTCCCTCTCTCTCTGACCCTCCCTTGCTTGTACTCTTTCTCTCTCAAAATAAATAAATGTAAAATGACAAAGCTCCAGGAACCATATCTTTGTGGTAGAAAGAATTTGGGTGAGGGGAGCCCAAGTGAATTCCTTTAGAATCTAAATTTGTTCTATCTAGCTTCTCAAATGCAGGCGGCACATGGCAGCCTTTCTTTTCTTTCTTCCATGGTGACCTTGGCTCAAAACACAGGAAATTATTGTTCTGGTTTGTTTGTTTGGTTGGTTAGTTGGAGAGAGGACAGTTATGAGATACAGCATGGCATCTTCCCAGTCAAGGAAAACATAAGTATAAACTTGTTCCTAAAATCTTGGACTATCCAGGGGCACCTGCGTGGCTCAGTTGGTTAAGCATCTGGCTTCGGCTCAGGTGATGATCTCACAGTTCGTGAGTTCGAGCCCCGCATTGGGCTCTGTGCAGACAGCTCAGAGCCTGAAGCCTGCTTCACATTGTGTGTCTTCCTCTCTCTCTGCCCCTCCCCTGCTCATGCTGTCTCTCTCTCTCAAAAATAAACATTAAAAAAACATTTTTTTTAAATCATGGACTATCCATTATCGTCTAAGAGCCACAACTGTTTATAAGTGTTGTGTGCATATCACTTAGATTATGTATTTTTTAAAGAGTAGCGAGATAGAGAAAATAGAGATGGACTCCGATATTCAGACATGAATTCTATAACATGTAAATTGTAAGATACTGCTACACAAATAGGTTTTGGTAGGTGAGGTTTACTGAGGCGGGTGAATTTCTGAGTGACTCTGGGTGAAATAGAGACAACTTCCTAAAGGAAATCTTAGAGTTCAAAATAATATGAAACAATGGGTTCATTTTTTAAAAATAATAATTTAATTCTCATTTATTTTTAAAATGGTAAAATTAATATCATCACAATTATAGTAAGGAAATTTTACTCTGTTAGCATACATTCTGTTCTAGCTTTCAATCTATTTATCTTGGCAACCGGATGTACACTATCTTTTTAATTCTCCCCAGTGAGAACCTTACTCATTATTCCTCCACTGCCAAGGGATTTGCTCATCATTATCCTCCAGCATCATTATTATTGTCATCATCCAACTTCTGCCTTAGTGCAGTTATTTGGCCTTCAGAAAATGCCTTCAGGGCCTGACTTTTACATAGTTAGGGTGTAATGTGATATTTCTGTGCTCATATCATGTCCATAGTTTAATATAGAACAAATTTGAAAACATTAATGGTCCAGGGCCTTTGAACCCATGGAACAAATCAATCTAAATGGAACCTGATGAAGGAAAATGAACTTGCTTGCTTTTCTCTTTCAGGTGAAGCGAATTTCTGAAGATCCTCCTTGCAAATGCCCGAACAAATTCTGTGTGGAGAGGCTCTCCCAAGGAAGATACCGAGTGGGAGAAAAGATCCTCTTCATTAGGGTAAAGTTTTACTTTTTACTTGGTATCTTGTCCTTTATGAAAATATTCAGGGCTTGAGTTGGTGGTTATAGGGGAAATATGACCTGTAACTAAGCAAGAACTTCCCTTATGGTGTTTACAGTTGGATTGGAAGATACCAGGTATGAACATGTTTTTAAATGTATTATACATAATTACTACTGAGGGCTAAATAAATAGAACTATCTTTCTCTTTTTACATCGATACAAACACACACACCAAACAGATCATAGAGATCGAGTAGAATGAGAAAAAGAAAAATCAAATTCCTTTTCTGTTTACACATTTAGTTTCAAAGGAACTAACCCCCACCACCACCACTATCCACCGACCTCTGCCTCCCATCCCCATGGGAAATAGAAATAGTGTTCTGTCCTAGTCTTCCATATTCCAAGTTTAGAACATGATCCTCCTATTGGTTCTGGTAACTTTCAAATGATTTGAACATGATTTGGGTTCAGAAGTTTGGGTAATGAACCAGAGCGAGAAGAATGAAAGCTCATTCCAATGGCATGGTTAAATAGTGACTGCCATTTCTCACTTAGTGTTCTGGGTTAGAATAAAGAAATGTGGATGTGTGCCAATGAATGTTCTGGTGGTCTCTGTCCGTTTTACAATCATTTACAATCATTAATGTCCATTTTACTAGTGAAAAATCTGACTAGATACCACAAGAGGTTTGAGGCTGTTACTAGGGGCTCAAAGTAACATTTCATGCCTTTCATTTGATCTGTTTTGTTAATAATCAAAATCATTTAATCTCAAAATAAGTTTGTGACTTTTCCTAAGACCAAGATTCTTCTTTTCAAAAACGAGAAGATGAAAATATAGTACTGACATATACCTAGAAATCTGCAATTCATAAGTATTTTTCTACCATATTTTTAGTCATTTCCTAAAGAACAGAGGTTATGATTCAGAGGAACTGTATTCTCTTGTTTGAATAAGTTGAAGTATCTTGCTTGTTATTCTGTTTTGTAGAGCAGAATGAATGTGTACATCAAGTACCATCAATGAAAATTCCTAACAATACTCAAAGTCAGTGATGACCCAGTAGTAATTTTGTCACTGTAAAGTTTTCTTAATTTCAACTTTTGACTGAAAATTATTCACATGAGAATTTTTTAAGGCTCTACAGCATATAATTAGAAGAAAAGTTTAATCATAATTAGTCCTCAAAAATAATGTCAATCATTTTGTATTTTAATCTAATTTTAGAGCCATGTTATTGATTTTTTAAAAAACTTCCAGCTAGTAATTGCTATTTTGCTTTGTAATGGCAATGAAAAAAATATAATGATATGTGACCATTAGAGGTTTGAGAACAAATCTGCAAGAATGTCCTCGCCCAGATAGACAGTTGCCTTAGTAATTGCTTATTGTTTTCTAATTCCTTATTACAAAGATTACATACATGTTTATTTTTGCCAAGCTGCCTTCTTTTGCTTTAGTACATTAAAAAATAAGGATTTAGCAAATGTGTTTACATTTGACTAGGTTGATCTTTCTCAATTGAAACTCATGCTTCTTGAGAACATTAGGCCTTAGTGTCTGGAATCAAAACATAGGGCTTCATTTATTTAGAAATGTTAACAAACACATGATCAGTAAATTAGATGCTTTTCCCTATAATGTAACCCAATATCTTTAGGCAAAAATATATATCACATATGTCTATTTCTGTCTGGTCATCCATATTGAGTCAGTGGTCTAAGAATTTAATACCCACGTTTATAAATAACCTGAATTTATATCATATTGGACAGATAAGGTATTTTTTGATGCTCTGTTTTTGTGTTCAGAAAATGGTTTCCTTTCAAGTGAAATCTTTTCATGGCTTGTTTCTAGAGGTATTGAGATTTGCTTTACTGAAAACAGTTGCCTCCAAGTCCTGAGTGATAGTGTTTGAATTTAATATCAGTTAACAAAGCAGAACATATCGCACACATTCAGTTTCATGCTTTTGATGTTCCAAGCGCACTAAGAGGGTTAACTGGAATATGGTCATTCCCTGACTGGCCCCGCAAGTTAGGGCATCACTCAGCTATGACAAGTGCTGTAGAACGGTGTTATAATGACCCATAGTCCTCCCCTTTCTCTTTTTGCAACGTCCACAGGTAATTTATACTGTTTTTTTTTTTTTTTTACAACAGGTTTCACTTTAAAATTGGCCCATCTTTTTTCAAATCCTTTTAAAAGGAAACTTACTATCATTGCATAAATTGGAAGCTAAAACTGTTTGCCAAAAAAGGAAATTATATTAATACGTATTTGTTGAAATTCTTATCCCTCAGCTTGCTAGGAGTCTATTCTTCACCCCACCCCCACCATGGAGTAAGTTGATTTTAAAAACACCCCTCTCCTTGTCTCTGCTTTCCCTTTACCTCCCATTCTGTTACGTCTAGGAGCTGAAATTTCACATGAAGACTATACCCACCTTTCATTATATGCTGTCTCCCTATTTCTTCTTCTACACTGAATTCACGAGCTAAAAAAGTCTCATTGATGTGTATGCACTTTGGCTAATACTTTTTGATTTGTGGCGCAGACCATATTTAATTGATTGTCATTTTGCACTCACTTATTGTAAGGAGCTGACAGTTACTACTCAAAAATACCTAGGGTATTGGTTTTCAAATGATCAATTGGTTGTTGCTGCTAACATCTTAACTTTAAGTTGCTCTGAACACCAGGATTAAGTACTAAGTGCCTAGAGTCAAAATCTCAAACACACTAGGGGGGATTGCCTCCCTGTCCCTGAATTGCAGTTCTGTGGATTTTATTTTTGCACTTTTTACATGAGCATATTTTAAACTTTGCCGTATCTCTTTTGAGGCTGCAAGGTATGGTCATATTTACTACATTATAAGTCAATACATTTATGCATATTATTATGTAACATGTACAAACGGTGAAATATACATGGTATATTATCATTTATCCCCTAGTGTTCTGTCCATCCTGAGAGCAGCAGTATTTTCATATGGCCATAGTGAACTTGTTCATCCAAAGAGCAATTTAGAGTCATTTAGGTCTGTTAAGACTGTTGACTTAGCATTTACTTAAAGGTAATACAATTGCCAAAACATGGACTTTCTACCCCTTAGAAAGTCATAAATACAAGATTCTCTGAATAAGTCTGTACCTCGTACATTTACTCTTGATCTACGCGTCTCAACATAAGCCAGAGTTAACAAGTTCATTGCTAACTGATTTCAAGGTTTGTTGACAACACCCAGTCGCCTTACCTACATATGGTTTTATGATTATTATGTATATGAACGCAACTTCTCCTTATACATTCAAAAAGATATAATAAGAAAAAATCAGAATGAAAAACACAAGAATGTTTGCAGATTAGAGAGAAAGAGCTCAGAAGACATTTTTGACAGATGTTGTCTTTGCTAAGCATATGTCTTATCTGTGAGTTTCTAGAAAGCAGGGTATGAATAACTACTTTGCATATCTGGCTATGCATGTGTACTTATGTACACACATCTGTATGCTTATGTGGGCATGTTTGTTTATACACATATATATCTTCATTTAAGGTTGAGAGACTAATTTCTACCCAAATATAAAGAATGTCTGAGATTTTTGACTGTGTCTTTTAGGCAAGCATGCAAGTAGTCCCCTGACAAAGTCACGATGCTCTTGTTTCTAAATGTAAAAACAATTTCTTGAAGCCAGATTTTTGCCTTACATCTTCCAGTGGGTGACATTGTTTTTGAACTATCTGGTGGACAAGCAAGCTAAGTGCTTTCTCTCCTCCGAGGTATTTCAGTTATGTTTCACTGACTTGAAATTGGACAACGATGCCAAAAAGCTCCTTGTTGACTTCTGTGGTGGCAGATGTTTGGATGTTACCATTTGGCCATGCTATGTATCTCTGGAATATAAATACATGGATCTGAGGCCTAAAGTTGTGATTTTGAGGATGAGAAACATGCACATTTTCCAGTGTTTTCGTTCATTCAGTTACTTGGTTTCTACACAGGCTTCCAGTATCAAGAAGTCAGGTGCCAATATAAATCTGTATAAGCTTGTAGGAAGGGTTTCCCGAAATATTTCTTCGATGCCATGAAAATGTACTATTCAATTTGTCAGTCCCAATTCAATGATGATAATATTCTATATAAATGATAGTAACTTTTAAAGTGATCTCCCTGCGGGGTGCATGGTTGGCTCAGTCAGTAGAGCATGCAACTCTTGATCTTGGAGTCATGAGTTCAAGCCCCATGTTGAGCATAGAGCTTGCTTTTTTAAAAAAAAGAAAGACTACACTAAAAAAAAAAAAAAAAAAAAAAGTGATGTCCCAGATAAGCAGCATCGGCATCATCTAGAAAGTTGGTGGAATCGCAAATTCTTGGGCCTCACCTGGAGTGGCAGCTAGCCATCTGTTTTAACACGCCCTCCGGGTAATTCTGATGTGTGCTGAAACTTGAAACCTCTAATCTAAAGGAAAGAAACCACTACGTGAAGGAAGAGATTTGTTGTACAACAACACAATTAGAAATAATTTGCATGTCTGATGATGGAAAAATATAACCATTCAGATACTAGAAATGATCATTTTGGAAACTTTTGTGTATCATTGTGGGGAAATACTGAAGATACAATGTTAAGTAGAAAAAAATCCAGATTTTGAAACCGTACTCACATATAAAATATCTCTGAGAAATACTTACATATTATATAAATATTTATATATTATATACATAATATAGAAATTATATATAATCCTGATTAAGTCTTGAAGAGAAGAGAAATAATTCAAAAGTTTTTAATTGTTGAGGGCATAGAATTATGAGTGAGCTTCTTTGTTGTTGTTCTGCATTTATTTCCGATGATGACATTAAAAATATGAACTCTTTAGAAGAAGAAAAATCAGCAACCTGTTACCGTTGCAAGTTTGAGAATAACTAAAGAGACTTGTAAAAGGCATCAGGTTAATTAGCTGACTGCTCATTTTTCTGGTCACTGGCTAAGCTTCCCATCTTCTGAAAAAGGGTACAGAGGTTTATTGGAATTGTGGTGTTATTTAGATGAGGGAGGACTTCACATTTTGCTGTATACTTGCAGCATATTGTTTCCTTGGATGAAGCTCTCACCTTTTATTCACCTCCTTTTCTGTTTTATATCTCCATTTGGAAAACCGGCTCAGATTGTTTTGGGTTAGCACTAGCAAACATGCAAACATCTGAATAATGTCCCTTCTCGTTGCAGATGCCATCAGTGAGCCATACACTCAGTTTTCTCTCTCTCAGTCATTAAAGCTTTAATCATTTGATACCCCTTTCCTTTTAAGGCTCAACTTTCAGTGACATGCAAATGGTCCAATATGATAAACTGATCTCTGCCAATGCATGAAATAAGCGTAAATGGCTCTAATGAGTAGAACATCCCTGGGGTAAGACCTTTACACCACATAGTTGCTCTAATGTCCTGGTTGTAGGAGTCTCTGGCAAAAAATAGAAGCCAGCGGAATCACGTGTTGTGAGGTAGTTGACTTTTTTTGTGTGTGCTACTTGATTTGGGCACTAATATGCTGAATAGTCTTCTCCTTAATTACACTTTGTCACTACTCTTAACATCGTACTTTAGCATTGTTCAAAGAGTGTTCCAAGGAAAAACAGCTCCAGAAGATGTTCAAAGATATTATTTGTAAGGGGCGCCTGGGTGGCGCAGTCGGTTAAGCGTCCGACTTCAGCCAGGTCACGATCTCGCGGTCCGTGAGTTCGAGCCCCGCGTCAGGCTCTGGGCTGATGGCTCAGAGCCTGGAGCCTGTTTCCGATTCTGTGTCTCCCTCTCTCTGTCCCTCCCCCATTCATGCTCTGTCTCTCTCTGTCCCAAAAATAAATAAACGTTGAAAAAAAAATTAAAAAAAAAAAAGATATTATTTGTAAAGACCAGTTATCACGCTAAAGAGTTTAAACAGGACTCCTTTTATTGAACTGACTCTATTGGCCTCTGTCTGCGCACATGGTAGATCTCATTTTAACCTCTCCTCCTGATGGAACATACTGTTGCCATTCTTACTTTACAGATGAGGAAACTGAAACATGGAGGTTGAATAACTTCTCAGACTGATAAGCTCATGAGAGATAAAAGTGGCATTCACAGGCCTAACTCCCAAATTTACACTCTTTACCACAAAGCAGTACTAATTTTTTTTTTATCTGAGATTATCTGGGATTTCTCCAAGGGTTAAATATACTCATATGATCTATTAATTCCTACAGTGAGATGTACTATTTAACATTTTCTAAAATGTATGCCACCATGGAAAGTTTCTCTCTCCAGCCCTTCCCCTCCCGCCCCGCCCCCCGCATTCCCCACCCCCCCCCCCAACCTCCCTCACTCCCAGCATCGCATCATCCTGGGATAGGAGGTCATGAAAACATACTTCGGGGAAGACATTATCAACTGAAGCAAATTAAGAAAAATAATTTGTAACATAGAATTCTATTGAAATGAAAGTTTTCTACCATTTGCCAGAGTTGCAACCCATATATATTGAAGTACTGCTAAGAAATACTGAATTTATGCTCATTTTTACTTTCAAGTTCCATTTGGAAATTATGACATAAGGAATGACTGGAAAATCTTTAAAGGAAAGAGGGCTAAAATGTAACAAGTATCATTTATAGCAGCCATTTCAGCAGGTGCCTTGTATATATTGCCTCACTAGATTCTCTCCATCTCACAGCTGGTTTTGAAATTGCTTTTATCTTTTTGTTACAGATGAAAATACAAAGTCTTAGGGACTTTAAGGTCTCAAGTAGGTAGTATGATAAACAATTTGAAGTCCCACCTCCCAAACACATAATACTACACTCCTCTCGAAGCTGTCTCCCTAGGGCATGTCCATCAAATACAAGTATGCTATTCCACAAGGCTGGTCCTCTAAAAAGGACCTGCAGCTTCTTATAATATATTTAAGGCTCAACCACATAGTAGTGTATTCCTTATATCATCTTTACTTTAAAAATATTTGGATTGAAAAGGTCATTACAGTTGCATAATCAGTAGTGCCTACTGTATAGAAAGGGATATAATGTGTTTGACTGTATTATGATAGTGATAAAAATTATAATAATATTTATTAGGATTAGGTGTTTACTTGTATGACAGATGCTGTTCTAAACGCTTTATATAGCCTATCTTGTTGATTAGGCAAAACAAAGTAGAACTCTATGTATTACAAAATATATTTTCTGCACTGTGATTTTTTTTATAGAAGTCAGAATTTAATTCTTCTGTATTGCCAGTAGGGTGTTGTTGAATCTTCTTGCTAATTGTAGATATTTTTAAAGTAGATTAATATCATTTCAAGACATTTTTATACCAGACCTTCACAGCTGGGTAAAATCGTATGAGGTTCCATGCTAACACTCTAATGGGTCAAGGCATTTTTCCCCCACATTTTAAGAAATGGGACTGCTTAAGGAGCCTAAAGAAAAGACAATGAATAATTTAATTGGAAATCAGCAAAGGAATTTGAAATCTTAGGGAGTTACCTTCTTAATACTACTTTTGAATTAAATCATCTCAGATCAATGGAAAGGTCAAACACCTTGTTATTGATTCTTTGTAATTTCTTATTTACCATAAAAAGTCTTCAGGTTTATACCTGTGTGATAAAGATCAATTCACTGTAACAAACCAAGCAAGAGAGGCACAAGAGCTCTGTTACTATAGCAACCCAACCTGGCAGTATCTTCTGGGACTAGCTCTAAGGGAAGGTCCAATGATAGCGAGGGATATTAGTTTCTTTTCTGCTCTTATGACACATATTGATTTACTGTGAGTAAAAAGTAGCATGGTTCCAATTGCATACCTTTCCTGGTAATGAAAAATGGGCTGTTGTGTAAAAATGCAAAGGAGTTTTAAACAACTGGCAGGGAAAATAAAACTTTCATTTATCTTAGTGGAAACATTGCACAAACAGCCATTACTCAGCAGCTGAATGTTAAAAATTCATGTTTTGAGTAACACGAATATAAACCCTTCATCTCATTTAGCAATTTATGGGAGCAGTGGTTATGATTTCAAAACTGTCTAATGGCTTATACTCACTTCTATGAAAAAATATGGCCATTTTTGCCTCTGATAGATGTAAAATCTCAGGCAGCATTCATAGTGCTCTAATCCATGGTGAGAGAAACATGGCTGTTATTAGAAAGTGAATGTTTTAAAATTGGATCCCTTTCTTTGCCCAACTGCCTCAAAACTGAATGCTAATTCGGGAAAAGCAAGCAACGGCATGAAAAATGTATCCAAACACTTTAATTTCAGATTTTAAATTATTTTTTATAATAGTTTTGCTCCATTAAAAACACTTTCATTTGTTTGTAACTTATTCATGTTCAGTGAGGCTGGGCTAATAACATGGATATAATTTACAATTTGGTAATACATCTCTCAAAGGACTTTGCAAATGTTAATAAGTCCTCTTCACCTTTTTTTTTTTCTGAGAAAGGCATAGATCTTGGATGAATGCAAAATAGTGATTAACCATTGCTGTAAAATTTTAGCTGATGAAGTACTATCTTTCCGATAGATTCATCTCTTGAGTCTGAAAACCTTTAACCAGGGAGAAAGTGAAAGTTGACTTTGTCCAAGATTGTACCCACTACTACACCTGACACCACTTTTGAAAGCAAGGGAAAAAATGCAGTTTGATATCTCTTAAAAGAATGGAAAGATTAGCTAATATATCAGGACAGTTCTTTATGTTCTTATTGGAGAATTCACTTCGTCTTCCATTGAATTGTTAACAAATGTATCAAGTGTGAAGAACAATGAATAAATGAAAACTCAAAACCAAACATCCTTTTTCCCTGAGAATTTGTCACTATTGACCACTTAGCATTGAGAAGATTTTCAAGAATTGTATCTATTTTCAGCTGACCTGAGAAGCATTTTTATCCATCTCTAACTGGATTAGCAGGATTTACCTACCATATTGTACAATACATGTCTGACTCTATTTCACCTTCAATCATTTTCTTTTGCCATTGCACTGCATCTAAATAAATGGACGATATTTTTTTCAATAGCCACAAATCAAAATTATTTAACTTACAGAAGCATTGAGAAATTAAATGGCTTCACTGAAGAAAAGCACAGGTCCTATGATCTGCATTTCCAATTTCTCCATTGCTACAACCTTCCTGCCATTAAGATAAATTTGCATGTGTGTGTGCATATCTTATATAGTAATATGTGTGTGTATGTGTGTATATACACATACATGTATGTATATGTATATGTAATGAAAAGGTACAATATTAGAGTAAAATTAGTTCAATGATTGGGCATTTCAGTTGTCAAAAAATTCTCAAGTTGATTAATCTGTGCCTAAAATCTCTAGTCAAGGATTTTGTCAAAAAAAAAAAAAAAACAACAACCTTCTATTATGTCTGTATTTCTTTACATATACTATATATCACTTGCCAAATGTTTTTGTGTGTCAGATGCTTTTCTAAGAACTTCCTTGGATTCTTTTATTTAGCCCTCACAACTGTTTGAGATAGGCTGTTATTATCTCTGCTTTAAAAGTAAGGAAACCAAACATTAGTGAGTTAATTACTTGCCAAAATCATAAAGCTAGAAGAGTCAACCCTCTTTGAAATCAACATATCCGATTTCAGGGATAGGGTTTTAACTATACATTATTCATTCTATTTCAGACCGTCTAGTCTTTTGGCAGGTCATGTTGTGAGTCTTACTGTTCAACCTTTCAGCATCCGTAAAGAAGTGATCCATACTTAAAGTGTAGCTCCTAATTTGCCTAGGCCTTTGTTGGTTCTGACAAATGGAATTGAACGGCTAATCCCTGTTGGGGTGTCAGACAAGAAGAGTACCCAGGAAACAAAGAATCTTGTAAAACAATAGCACTCCCCACCCCCATAAAAAAAAAAAAAAATCAGAAAAACCAGCCAGAATGGCATTCACAGTGTTCAATATATTCATTGATTTTTCTTTTCAATATATTGACCAGATTTGAAAAGTCTTCCAGAGGTAAAAGTTTACTCTGGAATCTAAGGAATATTTTCAAGCTACTATAATTACAGTTACTGTAATTACCTATTTCCAGTTTGCTTTTGTGCAGTTAAGATTAAATCTCTTTAATCTGATTATATATGAAAGGATTTTCTGTACATGCTATGGTTACAGTAGGGAGGTGACATTGTCTTTTAGACCTTTTTATACTTTTATGAAAGGGTCTAAATTAGACTTAGAACAAAATGCAACCTGAACGCTTTTGGCATAGCAATTGATGCTTTTGAAAGCAAGTTCCCTAAAAATGGATGTCAAGTAATTTTAAATAACATTTTTTTCTTAACTGTTTTTCTGCTGGTACTTCATGGTGGTAAAGTATATCTTAGTTTTATCTGATTTGTAAAATACATTCACTTATACATGAACTCATTTTATTTTCATTACTACTCTGTGAGAAAAAGCAGTGTGATTGTTAATTTACACATTTTACTGATGAGAAAACTGCAGATAATAGAGATTTAACAACTTTCCCAAGGTAATCCAACTAGCAAGTGCTTGATCTAGGTTTAAATCATATTATGGTTTTTTATATATTAAATTCCACATATTTTAAGTTTCACACAATAAAATTTCCCTTTGAAGGTTTTTGTTTTTTTTGTTTTTTTACCTTAACATAAATGAAAACCCTTAGTTGTTCACTGTGTTTTTGATTAAGGATCATTGGCCTTACCCGCAAAGTAGATATTTCACAGTAATGAGATTGTAAAGTTTACAAGATTTTTATCTTCCTTCCATTTGTCATCATCCCAATAAGAACATTTCTGGGTTTATATGTCCTATGCTGATATAAATGTGAGTCACTTTTAGCGATTAAAATATCAGTGATTTATTTTGCAAAAGGGAAAGAAACAATTATGCACAATGTGTCATGTTCTTGAATTATTGATGAGTCTTCTAGAAGCCAAAGAGCAAACCAGTGAAATATCTGTCATTGTAAATTGTACATAATTAGGGGTACCTGGCTAGCTTGGTGAGTAGAGCATGCAACTCTTAACCTCATGGTTGTGAGTTCAAGCCCCACTTTGGGCGTGGAGCCTACCTAAAAGTAAATAAATAAATAATCATAATCATCCCATGGGCTCAAGTTGCATAAACAGATTGTAGCAAGATTCATGAAGAAACACACTTTGCAAATGTGGCCATCCTGAGTTTGTATGAATGTAGTCAAAATGGTGGAAGTTTTATCATTACAGCATTGATTATAGCAATTTAGGACTTGTTTATTAAAATCAGTTGGTTAAGTGTCTGCATGACTTGGTCAATTTAGACTTTGCCTTGCATTTCCCTCTAATACTTGGCATTTTGAATTTCAGTTCCTCAGTAAAAACATGGACTCTCAGTCCTGGACCCAGTAAGCGCCACCATCACCTAACCGCCCAGCCTTTCGTTGCAAGAGCCTTACTGATTCACATCAAATTTTAGTTCACTAGAATGGTGTGTTCAAAATTTTATTAGTATTAACATTTTCATTTGAAGCTGGGTTGTGTGTTGTTTCAGAGTATATTCTGCCAATTCCTGCCATCTTGTTAGAAGCATACTAAGATCTTAAGGAAATCTTTGTGTAGATTTTGGGAGGAACAAGGCATAACTAATCATATTTGATTTCATGTTAGCCTTAGGATATATACTCAAATTGCTTTATAATAAAAATCTTGATGTTACAAAAAAAATCCCAATCCCAGTGAGTTATTTGGTGACATTCTCCCTGTTTCCCTAAAAGGAACACCAGAAAAAAATCATTACGTTACATTAGTCTTCTAGTTGTAGCTTTCTTTTCACATTGTCATTTCTTACACACATTCACTTCACTACACTCACACATTGTTCTAACGTTCTTGGCTATTATAAAGAAATGCCTTGTTTTTACCCCAGAGTTTTTCTAATCTACTATGTGTTACAGACAAATTTGAAGGGCCTGGAAATTCCATGGGAAAAAAAGATTATAATTTCTTGAGCTATCACCATGTAAAGGGTTTTTTATCCTTTTGTTTTTAAACCAACCCATCCCAATGTTTGACTCTTCATTTTCCCTTGGTTAACAGTCTCTTTTACTCTGAACATTCCATTTGTCTTCTTTTTCTTGAAATCCAGCCTCATAGAATATGTGGGGCAGAGATAATTAAATTTTCTGAAGCCTCATTTGAAGGCAGGTAAAGGGCAGGGCTGATTTCAAATCTGTCTTCTAACCTTGGCATTAGGCATAAAGTCTCCAAGGGTCACATTCTCAAACAGCAATATCCAAATAGTAACAGATTAATTTGTCATCATCTACCAGTGTGTTAGTCATTATAATGTTATCCAGTCTGGGATTTTTTAAAAAATAATCATGGTGTTTGAAGTCCTGGGTTAATAGAAAAATTATGGGAGCTCATGTGGCACAGAGAACATTAGGAGTATTGTTAAAGTCTCATTCCCTGCCCATCTGATAGGACTAAGGCTAAGGTGGGCTTCAACCTTGCACAAAGAGGCACTTTGGACCACAAAGTGTATGTCACCAAATTCCTCTCCCATCACGATGTCTACAAAATACCTTTCTAGCTCCTCTATTTCCCTAACTATCTGCAGCCAACATGACAAAGAACTGGAAGTGTTTTCAGAGGCAAAGAGAGGAATGTCTCTCATAATCAACCTTGAGAATCTTATCTATCTCCTGTATTTACTCAGTATCTTACAACAAAAAGAAAATTTCCATCGAGCGAGCCCTGAAAGAATTCCAGAGAAACCTGGATTTCAATTGACACCTTGGCACCAAAGATTCAATAGGATCTTTCTTCATATACAGCATTCATATATCTGATGGATAACACTTTGACATATATCAACTTGAGGAAAGATAAGGATGGAATATTCTTAGCAGGAGAGTTTCCTCTTTGACTAAAAAAAAAAAAAAAATTACAGCCATGATAGTATCTAATCATGGGAAGGGAAAGAAATGTTTCCTAAGAATGACTTTACTTTGGAACTCTGATGCTTAGGCAGAGAATCTGGGACACATCCTTCAGTTCTGATTAAAGAATTTACAATAAATCTCTTTTCCAATAATCTAGGTGTCTCCTTGTGAGTATGTGACAATTGTGAGATTAGGATTCTGCATACATTTTAACTTACAACAGAAGGATATGGTGGAGTATCTTGTGTGTCACACAACTTTCTGAGGGTGAATATAATGGTAGGACCTTGAGTAAAGAGCAAAGGGCCAAAATGAATGAGCAGAATAGGCATCAGCTAAGTTAGAACAAGATGGCAGGATTTTCCCCTAAAACAGGAAATGTCATACAGAAAATAAACACTTTGTTTAACTTAACAATTTTCTCCAGGATTTCATTAGACATTCTCTAGAGTGTGGTTTGTTTTTCTTGTGGAATCGAGACACAGACTTGATGTCTCTTTCCCTGGTAAAATTACTTTCTTCCATATCTCATGTTTATGATAAAAGCTCTGAGCAAGGAGCAGAAGACCAAAGGACCCCGGAAAATAGGTAGTTCCAACATTTGTGTTTTAAAATGTCAACGGCCAACACTGTCTACAATTCTCAGTCTGTGTATACCTCAGTTATCACTTAGGATCACTGTAAGATACAGTTATCACTATCGGATAAAAAGGAATATGGGAACAGTTCTTACTGCAACTTGACAAACAAAGTTTTCTCTAATCTTATCGCAAGAGATCACAATTTGCATTTTCAGGTGATGTTCGTGTACCTCTCTGCAATGGCTACGAAGAACATTTTATGAACTTCCTATCTTCTTGTTTCAGTAGGGTCTTCATGGTTGTGACTATGTCTCCACAGCCAAAGCAAAGCAGACATTTAAGGTAATTACTTAGATAATTAAGGGGAAAACCTCTCCACTTTGCTTTCACTGTGGAACCTTGGCCTCCAGTCAAATGAGGAAAGTTGGGCACCTAAACGTGAATATTGTACCTGTTTTAAAAATTTCAGCAAGGTATTAAAATGCTGTTTCTTCTTTGGTTTTCCCATAATTCTTTGTAAAAACAGCAAGGTGGGGCTTACTGTGTGGGGGTGGCAGGCAGTAACCTAGTGATTTCTGTCTTAGTACAATTTCCATGTTCCTCGTGTGTTCCTTCCCTGAGCTTGTTATTAGAATTATTTGGAAGTATAAACCTGCTTTTGGCTTCTGTATGCAGTATCAGCTTAGTCTTTGCTTTAAGATATTTAAAAACAATACCCTTGTGGAATAAAAATGAAACACGATATAATTTCACAATATCTCCATACCGTTCCCATTGCACAAATTGCCTTTGTGGTTTAACACATGGAACCTCATGAACCCCTGCCAAATTTCTGCTTCTGACACTACACCTAACCTCTCAATGTATCAGCAGTGCTTTAACTAACACATGTGACTTACCACTTTAGTACAATAAAAGTTAAAGAGGTTGAGAATGGAATAGGACCTGAATTTGAGGCCTTGAGGTTGCCAGTGTAAGTAGAAACATTGGATCATTTTTTTTGTTTTTATTTATTTATTTTATTTTATTTTATTTTATTTTATTTTTTTTTTTTTTTAATTTTTTTTTTCAACGTTTATTTATTTTTGGGACAGAGAGAGACAGAGCATGAACGGGGGAGGGGCAGGGAGAGAGGGAGACACAGAATCGGAAACAGACTCCAGGCTCTGAGCCATCAGCCCAGAGCCCGACGTGGGGCTCGAACTCACGGACCGCGAGATCGTGACCTGGCTGAAGTCGGACGCTTAACCGACTGCGCCACCCAGGCGCCCCCATTTTTTTTGTTTTTAAATATCAATAGTTATGATTTAGAAAAAAGTAGCCTACTCGAGTAAGTCTTATCTATCCCACATAACTACAAAATGGTTGTTAGAAAAGCCCCATTGTGTAAATTCTCCTTTAAACAGGATGACTGTATCTTGAAGCTAATTATGAGAATTCGTTTAGATTTGTCAAGTATTGTTACATTTATTTCTTTATCCGTAATCTGCTCTGTTATTCATTTGGCAAATACATGAGTGTATACTGTGTGCAGAGAGCTACCAGAAAGCCCGAGGATACAGTTTCTCAGTAAGCTCTGTTTCTTTATAAAGATTGTGCTTAGCAATGTAGAAAATGGGTCATACACTGCTAATAATTCTGACAATGAAATATAATGTCATTGGTTATCCATATGAATAATTGGCAAGCAGGAAAGAGAGATGAGTCCCCTTAAATTCACTTCTAAAATCTTCTCAACGAACCTGAGAATGTCATAGACCATCAGAGTGCATGACCGACTCGGGTGGCAGAAACACTGGGCGTAACTTTGCTTGGACCTGTTGAAAGACATTGCGTGGTCTTGGGAAGCAAGTGAGTATTAAATGAAGGTGAAATCTCAATCAGTTGGTCTACTCTGGCTGTGACCGCCTTGACCCCCATGTGTCACCAGAGCTGACTGAACCACTCCTGCTGTCTGGGTGTGCAGTTTCCCTTGTCACTGTTCAGGTGTCACTTGGTTAAAGAAGAAGAGGCTGCCCTACAGGTTTTCCTTGTCTAAAGTATATAAGTGGCTATGTTCTTTTCACTACCAAAATGACCACATCTCTCCCTGCTTTCCTGAAAATTATTTGTTCTTAAAGTTTAAAAATCCATGATGCCTATTGCAATCACACTAACGTCAAAGATTTTTAGAGAGGGCATGTATTGTTGCATTAGAATGTCAGGCCGGTGGCTACCTAATGACCCTTATCACTGTTCTTCATATTGTAAGGGTGAGTCTCTGTAGAAAGACTTTGATGTTAGTGTGATCCCTGTAAGTATTGTGGATCTTAGAGGGGAGCTTTGTAACGAAGCTGGTGTGCCAGTTCTTTGTGGGTAGTACACATCTCCCTTTGGGAAGGCCCAAAACTGTGCAGAGTTCTCTTCTCCCTTTTTCTCTGCCTTCTCCTCTTTCCCCAGAGAAGTTTAGAGGAAGGGAGTATACGTCGCCAAGTTTTTTAAGGTGACATCCCTTTCCTGGTTGTTGTTCTTTCTTTCGAAGCATGTGTGCTCTAAGTATGGACATAGAACAACAACACTGGTATTGTCCTAACTGGAGTCAAATGCACCAAAATCAACATCTAGGCTTGCTTCCTGGGGGGCATTGCTTGGAGACCCCCTAATGCCTAGAGAAAGAGTTCCTGGAGGTAAGTTTTATTGTTCGGTAGGTATGGTCCTTTCAGGAGTTATTTCTCCTTTTACTCTTGAACTCAGGAGCTTCTGGGAGAGTACCAAGAGTTTCCTAGACAGTGGCAGACATGATTTAGGAAGATTTCTCACAGCTTGGACCCGTGAGTCAACCTACCTGGGGGCCAGCAGAGGCCAGTGCCCTCATTCTTTCTCCTCCTGGAGGCTGCAGTCCGCCTCCTGTGATTCCACCCTGCTCTCACACTGTTCCCTACAGGAAGCTCAGGCCTGTGGCCTTTCTGACTTCTGCTGGAGAGACTGTCAAGCTATCTTCATCCGTGAGTTTCATTATCCATGTCTGTACCCAGTTTTCAGTTTTCCCTGCGTCGTTTCATACACCTTTCCACAGGTGGGACTTATGCCCTACCCCTCTTTACTCTATACCCAAGGCCACACCACAGTCCTAGTCTCCCCAATTTAGACCACCTTCAGATCTTGCCAGACCTGTATAGGCCTAGAATTGGCCACCTGCCTTGGGATTTGTTGGTATGAACCGTTGTTCTCTCTGAAGCAAGATTACCTTTTCTGCCTGCTGTTGTTGACACCCGTTAGATCAATTCTTTTTATCCCCAATATGTCACTTGCCACAGCAGGTTATAAAAAAGATGGCATGCACCATTTTAACCATTTAGATTACAGCAGCTTCTACATAACCAGTGGCTGGTGCAGGAGGTGTTGAGGTACTTAAAATGCCTCCACCCAGTGTTTGCTGCCTGGACATTACTAGTTAAATACATCAAAGTTCCATTTACGTGCAACGTTTTAAATTTATTTTTGAAAGAGGTTAGAGTGGAAGAGAGCCAAAGCATAAGAGACTCTTAAAAACTGAGAAAAAACTGAAGGTTGATGGGGGGTGGGAGATGGGTATTGAGGAGGGCACCTTTTGGGATGAGCACTGGGTGTTGTATGGAAACCAATTTGACAATAAACTTCATATATTGAAAAAAATAAATTTATTTTTGAGAGAGAGAGAGAGAGGGATTGTGAGTGGAGGAGAGACAGAGAGAGAGGGAGAGAGAGAATCCCAAGCAAGCTACATGCTGTCATTGCAGAGCCCGATGCGGGGCTCAAACGCACAAACCACATGATCAAGACCTGAGCTGAAACCAAGAGTTGGATGCTTAATCAACTGAGCCACCCAGGTGCCCCTGTGTGCAGTTTCATAGTCAATGATCTTCAAACCTATTTACTGTGTAACAAGTATCTTCCCAGAATAACCCAGTGCTTTCTTGTATTACCAGGTGTTGGAGCTACTGTAAGTGGCTCATCTTCATCCACATTCTCTCTCTGATTTCTTTAAAGTGAAGGGTTTCAAACCAAGAGTTATGTCTTTGCTTAAAGTATATTTGGTATGCCATTTTGAACAGAACATTTTTACCATATTTTAGAAGAACAATTCCTGGACTTTTTGTTTGTTTGATAGCAAAGCATTGGAATATTTATCTAAGAGACCCATAGTTGAATTGCCTTGGGAAAGTGCTTAAGGCAGAGCTTGTACATTGACTTTAAGAATTTAGGCCATGTTGGGGGAAACATTAAAATCAAATTAGAGCTCTATCTTTCACTAATCTTTCATGTGATACATTTCTTGGCATTAGTTGGGGGTTAGAGTTCCCAAAAGAGTGTTACCTATCCTAGGGTTTTCCTGTTAATCTGGATCTCAGGAATCAAGAAAGGCTATCAAGGGAAAGAGAAGTCTGAGATGAGACTCAGGGAATAAGCTGAGGTTAGCCAGTCAAGATTAGAAGGAAGAGTGTTTCAAGCAGAATCAGGAAGGAAACAACATGCACAAAGGCTCAGAGCACCAGAGGGGAGAAAAAAGGAGAAAGAGAAAGGGGCATAAAGGGGAAAGACAGAATGAGGCATTGTCAAAACTCCTAGAAGTGCAGCCATCAGACCAGAAGGCTCAAGGGGAGGAGAGGGTGAAGAGAGGTGTGAGGCAAGGGGAGATGTGAGGTAGGCAGGTACATGAGTCAACTCCTGAAGATCCTCCTGTGCTATAAGAGCTTTGGCTTTCTCCTGAAGGCAGTACGGAGATTTGAAGCATTTTCAGAAGCGGAGAGATATGAATAGATTGCATTTTAACTCACTCAGGCTGTAGTACAGAGAATGAATAGAAAAGGTAGAGCACTGGAGGAATACCTTTCAACCATGTTGGCTTGGGAAGTAGGTGGGTCATGACAGTGGCAGCCCAGCCTGGAGCGTTGTCTGATAAAAATCTGAAATATAACATATATTATGATCTACTGGGTGAGGCTATCTTGGCATATAGTTTATTCAGAATTGAAACACTGTTTGTCCCTTAAAAAGAATATGTAAAAACCAGCATGTCGCTTTTGGCTTGTTCTGACACATCTGCCTGGCATAGAGGAATTGGCTGGGTTTCAGTAGGTCAGAATTTCTGCTTGTTAATAAGGAGTTTCTTTGGTGAGAATTTTACATACGATAAAATTGTAAGTTACTCATAGAAACTAAAAAAGAATGGTGGGAAATGGTGTTTTTATATTTTACAACTGTGGTGTTTTTTTTTTTTTTTTTATTTTAAACCTCTGGGTAATGTCAATTGACAGGAGTCAAATAAATTAATAAAAAGGCACAGGTTAGTGCTCCTATCAACAGGTTTTTAGAAATTTGTTACCCTAAGCTCTTATTTTCCAGATGTTACCCAGTTTCTCAGTTCCAGATCTGCCTGGTGATTTAGTACATATTTCATTTAGCATAGCAGGGCTATAAAAAATACAGTGCTCTGCCCCCAATAAGCTCCATGGCGAGACCAAGGCATTTTCAATGAAAACTGTTCTTTGGGCCAAGAATCCTCCCCTGAGTATTCTTTGGCCACTTACAAATTTCTTTACATGAGTTCATTACATATATACCCAGAAAGCAGTGATTCCAGATGTGTGGCCAAGTTCCGAGCCTTCAGAGGTACCTGTTAATGCAACTTATCCTCTCCTGTTAAGTCTACGAGTGGTCAGCAGCAGATATTAAGCATCTACAATGTCCCAAATACAAGTTTCATGGTTATAACAGTGAACAAAACTGTCTCCCTTCATATTCTGATTGTGAGGAGACAGACAATAAGCAGGGCATGGGTCAGATAGTAAAAGGCCAGATATAAGTATTTTAGGCTTTGTGGGCCATATGGTTTCTGTCACAGCTACTCAACTCTATTGTTTTAGCACAAAAGCAGTCTTAGACAATGTAGGATGAATGAGCACATGGCTTTGTTCCAGTAAAACTTTATTTATAAAAAAAGAATGAGTGCTAGATTTGTCCTATGGGCCATATTTTGCTGACCCCAACAGATATCAAGAACTGAGTAGGCTGTTCTCGTGTACTGATACAAGTACTGATATCTCGTGTACTGATACGAAAGAGGACCAAACAGGATCGTATAGAAGCGAGGTAATGGATGTGTCTGCTTGGGCATCAGCAGTTAGAAGACTTCTTTGTGATTGGACTAAATCAGTGTCCAAAGGATTAAGGAGAAAGTTACTAATATCATCTGTCTTTCACTTAAAATATGCATAAAGCTATTAAAGCTAAGTGACAGATCACAAAGTTATAGAAGGTAGGGACCATATAGAACAGCCTGACATGTATAGGGACTTCATAATTGTTGCACTCTTCTTGAAGAGAGTTTGAGATTATCTTCCCATAATGTCTCGGTCGTCACTGATTCATATTTCCTCTGAATTTCCATGGCATTGATTAAATGACGATACTCACTTAGCATTGAGAAAATACGGCATTGGTCAGTAGTATGTCTTTTGTGTATGTTAGTTACCTTTTGCTACCCTGAAGTGTATGGGCCCTGTTTTATACTAGTTTCTATCCAAAGTGCCTAGTTTGGTGTCCTTATGTTGTTGACACGTGATAGCTATTGGGTTATCATATCATGAAAATCAGAAAAGTTAAAAAAGAGTGCAGCTAGGATTCCAATGAAAAATGGCTACACTTGAATTTGCTTTCACAGCATATCAATGATGTTAAAACATTAACTGAAGGAAAAGGAAGAATATACTTTTGAATCTCAAGTGGTCTCTCTGATAAGGTCTGCAGGTCTTATTGTTTTGGGTGAAGTTATTGTTAAATTCTGAGCCATACAAGAAATCAGAGAGCACAAGCTTACCAATAATTTTATTTGTGGTTAAAGCATGTGGAGTAATCTTTTAAACAACAGGTATTACATCCTGTGTCTAAGGAGCTGAATAAATATTATGACCTCAGACCTCGAAGATCCAGTTGGGAAGGGATCCAAGAATTAATAACACAAATAAAATTTAAAAAGACAAGATAAAGGTTGCCAAAAGACAGGACATGATTTCAATTACAGATTCAGCAATTCCTTTGACAAAAATTTGCTGAGCACAAACAGTGAGCTAAACACTCTTCTAGGCACTGATGAGTTAGGAACAGGTGGATCCAGGTGCATTGGATTTATCTGGAAAGCTTTCAAAGAGAAGATGGAAATTCACCAGGGTTTTGAGAAATGAATGGGATTTGGATGTGGGAGAGCATTTGGGGAGGATCATGGGTCAGCATAGTGGAAGAAGAGGAAGAACTCAAAAGATGTTTAAAGTGAATGGGCCAGGTTACCTGGAGATCATGTAGAGAGTTTAAGTAGGGAATAATGTAATAAAGGATGCTAGGGACAACTGTGGAGGTCCCTGAAAATAAAGCCAAAAAATGTCCATTTTGACCTGAAGGTGTTAGACAGCCACTGAAGGTGTTGATCAACAGCATGATAAATTGAAATGTAAGGCAATAAATTTGGGAGAGGCTTAGATATAGAATTATCAATTGGAGCAGGGAGAGACTAATAAGTAAGAGGCTATTCCAGTTATTCATAATATACGAGTATTAATTAAAATGGTGGCAGAAAGAATGGAAAGAAAAATATAAATAGTATTTTGAGGGTAGGCTTGTTTGGATATTAATAGAATAGAGGAAGGAGGCAAAGAAGAAACTAGAATTTGAAAATGGTGATTTTCATACGAGACATTACCTTTTTCCCGAAAAATTCATAAGAACAAACATCATAGCTTACAAGAATCTCTGAGGTCAATGTGATTGATTCTGCCATCATCAACTTGCTGTGTAACCTTGATCAAGTTATTTAACGTCTCTGTGATCCATCTGCAATGTGAATTATAATAATACTCATCTTAAAGAACTGAGCATTCATTCATTCATTCATTCAACAGATGTGAGACAAATTATTTTCTAGCTCCTGAGAGTAGGGTAGTCAAATAAGACAAAGCCATTCACTGCCTTTAAGGAGTATGCTTTGTAGTACAGATAGATTATTTTCAAGTAGGCAAATATACAAGGTAATTTGGGGTTCTGGCAAATGTTAAACGGAAACATTTTATGTAATAAAGAATAATGGAAGTCAGAAGGGGTTACTTAGGTAAAGTTCTAAAGGATGGCCTCTCCAGGGAGGTGATCTTTGAAGTAAGACCTAAACGGTGAGAAGGAGCCGGGCTCAAAAACAGCAGGCAAAGATGACAGACAGCAAGTACAAAGCACAGCTTATTTGAGGAGCAGTGTAGCAGATTTTTTTTTTTTTTTTTTGCCTTCTATTTGAACAATTCTGGAAAATGAGACCAATTTAAGCGTGCGTACTGACAATCCTAGCAGTGTGGTGGTTGTGTAGTGGGTGGAAATTGCAGCAGATTTAAAGGAGACACCTGCCCTCTAGTGTCCTCCCTGGGTTATTTAATCCATTAATAGGTTTTTCCCCACCTCTTCTCAGTACTATGGAGGCTGTTACAAGTGGGTATGCGTTCACTGGTTCCGTGAAATGCATTAATGTATGCAGGAAACAAAGGGAAAAAAAATTCTGAGAAGCCAGATTCTGTCAAAGAGCAGATTTATATTTATTTATTTATTTTTGCAAATGAGAAGGGTTGGAGACAGAGGGGAACAAGAAGTGTTCTGTTGAGAGGGACAACTTGCATATTTTGGTCTGGTCTGTTCATTCTTATATAAACTAGGGCAAAACAATGATCCCATTAAGCGCTGTCTTTTCTCACATCAGTGTTTTTCCTTTTGGGCGGGGGATAAAACTAGAATCAGGGAATACTTTGATTCTGTGGTGTGGGTGTAAATTCTAACTCCTCACCCACAAGAAAATTCAGAAAAATGGGCCATAGAATTTTTCTTCTTCATGAACTCTTGTCCTCTTTCTCATTTTTTTTTTTTTTTGGTCCCACCCCCGGCACCACCTGGTTTAGAAGGTGATGGGGAGACCATAGAGAATAACGTAAAAGGTTTTGGACCCTGACTTCCTCTACACTTACATCTGGTGTCTTTCTTGCTCTGCTCCAGCCACATTGGACTTCTCTTCTTACGACACATTGTGTTGTTTCCTTAAAGGTCTTTGGAAATACTGTTCTTTGTTCTGGATGCACCTCCTCTCTCTGTCCATTGCCTAACGTCTCATGTTTAGTCATTACTCCTAATGGCCTGTTGTCCAGCAAAACTTCCTTCCTCCCCACGTTGGGCCCCTGTTAAATTAGGTTTCTCGGTTAAGGTGCATGGATCCCAAGCACCCTATCCTTCTCTCTCTCTTTACTACAGAGGACCTTGGGGGTATGACTCATGTTGTAGTTGTTCATTGATTTCTCTCAGTACAACATACTCTCCAGTACTCCGCCTTGCATATGAGAGTTGCATAATATTCTCAACTGTATTGCACTGAAATAAACAGATATTGTTGAGACATAATGCAGAATTCTGGAAAGTTGAGGGACTCTGAAAACAAGGATGTGGAAAAGTAATTTCATTAATTGGCCGTGCGTAATAGGAACAAACAAAACATCAGTAACTTGAAGATGGATGTGTGTCTGTCTACCATAAATGTCCGGGGCTGGTTTGGTGGCTCTGCTCCTCCAAGTCCTCAGGGACACAGGGTTTCTCTAGCTTGACACTCTGCCATTACTAGTGGTGGGTCTCGGACACATGGTCTAAGATGTGTCTGTGCCTCAGGCAGAAACATAGAGGAGAGAAAAGACAAAGAGCCTGTACCATTTAAGGAAAGCTCCCGATGCACTTGACTCATCTCCCTGCCGCGGAGACTAGGTAGGCAGCCTTTATGCTAGGTAAACATGTGCCCAGTTACATTTCAACTACTCTGAAGGAAGACACAAGGTACTACACGTGGACTATATCTTCCCCAGGAGATCTGAGTAAACATCACAGAGAACAGGTATATAAGCTGAATGACCACGTGGCATATAGTCAAGAATTAATTGTGGCCTTGGATTTAAGACTTTGATTCCATAATTTATAACAAAAATTAAAGGCACAAGACAAGAGTTACTGATAGTAAAGGATGTATTTTGAGTAGTCGCTTATGTGTTTGTTTCACTGTAATCTGTACAGGAGACGTGCACATCAAGGAATGCTTTAAAAAAATTTTTTTTTAATGTTTATTTATTTTTGAGAGAGAGAGCATGAGTGGAGGAGGGGTAGAGAGAGGTAGACACAGAATCCTAAGCAGGTTCCAGGCTCTGAGCTCTCAGCACAGAGCCCGACGCAGGGCTTGAACTCACCAGTTGTGAGATCATGACCTGAGCTGATGTCAGACGCTTAACCGACTGAGCCACCCAGGCGCCCCATCAAGGAACGTTTTTAAGAAGAAACAGCATGCTTTTCTCATGAAATCGGTTGACTGGCAAGCAGTTTAATTCTAACGTGGGTTCAAGGTTAAATTCAGTCAACCATGTGAGTCTCTAACTTTCAAAAAGTAAGATAAAGGAGAATAAGTTGGGAAATAAAGGAGAAAAATATTCTCACTACTTTATGTTTATTTAATGCATGAGTATTGACAAAACACTTTGAGTTAGGGATATTTGACCTCATAGCAGCCCCCAAAGCTAGACAGATTTATGGATAAGAACCTGAGAAATTAACAGACCGAGCCAGTGTCAGGCAACTTTTAAGAGATGGAGTTAAGACTGGACTATGCCCATGTCACAGCAAGTCCAAGTACTTTCTCCTGTCCCCACTTGTCATACTGGGTGAGGGAGCACGTTGGAGTATGGGTAAGAAAAGATATACCTCCTAAGTGCCTTTTTGGTAAAGCAGGCCATAGGAGGGGAGCATACATTATGATGTTTATAGCTGTTATTCTTTGATCATAGTTCTTAGAGAAATCTTTTATGGAATCTTCCATGGTGAGGGCTTTTCATTACTTAATTACTGCAGCAGAGCCAGCAGAGGCAGCAGACTGCCAGGGTCTACGGTCTCTCGACAAACAAGGGACAGCACACGCACAGGAAAGATGCTGTGGTCTACACTCTGCTGTCACTAAGCAACGAGAGCAGATTTCTTTGTATTCGGAGTTATTCACCGAGCTGGGGTGGGGGGGGGGGTGCTCCCAGAAGGCCCTTCAGAGCTGGACCTTATGGAGAGCTAGATTAAATGAAATTCGAGGATATTATGGCTGTTCTCACGGGATATCCATTTCCTGACGTGTGTCCCGCCTCTGCTATCACAGCAGGTCACGTATGAGTGCAGCTGCCACTTGGCCTGATTCAGAATTTTTCACTCACAGGTTTAATTAAAATTTCTAGCGAGCACCATCTATCATTTCTCTTTTGTAATTTTTCTCTCTCAGAGAGAAAAGCGTAGTGCTCATTACCTCTTGTGTGTTTATACTGCCCATGTTTCTATAGGAAGAGATTCATAACCCCTTTAACAATTCATAGATTTTCACTGGGAGCATTAATGGAAAGGAAATCATACTTGTTGGTCTGTGCTTTTAATTAAAGATGTGTGGGTAAAGTCCCTGAGGTTTACTATTTAACTCAGTGTCATATATTATAAAATATAATGTCGTCGGGAATTATTTTATAAAATAATGTAACAAAGTAGTTACTACCTTGAGATGTCTAGATCCCCAGGTCTTTGCTTGTAGAAATGGGGGTTCATAGGCTAATTTCAGTTATATATCTCCCCCAATAGCAGGGGCACATGGGCTTACCAAATTATTAGGCCTCAGGTCAAATTAGTATAATAATTGTTTCCGTTTTTTGTTTTTAAACTATGTTTTCAACGTTTATTATTTTGACACACACACACACACACACACACACACACACACACACACACAGCGTGAACAGGGGAGGGGCAGAGAGAGAGGGAGACACCGAATCTGAAGCAGGCTCCAGGCTCCAGGCTCCAGGCTCTGAGCTGTCAGCACAGAGCCCGACACAGGGCTCAAACGCACAGACTGCAAGATGGTGACCCCACCTGAAGTCGGACGCTCAACCAACTGAGCCACCTAGGTGCCCCTGTTTCTTTATACTAACCAGTTCATGTCCTAAGTAGAACAGCTTTGTTTTTGATTAACTAGGATGGAATGAAGTTATTTCTTAATGAGTGAAGTTTGAAGACAGACTTTCTCAGCACGAGATGTAAAAGGATGTTGATTTTAGAATAATATACGCAATGTATCCCTGGTACTGTTATGTCACTTTGAGTAAGCCATGCAAGTACTGTGAGAATGAATTTTCTCGTCTGTACAAAGGGGATCAGTGACATCTGTGACAGATTTGTTGGGAGAACTAAAGAGCGCACCTGGCCCAGTAACTAGCATACAGTAGCCTCTGTTTGAAAGCTCAACAAAGTCAAGACTCGGTCAATCTGGGTCAAGCCAGCTTGGGCAAGCCATGACATCATTTCAGAGCTCCCGACTCGTCTGTGAAAAAAAGGGGAAAGCACTGGATTGCTCATCTGTAAGACACTCTCTAGGTTAGATAGTTTCTATTCCTTACCACCCAGTCGAGACTTCCCCTGCCATATATGAACATGCATGAACATACATGTATACACGAATAGTGTCATCTGTCATGACACCGGTCTTGTCTATTTCCTTGTCTATAAAATGGATATAGAAATATCTGCTTTCCGGAGCATACGGAAAGTGCCTGGCATATATGAAAAATTGTTTAGACTCAATGGCAGCTCAATGCAGTCCATTCAACTCTTCCTACACTACACGCAAGGTTTTCTGGGTTCTTCACCATCCTGGTCATACTCTCTGGGTACATGCCACATTGTCCATATCCTTCCTCTATGGCTTGGAAACCAAACCAGTCCTGCACACATGTTCTCATAAGTGGCCTAGATTCTCTGCCTATCTTCGATCTCTACTCTTATGTAAGGACCTTTAACCTTCATTTCTGACACCTCTCTCTTGATAGTCTTTCTACCTGGTTTTCTCACCTAGTTGTTGACTCTGTAAGGTCTGAGGTCATGGGTTAGATTCATTTGTAGACCAGTTTGCGGCTTCTGGCACGGCCACAGAAAGCTCTGTAAACCTGACATAACAGGCAAAAGCCCACGCTTCCATTGCAAAGACATCCTCACTCTTAGAGAACAAAACGGGGGAAAAGTAGTGAAAACTCCAAAGTTTCTCTACCACACTCCAAATGCTTCGTCTCCATGAATTCTGAATGCCAAGGACAGCTTGTTTGACCTGTGTGAGCCACTGCTGTATTGTCATCTGAGTCCAACCTACTCCATGTATCATAGGTTCGTGATTCACAACACCATTGCTGAGGGAAAAAACAAAGCAAAACAAACAAACAAAAAAAAACCCACAGCACGCAGAAAGTACATCCTCATGGGCTGCATGAACAAAGAAGGTCAGTGGCACAAAGCATTTGGAACTCTACCATCTCCTCTGTTTCCCTTCATCCTGAGTGGGTGGATCTTCCACCTTCTTTTAGACTCTCACCTAGCTTCCCTGACTCATTCTGACACATTATCCTCATTGGAAACTATTTTCCCGTACGCCCGACACATTCACACTGTATCAGGTCTGTGCACCACCAGAAAGTGCCAGATGGTACTGAATCACCAGCTGCTTAATATTCGAGAACAATATTATATACAGAGCAGAACAATGTACGTGCTGATTAAAGGACTTTGCTAATGTCTTGGGAATCAGGGAATGCCCCAGTCACCTCCACAGCTGTGCCTTGACAATTTGTATGGATTACCAGCTTCTCTGGGGACTGTTTGCTGCTGTGTCTCCACCTTTACTTTTGCTACTGTACCTGCGGAACTTGGGAGTTTTAGCTCTGAGCTTTCCGCCATTCAAAGTACTGGATGATGTGTCACTTTCACTGGAAGGGTTGTTAGCCTCCCGAGTGCCGAGTGCCGCTCTTCAGGATGGAGTCTATAGGAACATAACTACAAAAACAAACAAGCTATCAACATAGATGATTTTACTTTTATGGAGGAATTGGCATTATAGTTCTGGAAGATGTCAACGTGCTAGCACATCTGGGGATTGCTGTTATGCTATGAGTTATATGAAATGATGTGAGTTGATTCTGCACATAAAGAAGCACAATACATAACAAGGCAGACCTCCTCTCAGGTAAGTCCTGCAAAAGGACTTAATTTTCCATGAAAGTGTTGGTTAAAAACTAAAGCAAAGCAAACCAACAACCAACCAAACAACAAACCCACTGTTGCTGCGGCCATCTCAAAATAGCATAAAGTATTCCTGATTATGTCTCATAGTTATGTGAAGACAATCACATTGTCTTGCCAGAATCTCATTTCTGAAAACCAATTGCATTTAAATCAGTTGGTTTAAAAAAAATGTGAAAAGGAGAATTTTATCTGAGGTGTCACCATCAATCTTTATTATTTTTTAAATAATTTGCTGGATAGAAATACTGGTAAAGATTACTGTGAATGCCCTGAACTGGGTTTTGAAGATTAACCAAGAAGACTGGCCATAGATCTCATCACTTAATAAGTCACAGTATGTCCATTTCTCTGTGTACTCATATAGCAGTAGGTTATCACTTGTCTATTATGTGAAAGGATCTGTGTTCAATAATAGTAATTTAGAGTTGGTATTAATAATAATCACATCTCTAGATATATCTTGAACATCTTGCTGAGGTGCTAGAAGGTCATCAGTAATATAGGACAACGATGATTCTAACTATGTAACACTAATTTCTATGAATATTGGCTTTGCATGGAAATATTGTTCATGAAAACAGACAAAAATGGATTCCCACCTTTCTCACTGAAGTCACAAAATTGATCACATAATAGAACACAAATGTGTTCTCAGGGTTGGTAGGCTGCAAACTTGTATCGCCTTTAGTGCCAGACATCATTGAATAGCCTTCTCCATAGCTCTTTGGCATTTTCCATTCTATCTTTGAGTGCTTATCGAAAAGAAGTGAGAAAAGTCTTCTAAAACTACTCAAAACTTTATTCTCATAGTCATGGCCCTACAGATTCTCAACTATAGCTGAATATTAGGATCACCTGGGGACCTTTAAGAAAACTAGTCTCTAGATCAATGGAACAGAATAGAAAATTCAGAAACGGCCCGACAACTATATGGTCAACTAATCCTCAACAAAGCAGGGAAGAATATCCGATGGAAAAAAGACCCTCTCTTCAACAAATGGTGTTGGGAAAACTGGACAGTGACATGCAGAAGAATGAAACTGGACCACTTTCTTACACCATACACAAAAATAAATTCAAAGTGGGTGAAAGATCTAAATGTGACCCAGGAAGCCATCAAAATCCTAGAGGAGAACACAGGCAGCAACCTCTTTGACCTTGGCCAGAGAGACTTGACTTTTTACTAGATAGGTCACCAAAGGAAAGGGAAACAAAAGCAAACATGAACTATTGAGACTTCATCAAGATAAAAATCTGCACAGCAAAGGAAACAATCAACAAAAGTAAAAGGCAGCTAAGGAATGGGGGAAGATATTTGCAAATGTCATATCTGATAAAGGGTTAACATCCAAAATCTATAAAGAACTTATCAAACTCAACACCCCCCCAAAAAAAAGAACCCAGTTAAGAAATGAGCAGAAGACATGAACAGATACTTTTCCAAAGAAGACATCTAGATGGCTAATAGACACATGAAAAGATGTTCAACATCACTCATCATCAGAGAATTACAAATCAAAACCACAATGAGATACCACCTGACGCCTGTCAGAATGGCTAAAATTACTAACAACACAAGAAATAACAGTTGTTGAGGATGTAGAGAAAGGGGAGCTCTCTTGCACTGTTGGTGTGGATGCAAACTGGTGCAGCCACTCTGGAGAACAGTATGGAGGTTCCTCAAGAAACTAAAAATAGAACTACTCTATGATCCAGCAATTGCACATTAGGTATTTGCCCAAAGGATACAAAAATTCAGATTTGAAGGGATACATGCATCCTGATGTTTATAGCAGCACTATCAACTAATAGCCAAACTGTGGGGAGAGCCCAAATATCCATTGATTGGTGAATAGATAAAAAAGATGTGGTATAGGGGCGCCTGGGTGGCTCAGTCGGTTGAGTGTCCGACTTCAGCTCAGGTCACGATCTCACTGTCCGTGAGTTCGAGCCCCGCATCGGGCTGTGGGCTGATGGCTCGGAGCCTGGAGCCTGCTTCTGATTCTGTGTCTCCCTCTCTCTCTGCCCCTCCCCCGTTCATGCTCTGTCTCTCTCTGTCCCAAAAATAGATAAACGTTAAAAAAAAAAAAGATGTGGTATATATATATATATATATATATATATATATATATATATATATATGGAATATTACACAGCCATCAAAAATAATGAAATCTTGCCATTTGCAATGATGTGGATAGAGATAGAATGTATTTTGCTAAACTAAATAGGTCAGTCAGAGGAAGACAAATACTATATGATTTCATTCATATGTGGAATTTAAGAAACAAAACAGATGAACATATAGGAAGGTGGGGGAAGAGAAGAGAGGGAAACAAACCACATGAGACTCTTAACAACAGCGAACAAATTAAGGATTGATGGAGGGAGGTGGATTGGGAGGTAGGCTAGATGGGTGATGGGTACTAAGGAGGGCACTTGTTACGATGAATACTGGGTGTTGTATGTAAGTGATGAATCACTGAATTTTACCCCTGAAACCAATATTACACTGTATGTTAACTAACTAAAGTTTAAGTTTTAAAAAAAGAAAGAAAACTACTCTTGTAAGAAATTCTGGTTTAAATAGGGACCGTGCTTAGTAATCTGCATTTTAATGCATCAAGGTAATTGCTTTCATTTTCCCACATGAATTATATTTACTTAACACCATCAAATGAGCATAAGCTATTCTTACAATTTATAGAATATATTTGTAGCACATATCTGTCTTTGGTGAGAGAGAATAGAAATTAAGATGAGATTCCTCATCTCAAAAAACTCACAGACTTTGAGCTCTCTGAAATATATAAAATGAGTCCCACTTCCATAGCTTATTACACTGTGTGAGTCTGGCCAAGTTGTCCAACCTCTCTGATCCTTGACAGTTAAACTGCAAAGGGAGAAAGCTAATACCTTCCCACAAGGTTGTTAAAAGTATTAAATGAGATAAAGTGCTCAATAGAAAATGACTGGCATTTTTGCATGTCTACTATCACTATTATAAACTGCACGTATATCACTCATGCAATAATATGCAATAAATGCAACTTATGTACATACAATATAACAATATGTATATAGTGTATGTATATGGAATGTCCACATGTACACCTAACATTTGTTACTATCACATAGAGAAACAAATATTCTAGAGTGAAAAGTAGATTTATTAGAAAAAAAGCAATTTCATAATTTTAAGCCCAATAAGTGAAAAAAAAAGGCAATGGTGAGAAACATTGGGAGAGAACATGTTTACCCTGTTGTTCCAATAGATTTAAGCAATGCAGCACTAAAATTTTAATGTGGGATGATCATGTGCTTATATGCTGCTGCCATCTAGTGTCTAGATTCCATAACTGCAATTTTTGCTACTTGTTTCATTGACTGGTATTTGAGATTCGAAAACAGTTTGGTTCCTTGCTAGTCGTTTTGAAACAGATGTTAAATAATGTTGAGATGTGTCTGTGGGGATTTAGTTGTTCCCCTTCCCTTTTTAAGTATGTAATTGTGAAGAGCTGCTGGCCCAAGCGGAATGGGTTACCGACTTCTTGCTGGTCATGTGATTTGTCTGTCTTTAAAGTGTCAGAGTGCCTCTACAATATGAAAGGGTTTATGTTGCCTCAATTCTGCATTTTAACAAGGGGTTGCTTCCCTGCAGGAAAAATTAATGTTGCCACCACTATTATGTCCTGTATTATTCCTATAGTAAATACTATTTTGTGAGCCTTGCATGTTAATCTCATGTGAGTAAAAGCAGCAGTAAAAAGAGAGCCTAAGTGTCAGGAGAAACAAGAAATTATGGCTGAGGTTGAGTGTGTAATTAAATGATTAAAGTGTGTGTGTGTGTGTGTGTGTGTGTGTGTGTGTGTGTGTGTTTTCCCCAGGAATGGTTTTGCAGTAAAAATCTTGTCATGCCAATCCCTTGCTTAGAACCTGTCAGTGACCTTTGTTATCTCATGTGCATAGAGAGGGATTCCGGTTCCTCTTACCCTTGGTCACTTTTTACCTCACTGGCTGTATCTCCTAGCAGTCTCTTTCTCATCTCTCTCACACTCAGCTATGGGAGTTGTGAACTACTCAGTGTTATATACAGATCATGCTGCTTTACGTTTCTGTCCCTTTGCACTGCTTTTCCTGACACCTGGGAGGTCCTTCTATCCCTTCTTTATCTGGAAAAATCTCAAGAGAGTGCTCATTGAGACTCAGGTTACTTCTCCAAGAAATATTCACAAGAACACTTACCCCTCAAAGACTAGGCTGAAGGTATTTCCAGTAGGTGTTCATAGCATCCTTTAGAAACCTTTACCAGAGCAAGCTTGAGAAAGGTATGTGGGAGATGATTGAAATTATGTTAGAATAAAAGAACTTTAAGATAAGACATGGTACACACAGAGGAGACTTGTTTTTGCTCCAGAGTGTCAAAGAACACAGAAATAATTTGCCTCTACAAATGTACCCCAAGGGAGGAGTAAAAATAACATAGGAACCTAGACAACAACAAGGCTGCAACAAAGGTGAGACGACATCCTAACAGAAATAGCTTCCATCAGAGGTCAAATAGTCTCTGAATGAAAAGCAAAGACAGATCAGGTGAGATTAAACCCCCTTCCTGAAGACCTGTTACCAATTTCGGAGAGACACAGAAGCAAAAGGGAAGGTTTGAGATTTAAGAATGGCGAAGGTGAAGAATGGTTTGAGATGGTGAAGGTCTGAGAGGCTGGGTAATGGAGTTTTGTGCAGCTGTGCAAAGGGCTAGAAAAGATGGAGAAGGAGCATTCACTAAACGAACTAGGCAAGGAGGGAAGAGGCGAGGGTTTTAGGTGCGATGTTGCTCTTCCAAGATCCCTGCCAGCTTGGTGTTGATGGATAGTACACCTCAGCTGGAAGACCCCATGCTGAGGCTTCAAGACATCAGATGGTCATGCTTCTAATAAGTACTTTAGAAGCTAATGGGCAAAATATGAGTATCCACCTCCATTAAATGATTTGTATTAATCGTGTGCCAAAGGAGAGAGGGGAGATCTAAAATCTCGAGGCCGCTAATATGACTTTAATATTAATTTCAAAATTTTCGTTTTTATCTTGCCACAGAAGTTTGTTAGACGCTAGGGAGCATGAATCAGAAAGGACAGGAAAGAGCTTCGGGTGGCCTCAAAAGATATCGGAAGCAGCAAAAGAGGACACTGAAGACAAAAGAAGGAAGGAGCAGAATCAGGGCCAGTTACACTACTGTCAGCTTGCCTGCAGAGGACCCATACGTCAGATAAGGGAGTGGCTTCAGGCTGTCAACCCGGTGACATCTGTTGTTAGCAAGTAGGAATGGAGTCTGCATGCAAGGCCCTGACATAAACAAGCACACTGGAGATTTAGCTGAATTTGAATCAGAGTATTAGGAAGTATAGATTCTACTTGTCGGTGAGGAGTAGATACCGTTGCTCCTCTATCATTGAAGTTAGAGTATAAGGGACACAGGAAAGTGCCTATCAAAAAAAGCATGGTTTCTTGTTGACATGCAGAGATATATAGATGCTGGAAAGTTCCTGAAATATATGAAGATGTTTGTACAAACAGGAACATATCATCACATCACATGCATTGGGTGGTTGAAGAGAGAAAAGGAAGTGGCCAAGGGACCCACATGGCTGAAGATGTGTTCTGTGAACTCTGTCATGAGAAAATTCACATTCTTAGAGTAGGACTAAACAAAAAGATAGTTACTCCATTGTGGCAGCCAGGCCCTCATTAGGCAAATGATATCCCTCTAGTAAGAGTTGAGGGAAATAAATACATGGGAAAATGGGAATAGATGTGTATATATTTATATGAGATGGAATACACTTATGTAAATTATTTCTCTATTTATGTGTACATAACACACCCACTTCCCCATAATGGGCACTTACGAAAGACTTTAAAAAGCAAAATTGCAGAAATGAGAAAACAGGGATATAAAATTATAGAAACATAAAAGTAGAAGATGAACTGGTGAAAATTTTAGTGTAAACTTTCACATGAAAGGAACCAACATTCTTGGAGATGAAAGTAAATTTAAAAGCAAAGAAGGTCAATGTGGAAATTTGAGGAATTCATGTTTGAAAACGGTGAATTTGAGCTAGCAGTTTCTGGTGATAATTTTTAAGGCATTAGTTATGTGTGGCTTTTATCAAAAGAGTTTGTGCCATCCTCCCTACTGGGACCTCTGGGTCGCCCCTTGGAACAACAGACTCATTTGCAAGGGAGCATGTGACCTGTCCCTGAAGCAGGAATGGGTAGACAGTCTGTGATGAATTGTTTCATTCTTCTGGACTTATTTAAGGAGATTGGATAATCAGAAGTGACCTCCAAACTTCACCTACTCGTTGTGGAAAATGAAAGAAAGAAATAGAATATTCAGCAAAGAAAGATTTTTGGATCAGAAAAAGCACCATCTATTTGAAAGATGTGCAAAGAGTATGGCTGTGTGAAAGATAAAGACAAAGTTGTTTTGTTTTGTTTTTTAAGCCATGTACTACTTGGCAATGAGAAAAGATGAAATCCTGCCATTTGCAACAACGTGGATGGAATGGAGGGTATTATGTTGAGTGAAATAAGTCAGTCAGCGAAAGACAGATGTCATATGTTTTCACTCATATGTAGAACTTGAGAAACTTAACAGAGGGCCATGGAGGGAGGGAAGGGGAAAAACCAGTTTCAAACAGAGAGACTCTTTAAGAGACTTTTAAATACAGAGAGCAAACTGAGGGTTGATAGGAGGGTCGAGGGGAGGGGGAAATGCGTGATGGGAATTGAGGAGGGCGCTTGTTGGGATGAGCACTGGGTGTTGTACGTAAGCGATGAATCACGGGAACCTAGCCCCGAAGCCAAGAGCACACTGTATATACTGTATGTCAACTAACTTGACAATAAATTGTATTTAAAAAATAAAGATAAATGCCATATACAAAAGTAATTTTTTAAAATTTTATTTTACTGTTCATTTATTTTTGAGACAGAGAGAGACAGATCGTGAGCGGGGGAGGAGCAGAGAGCAAGGGAGACAGAATCTGAAGCAGGCTCTGGGCTCCAAGCCGTAGGCAGAGGGCCCAACGCAGGGCTTGAACTCACAAACCATGAGATCGTGACCTGAGCTGAAGTTGGACGCTTAACTGAGCCACTCAGGCGCCCCTACAAAAGTAATTTTTATGTATATATTGATAAGTGGGATTGGTTCATATTATTCTTCTATATTCTTGAACTGTTTAAATAGCATAAGAAACTGACTTAGAGGAAGAGGAACATTTCTGTGCCTTAGAGAAGATTTTGGGAGTCAGGATTATAGAGAATTCAGCGATTAAGCTATGGAAAGTGTCTGGCATTTTATTAGAGTGTAGCGAGAAATAGGAAGAACAAACAGTCATGATCTTGGAATGAAAGTTTCTGGAAGAGAAATGTTGAGATTTCTAATTGTTCAAGACTCAGAAATATGGGAAAGGAGAGGATAAAACAAACTAAAAGAAAACAAAGCAAATAGCAGAGCTTTGCACTCCTAAATTCATGTCATGGTCTTATCTGAGGATATTGTGATGATTTTATGTGATGTTGGGAGAGATCCAGATATGCATGATATGAAAATAATTTGAACAGTGACTTTAGAGGATAAAATGAAATGATGCTGGAAAGGATTTTGTAAACTACAAAGGACTATTAAAATGTTCGAAAACATATTTGAGATCAGGTAGCCAGTTTGTGCCTAAGGTCTGAATGTTCAGAAAACAATGTAATCACTCATTTTGCAGTGATTTCAGGTCAAATTACATCCTTATATCAGGACGTATATGAGAGCCTGCCAGCTATTTTGCAAAGAAGGTTTTCATAGCAAAAAAATAATTTTCTGGATGCTTAAGGATATATTTTTTCCTGTGCTTTGGAATTTTTTTTCTTTTTGCTTTTGTTTTCTTGAGGACCAGAACTGAATATTTTAAATTGGATTTTCATTTTTATAAAGAAATACAGGTATATAGGCAACAAAATGGTGCTGTATGATTTATGATCCCAAATTGCAAGCCTGCCCCTTCCCGTGTCCCCTCTTTCCACTCGTTTTTTCTCCTGAGTTCTCCCAGAGGCAACTCGTTTCACCCTTTCTAGCTGTTTCTTCTTTTATTTATCTCCAAGTTTCTAAATTATAAAATTATGCTGGTCTGTCTTAGTTTTTACACTGTCAGCATTTTTTCTATGGAATACTCACAAACCCAGCAAAACAAGAGTAGGAAGATGATGATTTAGTAGTCGCATGCCTTCCCCTCACCCCACCACACACATATGGATTCCCCTTCCTCTTGTTTGCCAGGCATCATCGATGATACCAATATTGGTCAAATCAGTATTCAGTATTTACTTTATAACAATCATGGGGGTGTCTGGGTGGCTCAGCCGGTTGAACGTCTGACTCTTGATTTCGGCTCAGGTCATGATCCCAGGGTCGTGAGATTGAGCCCCATGTTAGGCTCCACCTGAGCCTAGTTAAGATTCTCTCTCTCTCTCTCTCTCTCTCTTTCTCTCTCTCTGCCCTTCTCCCCCACTCACATGTGCTCTCTCTCTCTCTCTCTCTCTCTCAAAACAAAACAAAACAAAACAAAACAATAATCATGTAAATATTGTAGTGTGCTGTGATTACTTTTCCTTTTCTTTTTACTTAACCCTTTCTCTTTTCCTAAGTAGGACTAAGGAGCCCTTACCAGATCCCCTTAGAGAATTGTAAAACCTGTCACAATGGTGTCATAGGCAGATATACTGGCTAAGCTAGGGGTTTCGTTTCTGGTTCCTCCATGTCTCTCCTGCCCCACGTTGACCTCACAGTGTCGTCTGAGATTTTAATTTGCTCTTATGTTGGATTCCCTGTTTCCTGGATCACATGTCTTTTGTGGATTACTCCCTTATTTTCTTAGGGGTCATCATGAGAAAATGTATAGTCATTCACATATTGATTGAACATATATATTTATTGAACATATATTATGAAATAAGCACTATTCAAAGAGCTAAAGATATATCAGAGAAAAACACAGATGAACCCTGACTCCCTCGAAGACCTTTATGTTACTCTGTGAGTGCTTGTGTGTGTGTGGTTGGGGGAAGTTTAGGGTTGCCAGATTAAATACAGATAATCTACTTAATATCAGGCAAACAACAAATATTTTTTAATATATTATTTTCCAAATATTGTAAGGGACATATGTATACCTAGAGAATGTTTGTTGTTTATCTGACTCTCAAATTTAACTGGGTTTGTTGTATTTTTATATCACAAATCTGGCAACTTTGATTGGGAATCTTTATATTGTATAGATAATAATTTATAGACAATAAACATAATAAATATGTAAGTTATAGAGCTTGCTAGAAAGTGATTAGTGCCATGCTCGGGTGGGGAAGGAAGAGTAGGGCAGGATAAGGCAGATTGAGGGTGCCAGGAGCAGAGACTACAATGTTAAAAGGGTGGTTAGGGTAAGCCTCTTTGAAGAGGTGAGACAGTGTCAAAGGCGTGAAGGAGGTGAGGGGTTAGCTTTGCAGTTATCTGGGCAAAATGTCTTCTGAACAGAAGGAACACCAAGTCAAGAGCATGCCTGAAGTGGCCTTCTAGTGTTTGAGAAATAGCAAGGAGGCCAATAGGCTGTGACAGAGCATGGGAGCAGCCTGTGGGAGGACATGAAGTCAGAGAGATAACAGGAGTCCAAATCACATGGGAACGTAGACGGCATTGGAAGCACTCTGCAGTTTACGCCCAGTGAAATGGGGAGCCACACAGCGTTTTGAGTGGAGTTGTAACATACAGTAACTTCTGTTTTAACAAGATGCCTCTAGTTTCTCTGTTGAGAACGTACTGAGGGGCAAGGGCAGAAGCAGGAGGAGCAGTTGGAGGGTTATTACAGTAATCCAGGTAAGATGGAGGAAATTTGGATTTAGGAATGGAGATGGGGAGAACAGTTGGGTTCAGGATGAAGTTTTCCTCTAACATTATATTGTGAGAAATTTCAAACATACATAGAATACCCACAGAACGACCGTCTGGGTTCTATAATGAGCACTTTGCTGCCTTTGCTTTATCATGTATTTACCCATCTCTCCATTTGGTTCTGTAACATTCCCTAGCCTGGAGCATCTCTGATTCAATTTCTGCAAAGATAAACCTTCAGTGTCCTGCTGAGATGACACAGTCATTTACACTATGGGATACTGTCACAGGCATAGCAAATCTGAGGTGGGGTGCAGTAAATCTAACCAGTCCTTAGACTGGCGTTCAACCAATTCTCCTTTTTTCAGCTGCACATCTCTCCTCACCTGATGGAAATACCTGGTGATTCTAAAACCTGAATTTCCTATACTTTCAAGGCATGGTTTGACTTGCTTCTCTTGGGCAAGCTGTCATTTCAGGCTTTGAGTTTCAACTCTCTCCACTCTTAGTTGGTTACAATTCATCCCTCTGTTTTCCATCCTCTAAAAATGTGTTGGCCTTTCTTCTCTACTGTAATATCCTCTCAATTTCCCTTTGTCCTGTGACTTGAGCACATTTTTATTCCTTGCCTTTCATTTGAATGGGGCTTTGAGAAGAAAGAGACTCAGGTTTTCAAATATTTTGTCGATATAAAAGATCTAACTATATTTATTAATACTTTGTTTTCCATTTTTCTACCAATATACTAAAGATCCATTAAAAACAGTAGCAAAGTAATAGTTTTTCCAGTGTCCGCATTACAGACGCTGTTGTTGCCTTTCAGGACCCAGGAGGACACCGGGTTGGGAACCACTGAAGTGTATCATTGTCACGAAAAAGACTGTGCTGTCTTTGGCTGTCTTGGTGCTGTTGGGTTTTGGTATCAGTGTTTCGATGAAAGAATGAGAACTCAGATTGAGTCAGACAGACTTGAACCCGTTTGATCAGTGGAAGGAATGGGTTTTCATTGCCCCTTGGAGCCCAGCTCCCCTTGCCGAAGGTGTTGCGTCTTTGGGGTGGATGGAGTCTAGTTTCAGTTGGGCACATACCAGCTATGAATCCTTCCTCTAGCCAGCTCTTTCCTTTCCACCACCAGCATTTTTGCCTCGTTGCTTTCATTGTGCTGAGTGTTCCATAAAATATTTATCATAACTTTGCCTTTCCTGTCTGAAATGGTGCTGTAGACTGGTAATTAGATTGCAGCTAAGCCTTCTTAATTTCATTTGGTGCAGATCTGGGAAAATGGAGACCTTACATAACAAGTCGATAAGAACTGACAGGCAGTTGGCAGTAAGTACTCCTACACATATTTCCAAGCAGATGCAAATGGAACATTCTGCCAGTCGATCGTTACATTCATCTGCAAGCTGCTCTTCTCATGTTTGCTTCCAGAAAGAAGCTACTGAGACTCATTTGTCTACAACGAGCCTGGGAAGTGAACTATTCACTTTCCTTCTCCCAGAGGGAAACAACAAAAGCAAGCCAAGAATTTTTTTCTGGCCAACCCCAATAGCCAGACTCAAGGCCCCGTTCATGTTGGAGGATGGTTTGTCACCATTGTCACTGAGTGGTTTAGCCTTCAAATGAAGGTTTGAGGATTGTATTCTCCTTAATGTATGATTTTGTTACTGAAGACAACAGATCACAAAACTGGGACTCTAAAGACTAGGGCTGTGTTCTTGCTGTGTGTCTGTGAGCCACCTACCTAACCTCTCTGAGGTTCCATTTGTGCAATGGGAACAGTAATACTAGCCTGCAGAACAACTGGGCAGGGTGTGATAAAATGAAATAACTTAAGAGAAAGTACTTTGCAGACTGTCAGGGGTCTCTCCCATAGAGTTTCCTTTTACAGTGTGGAACCAACAGCCAAGCACTCTGGTGTACCTAATTTCAACATTTTTGTATGGGTGAAACATCAGGTTCAAATGCGAATAAATTCTCCTAACCACGTTTTAAAACACCTTCTCTTTTCTGGTGCCAGGTACATTTAGAGTTGAGCGATATGATCATCAATGGAGACACCATAACACATATTCTTAGAAAAAAGAAGTGTTGTCCATGGAAATAGTCTAGATAAGAAGCCAGACAGTTATGACCCCTGGCAAAGCCCCTTTAGGGCATATAGTTAAGTGGTAATGTGTATTATCTTTGCGGTCAAAGAGACTCAGGTTCCAATCTAAACTCCAATTTGTCAACTCCTAGCTAGGTGACTTTGGGAGATGTACTTAACCTTTCTGGAACTGCCATTTTCTCATCTGTAGGTGTGGATAGTAATGCAAACCACTTAGAGCTGTTGCAGGCATTAACTGAAATGAAGCCTGTAAGAAGCTCACCATCATCATTGCAATAACATTTTTATTATTTTAATAATAATTTTAATAACAAAAGCAATGGCAGGCTACTATTGAATATCATGTGCCAGGCGATGTTGCTACATGCTAACATGTATTTATCCAAAAAACTCTATATTAGAAACATTCTACAGATGAGCAAGGGAGGCACAGAGAGATTAAATAATATCTTAGAGTTATACATATAGTTGGTGGTGACCACATCTCTCTGAAGCTTAATCTAAGAAAAAGGCATAAAAGATTATTAGGAAGATAGAAGTGAGATAACACCTATGAAAAATGTGTTGTGAACAACAAAGTGGTAATTCCAGAAGCTTGTCTATTTGAGGAGTATTTAACCATTTATAATTTCAAATAGCTAGAGAGGTTGAGATGAATCCCCAACCTTTGACAAAGAAGTCTACGTAGGGCATCTGTGGTAAACAGAGTCTCACTCGCCCTATTACCAGGTGACCTTATCACTTACCTTGAAGATGCAGGTAGCAGGCTTTCAACATGGCGGACTAGCGACTGAACACCTGCCACTTTTCTCCTCCATGTGTCCATGTACCTTAGGCAGCCAGCTGAATTCCCAGTCGCCCAATTTTGAGCATATGCCATTTCAGGATAATACCAGTTGATGACAGAGTCTGTTGTCCTATAAATTAATTTAACACTCTTTCTCTGGAGAGCAGATGACTGCGTTCTAAACACAATATTTTCACTCAAGTTATGATGGCTTGTAAAAACACACAGTGAACGGGGTTGACAAGGAGGTATTAGGAAACATATGATATCCCAGGAGGCTGAACTGATTTGAATTTAGGTGGCTTACTCCTCTAGGCAGTCAGTGTCAGAGATGGTTGTCTCTTAAAGGGATGGCTGTGGTGGAGAAGAGCAGTTAACAGATTGGGCAGAAATAGGAGCCATTGTGGTCAGTTACGTGGGGAAGGGCTGAATGAGAGCTAGAGTTATGCTGAGAGACCCAAGCATTTTAACACTTAAGCGTGAATAGAGAAAAAGGAGGGGCTGCAATTTGTAGTGAGTAATTTGTTACTATAGTGAGTGATATTTCTAAAACATGCATTCCAAATGTAATGAGAACTTGTGAAGGGCGATAATGAAGACAATGGTATACTTGATTTCGGAATCATTTGGGAGATTTTCTTCTTCTCTCCTCCATTCCCCTTCTCCTTTCTCTCTCTCCTTCCATTGCTCTGATTCTCAATTCACCCTCCCTCTCTCCTGTATGATCCCTGTTACTTTGGGTCTTTGACCCAAAATGTATCTTTCTCTCAAAGGAATTCTCTAAGCAGTGGTTAAGGTGGATTATCATTCACATCCTGGTGTTTTTCAGACTCTCCCTCATAAAGACCAATCATTTTCATCCTTTCCTTTTTTTCTTTTCTGTAAATAAGTAATGTGTTCTACATATCACACACTACAATTGTTGTCCGGTGTACAAAGCTGAATAGGATGTGACCTTTTAGAGAGGTCACAGGGAATTAGAGAAATATGGACAAGAAAATAGGCAACAAAATATGACAGGTTCTATGCTTGAAGTTTGTGAAGGAAAATCTCAAGGTCCAAAAGAAGTAATCTAAAGGTTGGAGAGTGCAAAAATATTCCATAAAGTCAGTGATGCCTGGGTGGGGCATTAGTAGGCATTAACATTGCTTATACATTCATTAAACGAACATTTATTGAGTGCCCATTGTGTTGTTGGCACTGTACTCAGCCCTCAGGGCATGAATTTAGTAAGGAATAACCTTGCCGGGCACTCAACACATATTTATTGAATGGCCATAGGAAGGGACTCACTTTAATTCACCTGGTGAATGTGGATGTAGAAAGGCATGAAATCTTTAGGGGATTCCAAGGAGTCCAGAAATTTTGCGGGTTACGCAATTTGGAGTGTAGGTATGGGCACAGACAAGTAGGGCCACACAGTAGCTGCATCATTGTGCAATGCACAACCTACACAACGGTATGTGGTCTTTAAGGCGGAATGAGAAAGAAGGTGGGGAAGGAACAGTAGCTGAACCATGAAGTGCTTTGTGTGTCAGGCTAGTTGTTCTCATAGCGGGATGGGGAGGGGCAGAGGTAGGACAGGGGGTATCAGAATTGTTGACAAATTGTTTCTTCCAATTATGTATGCTTCTGCCCACCCTCAAGATGCAGATTCTGCCCTGGTCCCACACACCTGTACACACACACACCTGCATTCACACCACTGCTCTTTCAGAATCTTTGCCACAGACTTCTTGTGCTCATGAGAATGAGTCATAATCTTCAGGTGAGCTGGAGCTAAAAATGGCTGAGAAACACTACAGACAATGGAGACCCATGCACAGGTTCTTAAGCAAGGCCGTAGCATGATCAGATTTTCCCTTTGGAATGGCCACTCTGGCCCTGAAGTAAAGGCTAGATTGGTGAAGTGTGAGAGAGGGCATCCTGCTGGGAAGCTTTCACATCCTCAGGGGCTGATGACCTTGGTATACAGAGAATATGACATATATTCCTCTCCTCCAGTTCTCAAGGTCACAAAGACAAGATTCAAATCTGAATGAAAGAGATTTGTCAGTGTTTTGCTGAGAAGGTGGAGACGCCTGAAACTTTTCATAGGAATTATGATTTAGGACAGATGTGAACATTCACGCAGATCTGTGCCGGGGAATTGATGAAATCAAGCTACCAAATATGAATATGAAACATTTACCTTTATTTATTTATTTAAAATTTTTAAATGTGTTTTAAACTTATTTTTGGGACAGAGAGAGACAGAGCATGAGCAGGGGGAAGGCAGAGAGAGAGGGAGACACAGAATCCGAAGCAGGCTCCAGACTCTGAGCTGTCAGCACAGAGCCTGACGCGGGGCTCGAACTTATGGATGGTGAGATCATGACCTAAGCTGAAGTCAGACGCTCAACCGATTGAGCCACCCAGGCGCCCCAGAAGCATTTAACTTTAAATTATGTTTATTAAAAGACATGTCCTGCTCTTGTTTATTTTTGTTTATGATTTATATAATATAGCTATAGATAGCTTGGCCATCTTGACAACAAATGCATCACCAATAAATCCATATTATTTTCTGGCTCTGTTACATGGCCATTTCTTTTTCATTTAGTCAAACGTATGATTTTCTGTGATTTACATAGATAATCAGCTGTGCCTTATCCGCAAAACGTGAGTTGATGTATTTCTGTTTCGAAAGACTAGTGTCCGCAGGAAGAAAAAAAACATACTTTTCTTGCTTTAAGCTCCTTAAGACCTATACATGATGTGATTCCAGAATGTCTCTCCAAGCTATAAGATTAGGGAAAAGAAAATCTCCTTTCTGAAATCCTATTACATCATAAGAGCCAGAGCACTGGACCCCTTACACCGCAGTGATCACAGCGTTTGTAGGGAGCGGTTGATTAATCGTTCCTACAACTTTAAATTTTTCCATTGTGATCTAACTTAATATGGGAGAATTAATGTGTTTCCTCTCAACCCATTTTTTTCCTTTGAATTGGTATGTGGATGAACCACAGAACTTTTTGGTTATAATTTTTTTCCCTACAGTGTTAGGAAAGTAAGATTGAAAGGTGGTGCTAGAAAGCAGGCTTTAGGCTCCATATTGTAACCTAACAAAATGTGCATTGCATCCGAAAAAACAAAGCGAGGACTTACCTGACATGTCACGAACCATTGCTGGGTCAATATATTAAGTGATTCACCCATCTTTAAATATAGGATTCATTTTTAGAGTAATAGTTTGGGGAGGAGTATAGCTCTTCAATTGTCAGGCTGTGTACTAGATGGGGAATAAAGAAGTGATTTCTAGTGTGGCCCTGGGGAGCCTCCTGGGTGACTCTGCCTGCCTGTGAAATGAGAGCATTGCCAGTGACCTCAGTGTTTCTTTTTATCTTTCTTATTTTAACAAGGCATATCTGTAGATTACCTGGCACACAGTGGGTGCTCTACTATTATGACTGTGTCATCTAAGGAGAAAAAGTTCCCTTTTGCTGGCACGTAGGAAGAGGGCTCGTTAGAAAACAGCACATAATTAAGCATTATGATGGGAAAAGGCATAAAGCAAAATGCCCTTGACACGAATGGAAATGTTTTCTCCCATTACCAAATTATTAAAAACAAAAACAAAAACAAAAACAAAAACATACCTTTGAGGCATTCTGGCTCTTTTCTTGGGCAAGGAATGTATGTCACTCACAGACATCAAAAAAGAAAATATTCAGGGCACCTGGGTGGCTCAGTCAGTTAAGGGTCTGACTTCGGCTCAGGTCATGATCTCATTTTGTGAGTTTGAGCCCTACATTGGGCTCTGTGCTGACAGGTCAGAGCTCGAAGCCTGGAGCTTGCTTTGGATTCTGTGTCTCCCTCTTTCTCTGCCCCTCCCCCACCCTCTCACAAATAAACAAACATTAAAAAAAAAATTAAAAAAAAATAAATAAATAAAATATTTACAGTATCTGCAACAGTCCAGATCTGCTTAAACTTCATGAAGGCCACTGGGAGAAATGTTGAGACAGATTTTTGTTACTGTTTTGGGGTCTCCCCACCCCCGCCTTCAGCATTGAGAGATGTTGCTAAGTTGTGCTACGTTGGTGATGAATCTTCTTCACCTTCTTCACTTTTGGTAGGATCAAAGGCACCGTGAGGAATGAGGCAGGTTGTAAAAACTAGGAAGAGCCAGAATAGGCCTGATGGGGCAACATACGGCTTTGCAGCATATAGTATTGGAGATTTGTAGCAATTCTTTTTCTTTGCTTGAGAAGAAAGGCCACAAACAGCAGCATGGATAACCACTATTAAATACTCAGTTCACTTGTGATGCTACCAGTCAAGAGGAGTTATCTTTTGGAACGGAGAACACAAAATTGTTCAACATTGTGAAGCATCATAAGTAAAGGAGCTGTAACCGAACAGAGAATCAAAGTCTAGTCCTACTTATGCCGACAGATGCCTGGCTATAAGTGTATTCTATCCTATTACCTGCACTTGACACATGTTTATTTCTAAAGTAATTAGGGCCACTACAGTATAATCTTCTGAAATTAAATTTGTGTTTATATAGGGTTTATTAGAACATAGCCCCATAAATCATTTTATGTGAGCATTTGATTTACTTAAGCTGCTTGTTACCAACTCTGACACTGATAATTCCTTGTTTGTGCTAAATTTCACTTGTAAGTAACTAAGCAGGTATGAAAATCCACATTGAAGAGCTTAACGGAGTCAGTGGGTGTGGCAGAATGGGAAAATGGGTCTTGTCCCAGATTTGTGCTGTGATCTTGCCCAGGTGGTTTAAGAGCAGCACTTCTCAGAGCATCAGTGTTGCCATCTGTAAAATGGAGTAATGCTGAAAATGACATCATCAGTTAGGCAAAGTTAAGTAGAGCCTGTGGAAGTATATATGAAAAAGAGTATTAATATCACAATATTGATACTGTTCTGAGCTTACATATGGGAGATTAAAAAAAATGAGAAGCACATCATCACTCTTTTTGGAGAGCTCGCATGTTATTAAAAGAAGCACACAGGTAAATTAGCAATTAAAGTAGACTAAAACAATTAAAATCATGTGTCATCTAAACAGCATACAGCAAGGAAGCATTCACTTATCTGGTAAGGTGGATGATTGTTGGAAATTTTTCAGGTGGAGGTGACGTTTGAATTGATGTTTGCGGTCCAGGTAAGTAGGGAGGGCAAGAAAGAAAAGACACTCCACATTTAGAGGCAAATATGCAAAAGCATGGAAGAAAGGCTGTGTTGTCTGGGAACATAGAACTAAAATAATTCACGAGTCCCAGAGCTCAGGGAAGGACAGGTGAGGCTGACAGGAGTGGTCTTGGTGAATAATGTATGCAAACAAAGGGAATTGAATATTAGCCTATAGGAGAGAGGGAGCTAGTGAAGGCATTTAGGCAGAAGACAATCAAACAGGCATTTATGGAAGTCCCTTTGGTGGGAATGGATTTACTAAATGGATCAGACTCCCCCAAGGCTAGAGGCAGTGAGATCCTCTGCACGCAGCAAAGCTTAAAAGTAGGCAGAAGAAAACAGAACCCTGAAAAGAGGCAGAGAAAGTACGAGAGAGGTAACAGGAGGTCCAGTAAAGAGTCTTGTCACAGAGAATAAAGGAGTAGGGAGTTTCCTGGAAGGAATGGTCAATACTATCAGATACCTCAGTATCTGATAAGATCAAGACAGATAAGGATTAAGGACCATCCATTGGATTCAACAATCCCGGAAGCCATGATTCTCTTCACTGTGCAGTCAGTTAAGAGGTGGGGGCAGAAGCAACGTGTAGTGGGTCAGACAGTGACTAGGAAGTTGGAAATGAAGACATCACGTGTAAACTTACCAGAAAGCTCAGAGGTAAGGCAAAGATAGGAGAACAAAGTAGCCTGGGATGGAAGGAGCAGAGTTTTGCTCTGTACGAGAGTGGGAGAGGCTTGGGGATAAGGACCATTATACAATAAGCTGGAGAGAGAGGTGAGTGATGTGATGTCTGATAGGAGCTTCTGCATAGTGGTAACGGGAATTAGGATACATGGGGAGGAGTTGACTTTGGACAGAGGGACTTCTTTCTGTGATGAGGAAAGTGGAGAAAAGGGTAAATATAGGCTGGAGTAAATAAGCCGGTGGAGGTGCTGAGAGAGAAAACCATGTCTGATGACATGCTAGATGCCATCCATAGAATGATGAGGACAGAGATGAGTGGCACGTTTGATAATATTAGGAGGAACAGGAAATGCCGCTGACCAAAACCAAAAAGCAAAAGGATCAATTGACTGCAACTGACCTAATGTCACCCATTCCTGAGATGAAAAGAGTTCTTCCAGAAGCTCAGTGGCTCTGCCCTGATTCTGAAGGAAGATTATACACTTCAACCAAGGCTGGGGTTTTGTAGGGCAAGCACTGGGTGGGGAGAGAGGGAGGAGCTGAGAGTAGTTGGTTTATAGCAGGTTAATTTGCTTTTAGGTTAAACAGTAGGGGTTTGGTTTATGGAGATGGGGATGGGTGTTTTCTTTCCTTTTTTTTTTTTTTTTCTTGAGACTTAGCACAAACTAAGGTAAGGCATGGGATTTAAATCTCTATAATCAAGGATGTAAATGCTTATGGCCATGAAATCTTAACCCCATGCCTGAAACTGTTGTTCAGTTTGACCACTGGCCTTCTTGGAGAATTACAGCTTGCTGATTAGTTATTGAAATGATATGAGGGAGGGGGTGGGCAGAAATTTAATCCCTATGTTAGTCACATTCAGTATAACTCTGCTTCATGTTGGATCCACTACGCATGCGTGGATTTATTAAAGAATCTGCGAGAAAGGTTTGTACCTAAATGACCTTATATGCCAGGCGGAAAAACATTTCTTTCACTGTTTTCCAGCGTTAGCTAATTGTTTAAAAACTATACTGACTGGTAGCTCTTTCTGGTTGAAATAGTCAGCTCACAGTCAAGTGAATGTGGGCATTCTGCCAGGCATTCATACCAAGGATGTTTAGAGGAAAACTCTTAAATGTAATTTGTAGGGCTGGGGGGCGGGGTATGCCAGAACTTCAACAATATGCCAAGCTGTTCTCTAGAAGAGTGGGAGAAAGGGTCAGAGTACTGTTTTGATGCCCGCCTTTGTAATTTTTGTCCCAGCAACTCCAAGTTTTGGAAGCAGGCAGTAGAGGCACACACAGGAGTTTGTGGGAATGGAACTAGGTCAGTCAAATTATAAAAGCCTTGATGGATTTTGCTTTACAAAGAACTGTTGGGGGGACAAGTATTAGACTGGAGTCAGGAAATCCAGATTCTAGTCTAAGCAAGTCACACCAAAGATCTGGGCCTCACGATCTTCATCAGAAAAACAAGAACACGGTACCACTGGCAGGACCGGGGAAGGCAAAATGGTTACAGCTGAATCCTGACTCCTTTTGTCTGCTTTATGTTACAGGGATTCCCATTGAGGTTTTAATGAATAGATTCTGATGCTAAAATAGGTTTAAAACTTCTAGCTAGATGTTTCTGAAGGTCCTTTCTATTCTAATTCTATTCTTAATTATAATTCCAATTCTCTAAATGAGAATAACCAGTCGAGTTACATTTAACTTCATTTTCTTATGAGTCTTATGGTTTCTATGGATGTTAGAAATTTTTGTTACTTTCCACAATATTTGAAACTGCTTCATGTCAACCACATGAATCAGGATTTCTTAGCTGGAGTCCACGGGTGGATTTCTGGGAGTCTGTGAACCCCCTAAACACACATGCAAAATTTTGTGGATACAGACATCTGAAAAGAGAGTCCAGAATTTCCATCAGATTCTCAACAGGTGAATGAAAGCAGTAAGTATATGTCATCTTTCACTTGATGGGAGTCAAAAAAACTCCAGATCTCAAACTGACACAGCAAGAGGAATTCAAATAGAGTTTACAGGCTCTGCAATGTAAGTGATTCCCCAAATCTCCTCACCCAACTATCTGTCCTTCCCAAGACTACACTGCCAGTATGTATTCTTAACATCACGGGCATGGAACAGAGTCAGCAGGATCTCTGATTATGGAGCAACATCTCCCCTTTATCTTACATTTTCTGATATTTGAAAAAAGCCAAGATAAACGTCTTTGGCTCTTCATGCCAGACGTCTACAGCTCTGACATGTTTTTATTGATAAAAAGAACCATACATTCTTCACTTTTTCAATATGTAGCCTGTTACCTGGAAATCTAGATGTGACATAGGCCTGAAGGTAAGTTTTTTTTTTTTTTTAAGATGTATTCTAAAGTAATTAGAAAGAATAAGAGTAAAGGAAAATATAAATGTTTGGCCATTCAACAACATCTTGCCTTGAAGGGCTCAGTGACTGGAGAAGACTTCAGTTTTTCTGAGTGCATTTCCTTTCCATTTCGCATTGAGCATTTGTGTGATTATTAACAATTATTTTCAAGAGAGACATTTCCATGGTCTTTTGAGTCCTCGTTCAGAGGGGAATAACTTGGTGGGAAGAATGAAGCACTTATCTGAGACAGTGGGCAGAAAATGGGGGAAGTGATGAGGCTGTAATGGAACATCAGATGTCAGACAGAAGCCTCTATACACATCCAACCAAACAAGGGATTATACATAAACCCGGATTCCCATAGCAGGGCAAAGCTGGGTCCTGGGGATGTGTACCCATGATCCACTTGCATGGGAAAAACAAAGCTTCTTTCATATACTGTATGCTAACTCAGGCACTGTGCACCAAGTAGGAAAACAATGGGGCATAAAAAAACAAGACAGAAAACAGTAACAGTGCTAAAAATGAAAGTTGGTTTAAGATACTGTAAGAATTCTCAGAATTTAATCCTTTTGCTCTTCTTTCATTTCAGATGCTGCACAACAAACATGTCATGGTCCGTGTGGGAGGAGGATGGGAAACTTTTGCAGGGTATTTGTTGAAACACGACCCCTGCCGGATGCTGCAGATCTCCCGTGTGGATGGCAAAACATCCCCCATCCAGAGCAAATCTCCAACTCTTAAGGACATGAATCCAGATAATTACCTGGTCGTCTCTGCCAATTATAAGGCTAAGAAGGAGATTAAGTAAAACTAGTTGGTCACTACAAGGGGACTCTCCTAATGGCCTGTACCCATTTCGCCAGTGTAGTTAGTTTAGTTCACATGCTCTGACAATTACTTTGGAAAAAGGCGTAACAGCCAGAAAAATGTCATTATTATTGAAAAATGTTCAAAGAGTAGCACTATTTATTTTGATGCTTCTGTAGAACATGACCAATTAAAAGAAATTCTAGGCTCAGATTTAAACTAGAAAGATTGTAGGCAAATTATTATTTCTTGATATGTGAACACAGGATTTAGTACACAGTACTAGAAGTACAATTCTAGCTAGAGATAAAAACTATTAGAAGAAAATACTTAGGATTTATAGATAAGTCAACAGAAAGTGCCTGCTTTATGTCTACAAAGTAAAAGCACCCCAGACATTTTTATAATTGCAGGATTTTTAAGCTAATTTTTAAAAAGTGACAATTAGTGTGATAACGTGCTACTAAAAATATTCAACAGCACTACAAATAAGTAGAGTGTTCATAACCGTAACACTTTACCAGAAAGGCCACTTCAGAAAAGTTTACATTCACTTGGAAGATTGCCTTAAAGTTTATTCCTTATCTATGACCAAATATCTGGGGTACTTTTGGAAGTTTTCAGTACACCCCTTAGAGAATTGCTTATGAAGTGTTTCACACATTCCTAAGCACATGGCTGTGTTGAGACCGACTTAGTGTATTTCACACACATAAGCTGACATACGTTTATATTTTGACAGAATAAATTGTACAGTCCAATGTTCATTGACTTCATGTTATTTTAAAGCATTTTCTTATGAAAATATACCTTTAGTTAATCCTACTTTGCTATGCTGTCTAGTAAAGTAAATTCACTGTAGCTGATGTTACAGACGTATGTATACCCTTGTATACCTAGGACAGGGCTGTTGTGTACCCATAAACAGCAAACTATTGTCCTACTGATTCAAGAATTAAAAAGATAAATTAAAAAAAAATTATGGCTCTATATTAGTGCTTCATTCTGAAATAAAAATAATCTTCAAATGGCAACTTTCCCTCAGAGTTCTAGAAAGAGTCGCATTAGGGTTACCTAGTGCTTCTTCACTTTTGAGTGTTAGCATTGTTTGCTCCCCTTAGCAGAAAAACCAAATATTATCATAGGTAATCCCTTAACTGCCACCTTGAGTTTAATAAGTATTGGCAGAGTTAATTTGTCATTCCCTCTTTCTTCTACGATAAAAAAATCCACCTCTCCTGCTCCAGAAAGTCAGGAAATATCTCAATTTGTCACATGACTGATTTAGTCAAAGTACACACAACCTGTTCATTGTGAAGTTTAGTGGTACTAGAAATGGGGTTGTAATTATGCTGGGAAAAAACAAAATTAAAGTTTTATCAGAGATAAAATCACCTTGGAACAGTAATAATTGTAATATCTTTTAAAATACAGACATTGAGTGATTTGACTTTTATGTTACTAAACTAGCGTTAGCACTGAATTTCTCTATATAGTAATTGGCAATAGTATTTTCCTCAAAACTTTCTCCTGTGCTTAATTTCTTCCCACAAACGTATCTATGTCCTTAAAAATTAAAATTAATTTCATTTAGTTAAAATATGTATAGGTAAACAAAAAGCATATTAATCCCTTCATCTATTTTATTGGATGTTCTATGCTAATGTACTAAATTACCAGAAGCGTAGTGGCTTAAACAACACAAAGTTATTATGTTATTGTTCTATGGGCCAGAAATTTGAGATGGTCTCACTGGGCTAACATAAAGATGTCAGCAGGGCTGTGCTTCTTCTGAGGAGTCTAGGAGAGAATTCGTTTCCCTGCTTTTTCCACGTTCTAGAGGCTGATTTCCTTTGCTCATGTTCTCTTTCCTCTATCTTCAAAGCCAGCAATAGAGTATCTCAACGAGACTTCTTTCTTTACATCTCTCTGACCACAGGTAGAAAGATTTTCTGCTTTTAAGAACCTATGCGAGGGGCGCTGAGGTGGCTCAGTTGGTTAAGAGTTTGGCCAAAGTCGTTTGGCTCAGGTCATGATCTCAGGGTTCATGAGTTCGAGTCCCACGTTGGGCTCTGTGCTGACAGCTCAGAGCCTGGAGCCTGCTTCAGATTCTGTGTCTCCCTCTCCCTGCCCCTCCCTTGCTTGCTCTCTCTCAAAAACAAATATTAAAAAACATAATTAAAGAAAATAATAATCCATGTGATCAGAATGGGTCCACCTAGATAACGTAATGCAATCTCTCCATTTTAAGGTCATTAGAGGAATCACATCTGCAAAATACCTTTTGCCATGTAATGTATCTTATTTCCAGGGTCCAGTGATTAGTATGTGAACATATTTGGGGTAGGGTGGCATCATTCTTTCTGCTTATACAACATCTATGATGGTCTTTTAGTTGTTGGTAAGAACGTGGTCACAATTGACCTTGAGGTCTAGCTGCTAGCTGAATGGAATTCAACAAGGATATGGAAAAACGAGACTACATTCAGAAGAAGGAAGTGACCAAATGTAGATTGCTCTTACTCATTGACTCCTTAGTGAAAATTACTATGTTCTTTTTCCTAAATTGTTTTCACTATTGTAAATCTTGCATTTCCATGTAAATTTTAGGGTCATTTTGTCAATTTCTCTGAAAAAGTTTGCTGGGATTTTGCACTGAATTTATTGATCAATTTCAGAATGCAATTTTGACAATACTGAGTCTTCTAAACCATGAACATGCAATGGTCCCAAACATTTAGGGTTGGTTTTTTTTTTTTTTAACTTCTCAACTATGTCTTGTAGCTTTTAGTTCAGATCTTTTACTTCTTTCATTTTTTCCTAAGTATTTTATTCTATGTGATGATGCTGTAATTGAATTTTCTTAATTTTCAGATTACTTATTACTTGCCTGTAGAAATAGCATTGACATTTTCATATATGGACTTGGTATTCTGCAGCCTTGCTAAACTCATTGGTTCTACAAATTTGTGTGTAGATACTTAAGAATTATCTACACGAGACACTTGGTATTTTTTAAACCTACTTTAAGTATGTCTGTTACTAATAACCTACCTGAGAAATGTAGGATAAGAAAAGGGCACCCTAGGAATTAGGTAGAATAGGAAGTTTAGGATAACTCCTTGACTTCTGACTGATGTAAGAAAAACAGATTTCAGAGAAATAGCCTAGAAAGAGTTTGTATGCAAAACTACTTAGTTCCATTTGAGGTTAAGTTTGAAGTACTTGCAAAAGTTGGCTCAAACCTGTAACTAGAGGACATTGATTTGAAACCCAAACCAAGTATGGTGCTATAAAAATAGGCAATGCGTGGAGCCTGGGTGAATCATGACATCAGCTCAGGTCATGATCTCACGGTCGAGCCCTGCAGCAGGTTCCGTGCTGACAGTGTGGAACCTGCTTGGGATTCTCTCTCTCCCTCTCTCTGTACCTCTCCAACTCGTGCATGTCTCCCCTGGACCCCACCTCAAAATAAATAAACTTAAAAAAAATAGGAAATGCAATCTGGGCTATAATAAAAGTATCATGTTCAGGTCAGACCATAATAGTCATATTTAGAGGTAATATTTGCAAGATGAAACATATCTGGAAGAATAGAAAAACAAAAAGCCATGTCATATGAGAAATTTTAACTGAGTTTTCGAAACAAATTTCTCTGAATCAAACCAAAACTTGTTCAAAGTCTATGAAATACACAGATGCCTTCCTAGTGGCTTTTGAGAAAATCAAAGAAAATGGCTATGGTGTCACAGTTGAATCAGCTTAGAGCACATGTAGTAGGGGAATTTGAGATGCTTGTTTGAAAGTGTTAAAAACAAAACAACCACACACACCTTAAATGTCAATGCAGATAGGTGTGCCTACCTACCTCTCTCTTACTAACCTATTTATGCAGATATTATTCAAACCTAAAACTGACAAGTTACTTTTTCTTCTAAGGGTGTACTATAATTCCTAGTGAAGATTTACAAATCGGACTGTTGGAAAAAAAACCTCAAAGCTTATGTCAATTCTCCTGGGGTACAAAGGATGATAGCTAGAACTTTTACATTATTGTATTTCTCTAAGGCAACAGGAGGCTATTACCATTTCTCCTTTAGAGTATGGAAAAAGAAACATGCCTATCTGTAAATTCAGGGATTGTATGAACATACCAAATAGCCTTTAGCTCTGTTGTTCTCATTCATGCCAGAGCTAAGAGTGTCATGGTTTCCCTAACCATTCACCCAAGTTCTAATTATTCAATACGCCATGAAGATACAATTTTGTTAAAGAGATGGCCAAACTCAATTTTTATATAGGAAAAATGTATATTTATGTCCCCGTAAGGCAATACAGAATTTATAACAAACTATGTATGTGAAAACTATTAATTACATTCCAAATACAATTGGTGAACCATAGTATCACATATAGATGTTTTAAAAAACATGCAGCATGTTAACAAAGGGGCTATATGATAATATACAACTTTTTGTTACCAGTCATATTGTCTGATGATTAAAATTAAGAAGCAGTGGTTTTAGCATTTTACATCTTAATATGATAGTTATATAAAAGTATTTCACTGTTTCAGTTATATTTTAGTCATTTGTTGGAGGGTTTGGGTGACATATTAAGCATTACCATGTTTTCCTATTTGAATTATGATTTATGGGAAATTGGCTCCAAGTTAAGTTTTCATCAGGAACTGATTCATAACTTGATGAGAGAGAGGTTGGATATATATGTGCTTTTTTTTTTTTTTTTTTTTTTTAGTAGTCACTTACTGGTTACCTATCAGGCATCTAGTCTCCTCTTTTCCCTTCCCCTTCCTAAAACTATTCTTAACATTTGAGTATCACCCCTTAGCCCATGCAACCCATATCTTTTTGCAGAAAGCTGATTATACCCATGGAAGCAGGCCATGCATGATTGGCTGGAGCAGGATATCCCATTGTTCCCAGAAAGCAATACACCAGCATATCATTCATGGTTCAACAGTAAATACACATGGTCTCTGGATATAAACTCTATTAGAAACAGGGCATTATCCCCTGGATGTAAACCTTTGTTTACACCAACTCAAGTTGTAATTCTTAAGACGTAGTACAGATAAAATTGTTCTTTCTATATTAAAGCAGAAGGAAAGATTTACACAGTTCAAGGTTAGTACGCTCTGGCTTTATATCTATTCACCTACTGATGATGTTTTTCTTCCTTTCTGCCTTGGAGAAATTAATCATGTTCATAAAGTCAAAAATTTTATTTCTAAAATAAAATTCAATGATTTCACCATCCTTTAACAACAAAAATACCACTGACCTTCTAAAGGATGAAGAAAAACTGAGCCTGTCTAAATATATGTCTTGCCTGGATATTCATAAACTATTTTATGCCATAATAGAAAAAATAATTTTTCAATGAAGAGTCAAGAGACCTATAATATAGTTCAAACTCTAAAATTATCATATATGATATACTGCTATGTAATACAGGTCTTGTGGGAGGGATGAGCACAATGATGGCTCAGTTTTCTTTTTGTAAATCAAATAAGCTGGTCTAATTTATAGTCTCCATTGGCACTTAACTGTCTTACAAATTCTAATTTAGGGCTCAGATTGTGGCCTTGTCATCCAAAAGAGTTAGCAACCAAATTAAAAGATACAGGAATTCTCCTATTTTAGCTTATTATATACTAAAAAGGAAAATTCAAAAAACAAAAATGCTATAATGTTACTAATGCTCATGTTACTAATGAACAAAAACTAGAAAAGTTTATGACTATGCATCACATAGAGTTACCTCATAGTATGTTTATTTTTAAAGTAGACCTTTTAAATACAGTACCTACATGTTTCTATTTCATACATTCATATTTGCCTTGGCAATTTCGCATGTGTATAAATCTTGAGATCATTCTTTAATAAATACAAAAGAATAAAAACACCTATGAAATTTGGACAAATCTATTATCACTCAGTATAGCCCATCAGATTCTTAGTTTACCTCATTCAGTTACTACAAATATCTTTAGAGCTGAGTCTGACATTGTGTAATAGATCACTGCCCTCTGATGGTACTATTAATATGTAATTTTAAATTCAGCAAGCAAAAAAACACTTTTATTGCAATGTAAAACCCTACATGTTAATTTTATAAGCCACAGAAATAGAAAATAAATTAGGAGAAATTCAACAGTTTCTACAAATTTTCATTACTCTTTCATTGGTAAGATACAAAAATTTACAGTGTCCCTTCAGATAAGCCCTTCAAATGATTTTTCAACATTTTCCCTGATGATCAGTTTAAAGGCACAAAGTCCATAATTTTAAGCAAAAGCCTTCATAGATAATGAAATAAAAAAAGATACAAGGCTAAGCAGAAAAATATAGATTGCTAGGTCATCGTATAAAGGAGAGAAAATACAATGGCAAACTTTAATGTCTGAGGTGTATGCAGACTTTTTGCATGCGACATATATATATATATTCACTATTTAGGTCCATGTTTTAATTACTAAAAAATGGCAAATCACCCACTACCTGCACAAGAGCAAATGTAAGAAAATAAGTATGTGTTGAAGGGTCTGGCCATTTTCTAAGTTTGAACATCAAAAACAGTTTCAGTCTATCAATACTGGAAAAGCACTGACTGCATTTAATGGCACTACAATTACAATAAATTATTTTATTTATTCAAAGAGAAGACATTAGGCTGCGGACGTCCACTTGATTGCAGATATTAGTTACTGGCAGTAGACTTTTCTACTCACGTTACGCTTATGAAACTGTCCACTAGAAAAGATAAAAACACATGGAGACAAGTAAATTTTATTTAAAGTTAATGTGAAAATATCCTAGTGAACAAAAATAGAAGTATGGGCTATACAAATGTGAAGTGATTTCTGTGCATAGCAGTGATTAGTATAATTTTACATGATGGTCAACTTCTGAAATAAGACAAACGATTGTTTAAAGACATAAAGAAGTAAAACAAAATACCTGGGCAGATTAACGGGTAGCTAAATCCCAAATAACCAGTAATTAGCTCAGGAAAACCAAAAGAAAATACCACAAAATAAAAACAATGAAACTGTAAAATAAAAATACAGGAATTCTTGTTTGAGGCAGGGAGCCACAGAATGGCAGAAGTTGTTAAGTAATGGTTTGGCAAAGTCTTTTTCTTGCTTGACTTGAGAAACTTCGTTGTTCTGTTCCATCAAGTCTACTACATCTGCAGGAGTAAACTCTGAAAAAGTCACTGGGATAGTACCAGGTACTTACCAGTCTCTTGAGTAGTGGTTTTCATGTACATCCAAGCAATATTATTGGGTGTTATATATATTTTTGAAGTCTGTATTTCAGTTTTGAAAATTAAGGGTTAATCCAAGTAAATTTGCTTTCATTTTAGGACTTCTTAGAGACTTGGAACACTGTGCACTTTTGAATCTCTAAGAAAGGGAATCAGTATACAATATTGTGTCCAGGAATTTAAAATATTTTATTTTTTACCACGGGACTCTATTTCCCACAATATATCTTTGAAGATTAGTGTTAAAAAGACCAGAGCAGTGATTCTCAATCTGGTTTGGCGCATTAGGCTACCTCGAGGAGCTTAAGAAAGTCCTGATGACTAAACTCCACTCTCAGAGATTCTGATTAGCATGAGGTGGGAGCCAAGGGTCAGCCTTTTTTGAAAGCTCCTCGTGAGGTTCTAACATGTAGCCAGGGTTCCGAGCCACTGCATTAGAGGTCTGCCACTACTCCTGTACTGTCATATCCTGTACTGATATTAGTTTGTACCATGTCATCATCACACTGAGCTCGGAAAATAAAGCTCCCTTGCCACTCTAGAAGAGAGTGGGGGGGGGGTCCTCAAAAAATTAAATCATTTACATGATCCAGTAATTCCACTATTGGGTATTTACCCAAAGAAAATGAAAACACTAATTTGAAAAGATACATGCACCAGTATGTTTATTGCAACATTATTTACAATAACCAAGTTAGGGAAGCAGTCCAAGTATCCATTGATAGATAAATAAAGAATATGTGGTGTATGTGTATACACACACACACACACACACACGCACACGCACACACAAATATCACTTAGCCATAAAAAAGATGAGATCTTGCCATTTGCAACAACATGGATGGACCTAGAGGGTTTTATGCTGAGTGAAATAAGTCATACAGAGAAAGACAAATACCATGTGATTTCACTTATATGTAAAAACAGACAAAACAAAACAAATTTTAAAAAGCAGAAACAGGGTCATAAATACAGAGAACAAACTGATGGTGGCTAGTGGGGAGGAGGGCGGGAGGATGGTCAAAATGGGTTAAGGAGAGTGGGAGATACAGGCTTCCAGTTATGGAATGAGTAAGTCAGAGGGAAAAAAGGTACAGCATAGAAAATACAGTCAAGGGTATTGCAATAGGGTTGTACGGTGACAGATGGTGGTTCTAGTGAGCATAGCATAATGTATAGACTTGTGGAATCGCTATGCTCTACACTTGAAACTAAACTAATGTAAAATCATGTGACAATGAAAAGAAACTAAGAAGAAAAAAAATGAGGTTGCCTTCCCAGAAGATAGTGAGCATTGCCAATGCCAATCATCCCGGGAAGAGGCAGCGCTGGTCAGGAGATGAATATGTGGAGTACATGAAGACAGAGAGAGGCCATGTTTTCCTCATACTGCGAAGTCTGGTGAGGCAAAATCTAGCTACACGGTAGAGGCCACACCAGGCCAGCCTGCAGAACAGGCCTGGCAGCAGCCCTTAAAGGACCTTAGGCCAACGGGTTTGAAGATTAAAGTTACTCTCTGCCTTCTGTTTCCCCTTCTATTAGCACTGAATCTCTAAAAACTTATTTTGAACTTCACTGTATGCTCTCAATGATCTACACAGGTGGTGGAGGGGAAAGGAGCATGTCTCTTAAAGCTAGTGTGTCAGTGGTAGAAGTGATTAGGAATATTCCAAGGGAAAATGACCCAGAGTACAGCAGGAGTGGTTTATCACAATGAGCCACTGTCCAACTTGATGGCCTTGAGGGTGATTTTTATTAATGGAACCAGAGAACTTTCTTGTAAGAACAGTACACAAAGAAAAACGGCACAAAATTTAAAATTGGGATGATTTTAATTCTGAACACTGCTGAAGGGACCAAAAGCAGTACATGGCCTAATTTATTTCTAAAGTATAGGCTTCAGGCTAGGCTTCAGATTTAATTAAGAAAGGTACTTTCTTTCTTAGAGTTTAAAAGCTGATGTTAAATTTATTAGATTAGAATATGTCAAATAAATACCTTCTTAACTCTGACTATATATAAAGTATCTTCTTCTTATAACATTATATGTGATTTTGATTGTCACTCAATACCCCCATTTCTTCTATTATAAAACACTGAAATTCAGCATAATTTCCGGTCACACACTTTAATTTTCACAATTTTTGTTATTGTTTTTGAGAAACTTCTATGAAATAAATCTGGTGGCATATACCTATATCTCAGTAATGACCGCAAATATCTATACTTCTGATAAATATCCTGACTTTGTATCAACCAACTGTTTCACTTTCCAGAAGATTTATTCTCTTCTATTGTGCAGGTATATAAAAAACATAAGCACAACAGTCACAGCTATTTACCTGAAGATTGAAACCAATTATTCTATACACTGTTAAAAGTTGATAAAATTTGGGGCGCCTGGGTGGCGCAGTCGGTTAAGCGTCCGACTTCAGCCAGGTCACGATCTCGCGGTCCGTGAGTTCGAGCCCCGCATCGGGCTCTGGGCTGATGGCTCAGAGCCTGGAGCCTGTTTCCGATTCTGTGTCTCCCTCTCTCTCTGCCCCTCCCCCGTTCATGCTCTGTCTCTCTCTGTCCCAAAAATAAATAAACGTTGAAAAAAAATTAAAAAAAAAAAAAGTTGATAAAATTATATTTTCTTTTACTTTCATTGAGTAAACAAAACTAGATGAATTAATATACAATGGTAAAATACACACAGATAAATCATACTTCTGCATGATATTCCTGAGCCAGAAGCACCTCTTCTCAGGATGCTTCTAAACTGCCTGCCCCACAGGATAGGAGGATATATACATGTATGTATTTATATATAGTTTTAAGAGCTCCCCCCAAAAAGTCAGTGCTATTGTAATAACATTGTATGGTGACAGATGGTATCTACACTTGTGATGAGCCCAGCAAAATGTATAGAGATGTTGAATCGCTATGTTGTACACCTGAAACTAATGTAACACTATATTAACTAGACTTAAAAAAATTAAAAATCAAAAAAACTGAATTGCAAAGACAGTAAATCAGCTAAATAAGTGCTAATAAATCATTGACAAGTTAGATATAAATGACTGAAATTCAGGACATTGTCCTTGTCACAAAAACACTTACTTGAAAAATTTATTTCCTTTAAAAATGGACCAAAGAATAAAATATTTTTTTTTAATTTTTTAAAATATTTATTTATTTTTGAGAGACAGAGTGAGACAAAGTGAGACTTGGGGGAGGGGCAGAGAGAGAGGGAGACACAGGTTTGGAAACAGGCTCCAGGCTCTGAGCTGTCAGCACAGAGCCCGACACGGGGCTCCAACCCACACACTGTGAGATCATGACCTGAGCTGAAGTCGGACGCTCAACCGACTGAGCCACCCAGGCACCCCAAGAATAAAATCTTAGTATCTGAACAATATTTTCTTGTGCTTTAACATGTAAAATAAAACCTTTCTAGAAAACCTTTATAGAAAACTGCAAAGATCCTCAAGTTCAGGGTCCTGTTTAACTTGTCCATCATTGTATTTCCATGTCAAGAGCTGCAATTGCTACGTTGGGAGGTGGGAGGTGTGTATGTTACACTCACCCTGTATAGTCTATTGTCCAAACTGACATTTACTGAACTATGATAATGAGTGACCATGAAAAGCTCAAAATCCTCAAATTACTCAGTGAAAAAAATGTAGGCTATTTAAAAAAAAAAAAAAGGAATCTATAGTGTAATCCAATTCAATTAAGATTGATGTACAAATGGAGATTAGAAATGAGGTCTGTCAAAATGACACTGAATTGGGGTGAATTTTATGTTCTTCTTTATACTCTTCCATATTAAGTTTCCTATATATTGTTATTAATCATACAAATACAAAATATTAAAATATAGTGCTAAGGTAATCAGGAAAAACAATCTATTTTCATTTTTGGAAATGCTGGAATGTCCACATAAATTGGCACTTCTTCCTATCTATTTATTTATGCTTTTAAATTAATTTAAAATTTGCTGATAATCCATTTCAAGAAGAAACTATTGAATAGATTGCTACTGACATTTTTTAACATTCCAAATAAATTAAACTGTAAGTAAATTTTAATACTTACCCTAAGTCCACCTTCTGGTGGGGGCCCAGATGTAGCAATTTGTTTTTCTATTTTTTCCTTTTTCTTTCTCTTTTCTTCCACAGACCGAACATCCAAAATGCCCCGAGATGCAGCCTTTAGAAAATGTATTAAATGGTTTAGAAGAACAACAAAAATTAGTATCCAGTGTCCAAAAGGTATTTGTTTGTTGCTTTTTAGGTTTTTCTTTGGAAGAGAGTTTTATTTGTGGTAACAAAGAATTAGACTACTTCTATAGAAGCTTTGCATAAAGCATCATTTCTTCACTGGGTATTTTTCCCCTAAACTTAACTTGACATCTGTCAGTGCTTTATAAAGTATGGTCACTTTATCCCAAAGAAGAAGGTTTTATTAAAGGGGCATCTCACATTACAGAAGACATCTGTACAGTAATTTTCATGCATTAAATGATATAAATGCATTAATGTATGTTATAGAAATACAGAAATCATTTAAAAAATGATTATATATAAATTTATAGGATATCAGACACAATTTTCATTACAGAATACTAGTAATAAACATCTATTGAGAATAAAGAACACAATTATCTATGTGGGCAGAATTTTATTAAAAAATTTTTTTTTTACTATTTATTTTTCGAGAGACAGAGCGTGAGCAGGGGAGGGGCAGGGAGAGAGGGAGACACAGAATCCAGAGCAGGCTCCAAGCTCTCAGGTGTCAGCACAGAAGCCAATGCAGGGCTTGAACTCACAAACCGTTAGATCAAGACCTGAACCGAACTCATATGCTTAACTGACTGAGCCACCCCAGCACCCCTATGTAGGCAGAATTTTATTTCTACTCTTACCTCCTTCTGTCTTCTCTCTGCAGCCTCTGCAAGCTTTGCTCTTTTCTCTTCCTAAAGAAATTGTGTGTAAAAATATGTTGTAAAATAAAGCCAAACATCATGGATAATTTATATATTATAAACCAATATATATAAAACCAATTTACAAAAATATTTAGTACTCGTTCAAAATGTCCCACTAAGACTGCCACTATTTACAATATTTATGAAATACTTAACTTCCTGAAATTCATTCTCCAAACCGATATACCCTCAAATAAGCACATAAGACACATATACGTAACATGTATTATAAACGCATATATATTATATATATTCAGGTTGTGCTATAAAATAATATAGTTGCTTTTTTTTAAGGCTTACAAGCTAGTCAGTATAATAATAAAACAAATGGCATTTAATAAGACAAGAAAGGAAACATGTGGTTTGAAGTAGGTGGTATTTTCAGGATACAGTCATGAATGAAGTGGGCTAATCTTATTGTGTAGGACATGAAGCCCTGAAGGACATTTTAAGAGGTACTGCTCCATGTTGGGGCACACTGAACATTACTTTTTATATCATGTATTACTATTATTAATTATAAATTATAAATTCATTAAATATATAAGACAGTAAGCAGCATTCCCTTGGCAGCTGTGTTAATAATTTCTTTGTTTACCCTACCACAATACATATATTCATTCATTCACTGGACAAATATTTATTGAGCAACCATCATCCCCCAGGAACTTTTCTAGGTGCTGAGGATGCAGTGGTAAAAAAACCTGACAAATGTTTCCAACCACATGGAACTTACATTCCAGTGAAGGCACACAGTTAAATATAATCAAGTCTGTTTAACATGTCTGTTAAATAGTTGTGCTTTGAGAAAATACAAAGAAGAGTATGGTGATTAAGAAATGGAAGGGTGGGTGGGCGGTATAGTGGGAGATCTATTTTACTTTGGGAGGTCCTGGATAAACCCCAAAGATAAAGTGACATTCCAGTAGTGAACCATGTGTTTATCTGTGGGGATAGCGGGGAGGGCTTAACAAATGCTGGCATATTGGTATTTTACCAACAGCCAAATAAACAAAATTAACAACATTTAAAAGCAACACTAGCAAGAAAGACAAGGTAAATTTTCCCACATCAACTTCCAGATCATTTTTAGTACCTATAATCAAATGGCTGAAGAGTTAATGTACTTCCCCAAACACCTTACTTCCTTCAACGAATTTTTAGGTAGAAGAAGAGAATAATTTAGGTTTTCTATTATCAACAACCTGTAAGGACTATTAATGTAAAGATACTGTTATAAATAGAAAGCTACAAAAGGTATAAATGACTTGTACCACAAACCACTTAAATACAAATTTCAGCTAAACAATGAATAATTTCTAATATATGTCCCAAATATTGCATGAGATACACCTATTCTTAAAATATATATATTTTTATCTACAAATTCAAATTTAACTGGGCCTTTTGTATTTCTATTTACTAGATGTGGCAAAGTTACAAACTCTACATTCCGTACTACGTAAAATCCTTATTGTTTAAAAAGAAGAAATTAATAAAGAGATAAAATGGTAATGGGAAATAGCTGATTATTACAATATCCAACAGAGCACAGGAGTGTAAGAGATTTTATTAAGCACCTTCTTTATACAGTTGGTACAGACACAAGAAAACGCACATCGCCTAGATTAAGAACTTCAGTTGCACCCTGACTTCATCCACCGCATCGCCAAGAATGGCCCACACACCGCACCGTCTGCGTACGCCTGCGTCCTTAAGAACTCCCAATTTCCCCCAAGTCTGCGAAAGGTAAACAGACTCCGGAGCCGCCTTTGGGCAATTTTTTGTAACGGAAGTGGAGAGACCGACACGGAGGCGGCGGCTGTGGTCCCACGGCCAGACCCAAGGTCCCTCAGAGCGTGTCCACACGTCTTCGCCAGCAGAGACCCACCGGCGAGCTGTCCGGTCCGCGCCTCCGCGCCCAACGGCCAGCCCGGGAGCCCCTAGCTCGCGGCCTCCGACGCGCACCTCCGGAGAACAGGTGCGCGCGGCGCGGGTCGGCGGACACGGGAACCCGGGGACGCGGGGACGCGGCCTTACTCACCAGGTCCGGCGAGGGAGGCGCGGACTCCCCCGGACAGGGAAAACACATCCCCATGGGGAGAGCGGCTAGGGGGTCCCTCTCTGGGCCCGCCCAGACCTGACAGTGCGAACTGCGCGGTCAGATCCGCTTCCCAGGTTCGCGGCGCTCGCCCCGCCCCCACCCCTGCCGGGCGCCTCGGCTCCGCCCCGCCCCTCTGCGGCAACGCCCCGCCCCACCGCTCCTCCGCTACAACGCCCCCCCCCCCCCCCGCCTGTCACTCCACCACCCCGCCTCTCCCTACCGCCCTCTAGAGGCAATTCCCCACCGCGCTCAGCACAGCTCCTCCTGGCGAGTGCCAGGGTGGCAGGCAAGCAGGCAAGGCCTCCACGCCAGGAAAAGCTTGCTGAGTTTGGGCATCTAGAGGGAGAGAGAAAAATAGAAAAACTACCTTTTCTTTACTCACTTGTCAATGGACAGATTAAGTTGTTTCCATACGTTGCTATTGTGAGTACTACTGCAATGAACATGGGGTTACAGATTCCTCTTCCAGACGATGCTTTGGTTTCTGTAGTCTATAGATCCAAAAGTGGGATTCCTGTATCATATATATGGTAATTTTAATTTTAATTTCCAAAGAATTTCCATCATGTTTTCCTTGGTTACTCTACTGGTTGACAATCCCAGCAACAGCATACAAGGGTTCCCTTTTCTCCACATCCTTGCCAGCAATTATAACTTGTCTTTTTGGAAATAGATATAGTAGCAGGTGTGAGTTCATACCTCATTGTGGTTTTAATTTGCATTTCCCTGATAATTAGTGAGTTGAGCACCATTTCATGGACCTGTTGGCCATTTGTATGTTGTGGGGAAAATGTCCTTTTAGGTTCTTTGGCCTTTTTTTAATTGGGTCATTTGCTTTTTGCTGTTGAGTTGGACTTAACTTGTGTATTTTAGATACTAACTCATTATCAGATATGTAATTTGCAAATATTTCCCCCATTCCATAGCTTGCCTTTTCATTTTGTTTCTGATTTCCTTTGCTGTGCAGGCGACTTTTTAGTTTGATGTAGTTACACTTATTTTTGCTTTTGTTGCCCTTGCTTTTGGTGTCAAATCTAAAATATCACCAAGACCAAAGTCAGGGAGCTTACTGCTTATGTTTTTTATTTTAAGGAGTTTTTTGGTTTCAGGTCTTATGTTCAAGTCTTTAATCCATTTTGACTTCATATTTGTGTGCGGTGTTAAAAAGTCCATTTTTGTTCTTTTGCATGTAGCTGTGCAGTTTTCCAAACACCATTTATTAAAGACTATCCTTGGGGTGCCTAGTTGGCTCAGTCAGTTGAATGGCCAACTCTTGATTTCTGCTCGGGTCATGATCCCAGGTTTCTTGGACTGAGTCCCACATGGGGCTCTGAGCTGTGTGTGGAGCCTGCTTGGGATTCATTCTCTCTCTTGCCTTGAGCTCCTCTCCCCCGCCCTGCCATGCTCTCTTTCTCTCTGAAAGAAGAAAAAAAAAGTTTAAAGAGACTATCCTTTATATGTTATTGGGTCCTTTGTCAAAAATTAACTGATAGTATGTATGTGGGTTTATTTTGGGGCTTTCTATTCTGCTCCCTTGATCTTTACATCTATTTTTATGACAAACCATGCTGTTTTGATTGCAATAGCTTTGTAATATAGTTTGAAATCAGGAAATATGATGACTCTAGCCTTGTTCTTTCTCAAGATTGCTTTGACAATTCAGGTTCTTTGTGGTTTCATTCAAATTTTTAAGATTTTTTTCTATTTCTGTGAAAAATGACATTGGAATTTTGATAGGGATTGCATTGGATCTGTAGATTGCTTTTGGTAGTATGGACATGTTAACAGTATTAATTCTGATCTATGAACATGGGATATTCTCCCATTTATGTCTGCGATAAACACTGCTTTCTCTCCCTATAGGTTAACTATATTTTCTAGAGTTCCAGATAAATGGAATATCATATGTGCTTTAACTTCTTTCCATTCAGATAAAGGTTTTAAAGCTCATCAATGTTATGTGTGTGTAAGTTCTTTCAATAATATTCCAGTGTTGTAGACATATCTTTTTCATTTCATTTCATTTCATTTCATTTCATTTCATTTCATTTCATTTCATTTCATTCCATTCCATTCCATTTATATCCAGTTTAGTTAACATAGTGTAATAGTTTCAAGTGTACCATGAAGTGATTCAACAATTCTGTACATTACTCAGTGCTCATCAAGATAAGTAGATATACCACATTTTAACAATCAGTTTTCCTATCCATGGACTTAATGGGCTATGTACATTTTGAGGCTGTCATGAACAAAGCTCTATAAATATTCCTGTGCAATTCCTTGTGTGAACTTGTTTATTTCTCTTTAGTGAACATGTGGGTGGGATAACTGGGTCATATTTCACATGTATGGAAAACTGTTAGGAATTTTACAGTGCTTGTTCCATTTACGTTCATAGCAATGGTATAAGAAAATACCAGTTGTTTCTTATCCTAGCCAAAGTTGGTACAGTCAGCTTTTAAAATTTTACCAATTCAAATGGGTGTATAGAGTGGTATTAGTTTGCATTTCTCACCTTTTCATGTACAACTTGGCTGTTGGTGTATCTTTTTAGAAATAGTTCAAATCTTTTGTCCGTATTATGGTATGTTTATATTCTGTAATTTAATTGTAAAAGTTTTTTGTTTTAATTTTCTGGTCAAAGAACATATTCTTTATCACTTCAATCCTATGAAATCCACTAAGAGTTACTTTATGGCCCAGCAGATGGTCTATTTTAGTGTTCTGTGGTGTACTTGAAAGAATATCTGTTCTGTTTATGTTTGTGGCATATTCTATGAATATCAGTAAGATTATTGGCTGGTAGTGTGATTTAAGTCTTCTATGTCTTTGCTGATTTTCTATTTGTCACATCATTTGCCTAAGCGATGAATGTTTCTATTTCAGTTATAATTGTGGATTTGTCTATTCTTTGAATTCTTCCAGTTTTTGCTTAACATATTTTGATGCTCTGATATTGGGTACATATGTTTATGATGATTATGTCTTTGTGTGAATGTTTTATCATTATAAAATGTTCATCTATGCACTGATAATATTATTTGTTCTGACAACCAATTTATGTTAATATAGTCATTCGAGTTTTAAGATTTTTGTTTTCATTGTATATATTTAATTTTTAAACCTTTTAATATTTATATACATAGTGTGTTTCTAATAGTTTGTAGTTGTTCTTGCATTTTAAAAACTCAGTTTGACAATCTCTGTCTATTGGAAGAAAATTCTCCATGGGTCTTTCATGTATCTGTTTTCTAAGCAAAGATTTTAATATAATTTGTTCTAGACTATCTTTTCAAGGATGTTTGCATAGTAAGCAAACTTGGAAGATATAGTCTCCTCTAGAGCAGATTTGTTTACTTTCCGATATAATAGAGATGATGTCTCCCTCCAGAACAAAAGTTGGATAGATTTGCTAGTAACTCTTTATAGAAGATTGGGGTTACTTTAGCTGTGACACAAACCCACTGTGTGCACAGCATTCACCTGGGCATACCTCTTACCAAGGGAAACCAATGTAAGCATGTACTTGAAGTAACAAAGTCCTTTGTTTTCTGCCAACATCTTTGAAGGTATGACAGTCTGACCTCTTATCTTATGAAAATAAAGTCTCAAATCCTTCACAGTTCTTGCTACTTTCTTTTAGTTGGAATGCTTAGACCATTTACATTTAATATAGCTAATAATCAATCTGGGATTGATAATCTTGCCATTTGTTTTCTTTATTTTCAAATCTGTTCTTTTTTCTTTTTTGCTTATTTTTCTATCTTCTTTGGATGGATTTTCAGCATTCCATTTTTATCTTCACTAATGGCTATATGTCTTTGTGTGTGTGTAGTTTCTCTAGTATTTACAATACATTTCCTTAACACATCTGAGTCTCCCTTCAATGTACCTATTTGTGTAAAATATAAGAAGCTTTCTTTGAATTGTATTTCCATTAATCCTCTCCCACCCTTTGTTATTGTCATACATCTTATCCCTGCATGTTATTAATATTACAATACATTAATTTTGCTTAAAACAGTTATTTTTAATTAAAAATTGGAATAAATTTCTCTTATGCTTACTCATATATGTATCATTCCCAGAGCTCTTCATTGTTTTGTGAAGATCCAAAAATTTATCTGATATAATTTTTATACTACCTAAAGAATTGTCTCCTGCATCTGTGGGTAATAATTTTTTTTTTTTGGCTCTTCTTTTCTGGAGAAAATATTCTGTACTTTTGCTTTCAGTTTTAAAGGATATTTTTGTTCCATATAAAACTTGAAACTGACCTTTTTTTTCCCTTTAAAAATGTCCTTCTGATTTACCTTGTTTCTAATTAGGTTTGTGGTTTTCTTAAACTTGTTTCTCCATATTTAACGTGCTCCAGTCCCCCCTGATGCTTTCCTTTCTCTTTTCAATGCTTTTCAGCAGTTTGATTATATCAGGTAATTTGATAATTTTTGGTTTTTATCTTACTTGGTTTTTATTAAACTTTTTGGATCCATGAAATTCATTTTCATCAAATTTGGAAACTTTTTGGGAATTTTTTCACTCCCATCGTCCCCCATTCAGACCTTCCCAGTTATTCATATGTTAGACCACTTGAACTTGTCTCAAAGTTCAATAAGGAGCTAATCATTTTCCTAGTTTTTTTTTTTCCTTTACCTCAGTTTGAACTATGCTATTGCTATATCTGCTATATCTTCAATTTCAGTGACTTCTTTTTTACATCTAATATACTGTTAATATCACTCAGTGAATTTTAAAATTTCAGATATTTCTCAGTTATAAAAGTTCTATTTAGTTCTTTATAATATCTTTCATTTGGAGTGCCTGGGTGGGTCAGTCATTTGGGCATCTGACTTTGGCTTGGGTCATGATCTCACCATTTGTGAGTTCAAGCCCCATGTTGGGCTCCATGCTGAGAGCTTGGAGCCTGGAGTCTGCTTCAGATTCTGTGTCTCCCTCTGTCTCTGCTCTTCCCCTGCTTGTGCTATGTCTTTCTCTCAATAAAATAAAATAAAATAAAATAGTATAATATAATAATAATATAATATAATATAATATAATACGATATCTTTCATTTCATTCTTGTTATATTCATGTTTTTCTTTAAATTGCTGAGCACAGCCAACATATTTATAATAGATGTTTCATTCTTCTAATTCTGTCATCTCTTTTCATTTTGTGTCTGTTTCCAATGGCCTGATTTCCTTTTGATTATGTGTTACAATTTCCTGTTTCTTGGCATGCCTAGAAATTTTGATTGGATAATAGACATTGGACACTGATAGTAGACAGAGAGTAAACAGGTATGATCTTTTTGAGTTTCACCGTATGCATATGCAGTTTAGTATTCAACAAAGACTCAATACAAGCCATTGCAGATCTACAAAGTACTTTGAGTAGTTCCTTACTTTCTGGAATTTGGCCCTACAACTTCCAGTTACCCCAAGATTCCTGAATTCTTATCTTTGTTCCTCAGAGTTCATCTTTACCTCAGGAAAACTACTGTGCTCTGCTTATGGTCCTCTTCTCTGCATCAAGATCTGGAATACTTCTCTAGGCAGTAAATGGGATTCATTTTGTTTCTGCTCTCTTAGAGATCACAGCCCTTTTTGACTTTTGCCTAATTTCTGAAATTTTGTTTTTAGTATTTTGTCCTGTTTTCTAGTTGTTACTGTGAAAGCATAATTCCAATAACTTCCTTTAACCCAGAATAAGAATTCCCTGTATTTTATGTATTTATTTTTTTAAATGTTTATTTATTTTTGAGACACACACACACACACACACACACACACACACACACACGGAATCTGAAGCAAGCTCCAGACTCTGAGCTGTCAACACAGAGCCTGATGTGGGGCTGGAACCTTTGAACTGCGAGATCATGACCTGAGCTGAGGTCAGACACTCAACTGACTGAGCCACCCAGGTGACCCATCCCTGTACTTTACTTTAAATTTTATTTTGGAAACTGCAAATCAGTTATCAAATATAATGTTTTTATTAATTCAGCAGTCAGTACTTTGTTTATAAAATAATTGTGATAATTCTATTTGCATGTTAGAAATTACTTATGAAATTAAGACAGCATTTTACAAAGATAGATGTGATTATTATTTATACATAAAAGTAAAATTTAATTCAGCATTTAAATTTTACCTTAAATGAAAATTTTAATCACATGATAGCTCATTTGCAGTATGGAGATATAGTATAGGCTTTAGTTATATTAAAACTCTTTCTGGGGAGTCTGAGTGGCTCAGTCAGTTAAGCATCCAACTCTTGGTTTCAGCTCAGGTCATGATCTCACAGTTCATGGGTTCAGGCCCCATATCGGGATCTGCCCTCGCAGTGTGGAGTCTGGTTGGGAGCCTCTCTCTCCTCTCTCTACCCCTCCTCTACTCTCTCTTTCTCAAAATAAATAAACTTAGGGACTGTGTAAAGATTTTAAACGTTTTATTTAAACACAAGTCGTTATATATACAGCAGAGAAAATATCTTTTCCCCTTTTGTTAAAGCATAATTCTAAATCTTTAGATAGGTGATATATTTCCATGCAGAAATTTAAACAGGAGTATATAATTTTTAAGGACCTGTATATCTTATTATTCATTGAAAAAGCAGAAAATCCCAAATTTACCACAGGAAAAAAATGGTGATGATGAATTATGGTATTTAATAAAATTCTAGACCCTGTGGTTTGGATGTTACATGGTTGCACTGCATTTATTTTGCTGAAATGACAGAGTATTGCCTTTATTTTTCAAATGAAGTCAAATTATGAGATGCCACTTGATGTTATAAATCTGCATGTTATGGTCTGACATGATGTCTTCTGTACAGATTCCAGCTTTATGACCACTAGAAGAAATTAAAATACATAAAGAAAAATAGATTCAATTAAAATGTATACAAAGAAAATTTTATATAAAGCTATAAATTATTTGGGAAAGGCCTCGAGAGGGAGTATACTTTCTTATACAAAAAGAATTTTATAAAGAACTGGAAATGCTATTCTAAATTATAGCAATGTCACATTCAGATAATAACCAAATATGAAAGGCACTATTATCAAATAACTCATTACAAAGAATGAATATGATATAAAGATGTTTTTCCCCTATGAGTCAGGTAACAAACACTAACTATAAGCAGGAAGAATTTGTAGAAATGAAAAATAACAGTTTGGAGGAAGGGTTAAAGTCATTTCTAAACATAATGGATATGATGGAGATGTTAAGCATAGGGGTTTTCTTTTTTCTTTTCCAGTCTTATGGCTTGTGGTTGCGAAAGCATATTACAGGTGGTTGCAAAGAGTGTTTTAAGTCTTGAAATGACGGAAAGTGAACAACAGGGACAAATAAGTGAAAATAGAAAGAGTTCATATACCAGTATTGGCAGGAATTTAACCATCAAATACTATTTCAGGATTATTTTAATATCCATGATTATGATTAGTAATGATATAAGTAAAAGATAATTTTGTTATAGAGACTTTAGACAGACAAAAACCAAAACAAAAACACCTTTCAAACTTTTTACATCTAGTTGCTCTAGCCTTATCAGCCATATCCTCCTTCGCCTGGGCACACCCCATATGTTGAAAATACTTACCTGTATGGACTCAGGTTTTTATTTTCATCCCAAACCATTTAAGTTGTACAAATACTGTTGTTATATATTTTCCTGAAGCCAAAGGTCAATTTAAGAATAAAGAAAAAGGAGAGGGTATTAGTAGGGATGCCGTTGACAACCCGGCAATTTGCAGAAGATGTAAGAGAAGAAAAAGTGCAAGGATCAGTACAGGTGAATGCTGTGTTACCCTGTGTGGTCTGGTTTGCTTATGGTCATTACAGCTTTGCAACAAGATCAGTTAGACAAATTGAGAGTAAACATTTACGTTCACTTGAAACAATTTGAAAATGCTGTGACATTTTGACCATGTGTTACAAAATGATCACGTGTCCACAATGATTTGGAAATTAGACGAAACCAAGCCAAATCAGACAAAATTGGGCCTGACCACATTTGAGAAGCACTGAGAGTTCAAGCCTTAATATGATACAGTAAACCTCTTGGTCAACATATAGAAGAAACACTAGAACAGGGTTTTCACAGTACCTCCCTGCTATTATTACCCTGTGGGGAGTGGGGAGAGGCCCTTTAGCCTAGGGTGTACTTTGGGGCTTTGAGGCCCCTGATGTTCTTTCTTGGTAGAAGGGTGCATTTTCTCTCTTACAGGATATAAGAGCTCTCATGACTACCTAATACTGCCGAAGGAAAATCTCTAGATTCTTTGAAGACAATTCCAGAATCCTTGTAGTAAGGAGAATAAGTACTAGATTGAACTCAGGCTTCTCATATGTCATACATTTTATATTCTATATTTTTATTTACTTGGAGACATTTTAGTTGTCTCTGAAAGCTCAAGTAAGTTGGTTGGATAATTGATATAGAACAATTTTGTAGATGCTTCTATAAAAAAAAATCTGGCAGCTCAAGGAGAAAAAAAAGGAGTTTTTTAATGGAGAAATCCTAAACGCTGTGTTGTTGAGGGGCAAGTCACAAGGAGAGAAGATTCCTGGCAGGAGATATCTGAACTGGCAATGAGATTGGAAAAATTAACCAAACTAATGTGTGTCCATAAATTAAAAGTTAAAAGGCTCGGAAGTACTGGCAATTGCCAGACCCTCTAGGAAGGTGGTTGCAAGAATCACTGCTGCCTTCTCCCTCACATCCCTTATTATTATACTTTCCCAAGGCATAACTGTTCCGATGTAAAATACGTTGTGCGAGCATATTTCAATGCATATCTAAGAGGCCATGATTATGTGGCGGTATTACAAACACTAGCCTATCAGCAAGGAAAGAGCTGTGTGGATATTTAAGACAGTGCAGTAACTCTGTAAGGTTGAGGATCCTGGATTTGTAGGTGGCAACCGAAAGCTCCTTTGACTGTGCAAAGACAAATGAAGGGGTGGGGGATGCTGAAGGGTTAAACTGTTACTAATAATTTGTAGTTAGTCCAAAACTAAAGAGGAGGGTGAATTTTAGAACGAAGACCATCACAGCCTGAAAAAGGAAGGCACTTTCCTCCATGCTAATGGAGTCTTGATTCTCTTCAGAGCAGCAAAGAAGCCAGTTGAATTTTTCACCACTCTAAACATACTTGCAGCTAAGGGTGGCCAGTGACTCCATTTGGACAAAAGAAATATAAGTGGGGGTTTCCAGACTGACATGTAAAAGAACTTGGAAATCATCAGTCCCATCCTCATTAGAAAAAAGTTGAACCAACTGAAAATCAACAACTCTTCTACATCCATCAGAGAATTGAGGTCATGGGACACACTGCTGTCCTGGAACCTGGAGAGACCAATGATGCTCCTGGAGCCAACACTGTCCCAATAGGAACACTCAAACTTTAATGGACAAATTGCTGCACCTCAGTATGGATAAGCTTCAAAGTTAAAAACTCAAGGTGGGGGGCCAGTGTTAGGGAGGCCCCCATATTTCCTTGAGTTTTACCTCCAGGAGCCCCACCAGGTCTTACTGTGATAATCAGGGGAAAACCTCCTTTCACATCCAGCAGTAGGAGGGAAAAAGCAACTATTTTGAAATTCTCCAGGGCTCTTTCTTCTCCTTAATAGGGCCCTCAAGGGAAACTATTTTATCAGAACCTAAACAATTTGGGCTTTATTAAACCCTCACTGACCTGGGGAAGGGGAATAGCTGAATCCAGACTCTTCTACATGGCAGAGAGAAATACCCAACTCCAGTTCCCTATAGACTCCCTGTTTCACTTAAGGGTAAATGTAGCTCAATAGTTCTAAGGACACAGACTCACTAAAAGCCTGAGACCTAATCATAGGCCATAATAGGCTTCTCTTTCCCCCACAGTTTACCACCACATTAGTAAGGCTCCTGTACAGTATCAGAAAAGTCCAACGTAAAGTGCTGCAAGCCTCAGTTCCTGCTTAGAAAGAGTCTCCAGGGGAACTCAAATACAAGAGGAGACACAAAAATAAGGACACCAGAGTAAACTTTCACCTCTGACACTACAGGTACAGCACACAGAAAACATAGCCTAAATCCTAGCCAGATAAACACAAAATCTCACACTAAAGGTTTGTCTATCTCAGTTTCTAACTTACTCAATGTATCATGTCTGGCCCTTAACAACAACAACAAAATATAAGACATGCCAAAAAGTAAAAACAAAAACAAACAAAAAACAGCTTGAAGAGATAAAGCAAGCATCAGATCCAGACTCAGATATGGTAGAGATTTTGGAATGATCAGGTTTGATTATGACCAGGGGCGCCTGAGTGGCTCAGTTAAGCATCCAACTCTTGATTTCAGCTTAAGCCATGATCTCACAGTTCATGTGAGCCCACATCGGGCTCTGTAACAGCATAGCCTGCTTGGGATTCTCTGTCCCTCCCCCTCTCTCTTCCCCTCCTCCACTTGCTGTCTCTCAAAAATAAACATTAAAAAGAATTTAAAAATGAAATAAAAATGATCAATACACTAAGGACTCTACTGGCAAAATGGACAAGATGCAAAAACAGATGAGTAATGTAAGGAAAAAAAAAGAAAATTCTAAGAGAATTAAAAGCAAATGCTATAAATCTAAAACACTGGCATACATTAAGAATGCCATTGATGGGCTCTCATCAGTAGACTGACACAGTAGAGAAAAGAATTGGAGCTTGACACTATGTTAAAAAAACCTATCCAAACTAAAAAGAAAAAAAAAAGGATAAGAGGAAAAAAAAGGGAATAGAATACCTAAGAACGGTGGGACAATTAAAAACTATAAAAACAAATTAAATCCAACAATATATATAAGTTGTTAATATTTTATTGAAGATTTTTGTATCTGTGCTTTGAGAGACAGTAGTCTGTCATTTCTTTTCTTGTAATGTCTTTGGTTTAGGTATTAGAGTAAGTAATGCTGGCCTCCCATAATAAGTGAGGAAGTTTTCTCTGTGCTTCTATTTTCTGCAAGAGATTGTAGAGAACTCGTGTAATTTCCCTTTTAAATGTCTGGTAGAGTTCACCAGGGAACCTATCTGGGCCTGGTGCTTTCTATTTTAGAATTTAGTAATTTAATTTTATTGATAAAATTTATTATAGTTGACTCAACTGCTGGTATGAGCTTTTTGTCCTCTGTCCTATAATTTTTTCTCTTGGAATGTAGACACTGTGTCTACCATTGTGGAAGCCTTTTTGAGACCATGAGAATAAAAATCATATGAGAAGTTTGAAGGATCATAAAGACAGAGGGAACCTGAGACTTCTTTGGTGATTTTTGGAGCCAACATGTCAGTTGTAGACTGCCTAGGTCAGGAGTTCTTCTTTGGAGACAACACATACTCTAATATGATTAAACCACTGAAGTTGAGTTTCTGTTATAAAGAGCTAAAGTTAGCAATTCCTATTTTACATAATTATTCATTAGTTGTGCTTGTAAACTATTTTCTTTCAAAAAGAAAACCAACAGGAAAAAAATCATAATTATTGGAAATAACATTTTTCCCAAATTTTTCTATAATAAAATATAATATAATCCTAATCCTGGAGATTGCCTGAATAAGGCCAGGGCTCACTACTAAGTTGAAAGAGGAATGTATGAGGAAAATGGGGATTTTCACCCTGAAAAAAAGCCTAAATATGAAGGAAGGTAACAGTTGTCCTCAAGTATCCGAAGGGCTTTAAAATGGAGGGCAATTGGATTCATGTCTGGGTACAAGCAATATAATTAATACTACATGTAAAAGCCTCATGGAGGCATTATGACATGTTATGTGGAAGCACTTTTGAATTCTTGTCAAGAATAGGGGCTCAGTCAGTTAAGCATCCAACTCTTGATTTCAGCTCAGGTCATGATCTTGTGAGTTTGCGCTCCACACCAGGCTCCACGCTGACAGTGTGGAGCCTACTTGGAATTCTCTCTCCCTCTCTCTCTGCCCCTCCCATGCTCTCTCTCTCTCTCAAAATAAGTAAAGTAAACTTAAAAAAAAAACTAAAAAAATATATAAATAAGTAAGTAAGTAAGTAAATAAATAAATCCACGTCAAATATATGCAAAAATGGAATAAGCTGTAATTGGTGTAGATTGTTCTGATGTTGCAAGTGATCAAGCCTAGGCTGAATAACTATTTGGCAGAAGATTTTGTAATTTATTTTCTAAATAATACAATCCAAAAGATTTAAGTAATGATTTGGGGAAGTCAAGGCCATATATGGTAAAGCAAAAACTGAAAACCAGAGTGATGTGGTATATAAGATTTTAGTCTTTTCAGTAAACCCCATCATCTCCAGGAAACAATCTGCAAAGGAGATTTAAATAGGCTCTCTACTTCTCTCCATTGGACAGAGAGCCACTTCTTTTTGTGAAGTGCCAGCTAGGTCCCTGAGATACAATGGTGAAGGTTAAAATAAATGTATTTGGACATAATGGGTTCCTGGTCATCAGCGCTGCTTTTAACTCTGAAAAACCAGATATCATCACCATCTATTACTGCTTCATTGATCTCAACTACATGTTCTACATGTTCCAGTATGATGATTCTACCCTGGCAAATTCAATGGCACAGTCAAGGCTGAGAACTGAAATGTGTTATTGATGGAAAGCCCATCTCCATCTTGCAGGAGCAAGATCCCACCAACATCAAATGGGGTGATGCTCTTGCTGAATATGTTGTGGAGTTCACTGGTGTCTTCACTACCATGGAGAAGGCTGGGGCGTGCTTGAAGGGTGGAGCCAAGAAGGTCATCATATCTGTCTCTTCTGCTAATGCCTCCATGTTTATGATGGGTGTGAACCATGAGAAGTATGACAAATCCTTCAAGGTTATTGGCAATGCCTCCTACATCACCAACTGCTGGGCCCCTTGGGCCAATGTCATCCATGACAACTTTCATGTCATGGAGGGACCTATGACCACAGTCCATGCCATAACTGCCATCCAAAAGACCTTGGACCTCTGGGAAGCTGTGGCATGATGGCTGAGGAGCTTCTATTGGCATCACCAAGACTGTGTGCAAGGTCATCCTTGAGCTGAATGGGAAGCTCACTGGCATGATCCATGTCCACACCCCCAGTGTGTCAGTCATGAATCTGATCTGCCTGGGGAAAGCTGTCAAATATGATGACATCAAGAAGGTGGGCTACACTGACCTGGTTGTCTCCTGCAACTTGAATAGTGACAGCCACTCTTCCACCTTTGATGTTGGGGCTGGCATTGCTCTCAGGGACCACTTTGTCAAGCTCATTTCCTGGTACAACAATGAATTCAGCTACAGCATCTGGGTGGTAGACCTTATGGTCCACATGTCCTCCAAAGAATGAGAACCCCCAGACCCAGGGAGAGGACAAGAGGAAGAGAGAAGCCCTCAGCTGCCGGGGAGTCCTTGCCCCAACTCATCCGCCGACACACTGAAAATCTCCTGGGCTAAAATCCATCGTAGAGCCCCTGAAGAAGGAGAGGGACTTAAAGAGCCCTACCTTGTCATGTACTATCAATAAAGTGCACTTTACCCAGCCAGAGAGAGAGAGAGAGAGAGAGAGAGAGAGAGAGATTTAAATAATAGATGAGAATTTGATTAGAGGAGTTTTAAGGTGACTTCCCAGACTACTATTACACATTTCTCAAAGGAAAGGGGAAACACAAAATTTAGAGTACTGCATAAATTAAAAATAAGGATGTGTTTTGCATTTAAGGAGCTGTTGATTTCAGTGAAGTCTCTATGTTGTACTTACTAGGAGTCCTGGTTCTGGAATAGGAGCAGGTCTTGTAAACCATTTACTAAGTTTCCTCTTCTGTTTCCTTAGGTTTTGCATATTCTCAATACGTTTATCTCTGAACTTTTGGAAAATTAAAAGGAAGGAAAACAAATAATAGTTTTATAACAAAAAGTTAACATGCTGATTGTATATTTTTAATGTCAGTAAAAAATATAAATACAACCAGTACATAGCTATGTAAAAGTAGGAAAAAAATCCTTTTTCAAATGTGTGGTTCCTAGATGAAGAAAACACCCTAGGGCATCCCTAGAGTTTTCAAATGAGCCTGTTTCATCTCTCTGTCTCTCTTTCTCTCTCTTTTTTAAAGTTTATTTATTTTGAGAGGAAGAATGGAAGAGGGGCAGAGAGAGAAAGAGAGAGAGAGAGAATCCCAAGCAGGCCTTGCTCTGTCAGCATGGAGCCTCACGTGGAGCTCTCTCTCACAAACTGTGAGATCATGACCTGAACCGAAATCAAGAGTCGAGTGCTCACCGACTGAGTCACCCAGGGGCCCGAGACTATTTACTCTCGATTCCCATTTCACCAACTATGGGACCCCAGACTCATATATATATATATATATATCATATATATCTATATATCCATATATATATATCTCATATATATTTATATATATCTCATATATATCTATATATCTATATATATCTCATATATATTATATATCTATATATATATCTCATATATATATATGTATATATATATATATATGTCTGTGTGTGTGTGTGTGTTTACTTTTATTTTGAAGTGATGTTCATTTGGGGCATGGGGCTGGTTCAGTCAGGGTGGTTCAGTCAGTTGGGTTAAGTGCCCAACTCTTAGGATTCTCTCTCACCCTCTCTCTCTGCTTCTGTCTGTCTCTCTCTTTCTCTCAAAACAAACAAACAAAAAAACTTAAAAACAATAAAATGAAAATAATGTCATTAAAACCCCCAAAGGAATTTCCTTTATGGAAATAAGAAAACAAAATTTATGCGCATTCTTTAATTACCTTAAACACTGCATATGCCAAGCAGAAATTTTTATGTTCCCATTTTATGCCATCTTTAAGTAACAGAGACCTTAAGGGATCAAACTAGAACACTTTGAAGATGAGGAAGAGTATTAGGATGCAGAGTACATGCATAATAAAAATTTTATCCACTTCCAGTGGGAGTGCAATTGGTGTAATTGCTTTGAAACCTACGCGGTATTACTTTATAACAATGAAACATTGTCTTGTCCTATTATCCAGCCATTCTATTCCTATTATGTTAAAAAAAACCAAGAATACAAAGCATTTAGGTTATTCTCATGAAGACTCACTCTAATAGTAGTCACAGTCCTGTGAAAGATAACACAGAAGTATCTAGCTAGTACAAGTTCTATCATATTAGAGACCCCTGCACATAAAGGAACAAGAGAAAGTCACAATCTTGAAGTTCCCAGAATTATTTATTTTTTATTTTTCAGAGTGACAGCATGAGTGGGGAAGGCACAGAGGGAGAGGGAGACAGAGAATCTGAAGCGGGCTCTGCACTGACAGCAGTGAGCCTGCTGTGGAGCTCGATCTCAGGAACCATGAGACCATGACCTGAGCTGAAGCTGGACACTCAACAAACCGAGCCACCCAAATGTCCCCAGAGTTATTTATTTAAACATTACCTGCCGTGCAGTGACATCTGAAGGGTGTTGCTGTCTTGGCCCTTCCTATATAATATGTAAAATTAAAACAAAACCATAAAAATCATGAGCAAACAACTATTCAGTTATTATAATGGGAAGCCTATGCTACTGCTTTGTATTTATGTAACATATGCTTATTATCTCAATTTGCAAAAGGCAGGATCAGAATAAGAACATGAAGGTGAAAATCAGAGTGGAAGATGGCAATAATATCACGAGAAAAAAGAGTCAGCTCTGAATTGTATTACAAAGACCACGTAGCATACTGAGATTTATCATGGAAGGAAAGACAGGTATGAGCAATCAGAAAATTATGTTTCTGCTGGTCCTCAGGATGATTAAGGAACCCCAGCAAGTAGTATGGTTTTCTGAGACACAGGGAGCTTGGCTTTACTTTCTGGGGTTCCCACACCTTCCACTAATTTCTAAATTGTGCTTTAAATACCTTCCGCTCCCCTCATTTTGCTCCAGATGTTTAGCCCAAAGACCCAAAAGCAATCTCCTCCCCATCTGAATATTGAGAAACTTATTCTGCCCCACCCCTACTTCTGTAAGCCCCATCCCACCTCCGGGACAAACGACTGAGGGTGCCTGGTTTCTAGTGGGCACAAAGGGAGGCTTTTCCTCCTTCAGGAACCGGCTCAGGATCTAGCCTGTCTACCTCACCCGGGATTCTCAGCCCCCAGCACCAAAGCGCCCACACTGGCCGTAATTGCCAGTGATCAGTAATCACAAGTGTCCCAGGCACATGGCCTGGGAAAGGGGCAGACAAGTTGGGTTTGGGGTCTTGGAGAACTCACGGGGTTCACTTGGATGGCTTCGTCCCCCCTACAGCACAGACACATGCTGCTGAGCCTTGGAGCATCCCCCGCTCGGCAAAAGCCCCTGGTCCTGACCAGGACGAAGTCACTGAGGGGTACACCACGCGACACCCCGGAGCCCCGCCCGGCCGCGTCACAATTCTCTTTGTCCTCCCCTGCGGCCCCCTCCCCCCACCCCCCAGTGCCACTGTGGGATCAGGGCTGCTGGGTTACCACAATTGCCTGTTCTGCCAGTACTCTTGCTCAGACAAGCACATGATACAATAAACAGAGTTTAGTGCTCAACTCTGCCCTCTTTCTGTGGACCTCTAACTTACTTCCATGGTCCTTCTCTTCAGCCTGTCATCGGGTTCTCAGTTCCATCTCCTGGTTGTTCTTCCGTCATGACTTCCAGTTGGGTCTATCCAGCTATCTGCCTCATCCCTGTCAATCACGAGGCTAAAGAGGGGGAAATTTGAGAGTTGTCACAATTGCCTAGACATCATCTCCAGCTTAAACTGGGTCTTCACCACTGCTTCCCACCTCTTTTATGTTTGCCTTGCTTTTTCTTGTTTTCACTCGGCAGTATTCCTTCAAACTGTCTCTCCTCTGTTGAAATCTCTGAGCCCACTGTCCTCCAGACACTTTCAGCAGAAGTAGGACACTCTTGCTTCACACACCGAGAGTGGCTAAAGCTTCAGTAGAGCTTATGCTCAGCACTGTTAGATGAGTGCATATATATTAAATCATCAACTTCTTGCAACAACCCAAGAGAACAAGAGCATGGTTATTGTCATCTGGGAAAAGAAGGCGTTAGTAGGTTAAACAACTTGCCCGAGGTTAGGCACTGGGACTTAAATACACAGAGTCTGCTAATGGGACCTGTGCTGTTTGATCATGGTGCTGGGCCGCCAATTGCTTTTAAAAGCCCAGACTGGGGCTACCTCAATTCCTTCCCACCTGTAAGTCTATAACATTGTCTGTATCCACATTATTCTTTTTCCCCTGTAACCCCATTAAATTGAAAAAGTTGTTGCCCTTCTGTTTTTGTCTCGAACAAATCTGTTCATTTTTGTTCCCATGCCATTTTCCTCTTAGAAGCCTCCTCAGAGACCTTGCTCTAGATTATTCCCTCCCCTTGCTAACATCTGTATCTTGCCTGTTTTCTTTAAACAATTAAATGCAAGATGCTCAACTCATCCCCTATTTAAGGTAATAAACCAAAGCCCTTTGAACAACAGCTAATTGTAACTATTGCCCATCCCCTCTATTTACAATAAATAATCCTAAAAGCTGTTGGATGAGATCGGATTCCCATTCCTCTTCTTTACGCCTAATGCAATATTTGGCTTACTGCAACCTTCAACCCCCATTGGTACTTGTTTCAAAGTAGGTCTCTGGTGATCTTCCTACGGAATCCAGTGGGCATTTTCTATTACATGACATTTGCTTCGCGTTAGAAGCTGCAGAGATTTCTCTTGAAAGAGTTAGGCTTGGAAAAATTAAATAATCTTACTCACCCAGGGTGCTGAAAACCATTGGCCACTTCCTTCCTGCAACTCTCCTCTCTGGGAAGAATACAACTTAGAAAAATTGTGTGATCTTGCTCATGATCACGCTCCAGAAACTGATTGGAAATCCTGTGATTTTTCTAATATGCCATGTTGCCTCAAGAACATATGTTTTGGGTACTTACTATTACAGATCTCACTAGGTCCTGGGAATACAAAGATAAATAAACTCATTCGCTGCCCCCAAGGAAAGTCGACAAACTAGCAACAATAAAAAAGTAAAACAGTGTGTTGGGAGTAGTAATAAGGACACATGTTCCGTTAATATGTTAATTTTGTGGCAAATCCTTGTGATTAATGGATAGGGAATTCAGTGCAGTCCCTTCAGGTTTTTGGCGCCTCTAATTATTGTAACCTCTTACTTCAATCCACTATTTCTAGTTCTGTCCTCATGGGCCTCATAAAATAAACTCATTCTCCTCTACATGATGATAAGGTTGGTGAAGAGGCTGAGGTTGTCAGACTCTACAGGCTTTGAGGAGGGAGCCCACAAATTGGGAATCGGACCTCTGAGGAGGGGAATATCGACAGGCTGAACTGGTACCCCTGGATGTTGGTTTGGCGGGGGGATCCTTCAGAGCTGGGGATCAGAGATCTCTTAGGAGGCACTATCTGGCAGGTGCTGTATGACCAACTCTGATTGTATAGAAAAGATAGAAACTGGAAACAACTGTTGCTGGAGACAAAGGCTACGGCCAGGTGAAGTGTCACTGCTGGGGTGACAACTGAGGGCAAGAAAACAGGCACAAGTGAGACCCTTCTCCACTCCACTCACCGTCCTATCTCCCTCCAGCATCCTCACCCCCTGATTGGCTAAACCTACCAGGACTCCAGCTGGCCAGATCTCCAACTTTTTATTTCTAAAGAGAAATAAAATATGCAGAGTCCCAGCCCAGGCTTTATTTACAAGGTAGGATATGGAAGGGCAGGTTTGGAGCCGAAAGACAACAGGTTAATGTGGCACAGCGACCATCGTGCCCCAAATCACCTGCAGTCCTTGGATTATACATCTTCGAGAACGGTTTCAAGTTTCCCCATTATCCAGGTTGATAACTTGTATTACACTACAGTCAGCCAATGTCCTGCACCAGACACAAAACTCAAAGTGTGGTATAAGGAAGAGCCAGAAGGGCAAGAGCATTAACTTCCCAAGTTCAGGCAGTACATTTGCATAAACATTACCTTTGCAGAAATGGATAAAATTTAACTGTAAAATAAATTATGAAAACTCCTGAATACTAAATGCAAGCACAGTCAATATTCCTGTTTGTTCATGTTTGATCGGTATAGAGCTACAATTCTCAAAGTAAACTCCAGAAACTACCATTTCAAAGTGTTTATAATTTTATGTGAAAAATAAAACAAGTAAATAAGCCACCCTTTCCCCTTACATAAAAATAGGTACCAAGTTCAAATAAGTTTGGGACATTCTAACAAAGGCTAAACAAAGATAAACACCTAACTTTACTGCAGGGCCACTCAGAACTGGTAATATGCTGAAGTAATTATGAATATACTATACAAAGGTGTAGTATACAATGTTTCTCCAACTTATTTACTTGTGGGACCAGACCCTCTTTTTTAGTGTGCCATTCATAATGGAAGATTCTATATTAAAGATCGTAGTTATTTCTGAATAACTAAGTATTATTTTATATTACTTCAAGCATGACATATTAATTATGTCACAAACTGACAACCCTGGGTATCCATATTTAAATCACAATTTTTTCACATTCCAATTATTTTCCTCATTTTCTTCCTAAGGAACATTTGCTGATTTTTGTTTTAGATTTTAAATGCAGTTTCTTAACAAGTCAGATTCACTGTCATAGTGTTTCCATAAAACAGAATTTATGGAAAGATGTAAATATTGCATTCACATCTTAAAAAACAGCTCATCCTGTTTGTTTGATGTTTCCATAATTAGGTGTTATTTTTGTAAATTTGTACAAAACCAGAGCAAGTTCTTAAAGAATTAACTTGTAGGCTTTTCCACATAAATGAAACAACTTGTGCAGAAATATAGATAGAATATCAACATTGATCTAATTTGTACCATTATTCACAGATTTTCGGTTTTGTTCATTTTCTGGGTTTACAGTGGGTCATGGAATCTATTTTGGGGCATTCAGAAACTTTAATTATTTACTTTGATTTCAATGCAACTGTTTACCTTTTGATGTGAAACTGTTTTACAAAGTAAACGGAAGAGCCTGACGCGGGGCTCGAACTCCCGGACCGCGGGATCGTGACCTGGCTGAAGTCGGACGCTTAACCGACTGCGCCACCCAGGCGCCCCTAAAACGCTTAATTTTTAAGCAGCCCTGCATTTTTCTTTGGCACTACGACCTGCAAATTGCGCTAAATGGTCTTAAACCTAGCCTCCGAAGTTTGTGAGAAATTGTCTATCTTTCTGCCTGTCTGTACTGAGTTTATAACAGATTTTCTTTTTTTTTCTGTACCTAGGCAATTATATTGTGAAATCTAGGTTATAGACTTTAAGTTTGTCCATATAGTAAGTTACATCTTTTTAGATTCAACTTTTTCCAACCTGTCAAGAACAGTTTTTTTTTTCTTTTCTATAGCACACCTTCATGTCTTATGCCATGAACCTTGCTGCCATTCAATTAAACTTTCTCCTAAGTAGTTTTACATTTGGTCTGCATTTCAGCCTCCTTACCTTTGCTGACTCTGCACCTATCATGACTGCCCCAATATAAAGCCAGATCTGTCCTCGAAATTATTCCTCAGAGGGGCGCCCCGGTGGCTCAGTTGGTTACGAATCCAACTTAGGCTCAGGTCATGATCTCACGGCTGGGCTCCTGAGTTTGAGCCCTGAGTCGGGCACTGTGCTGATAGCTCGGAGCCTGGAGCCTGCTTCAGATTCTGTGTCTCCCTCTCTCTCTGCCCCTCCCCCGCTCACACTCTCTCTTTCTCTCTCTGAAAAATGAATAAACTTAAAAAATATATATATATCCCTAAATCGAGTCCAAGATAAAAGAATTAAAAAAAAATTATTCCTCAGAAAAGAGTAAGTTGCTTTATGCCAGAATCTTTATGAAGTCTCTGTATTTCAGACCCCTTTAGTTTGAAAACAACAGAGTTCTTCAGAAAAATGTATTGGTTGGGAATGGACTTGAATGCCAGCTTTGGATACTTATCAAGGTCCCCTATATGAATTGGCAAAACAAAGTAATTTAGTAATTATCTCTTTTAAAAGTCATTGTAAGCAAGTCTTTTAAAGATCACTTTAAAGATCAATTGAATAAATAAGTGGCTGTATTTTGGAGATCCTTAATATACACTTACAGCACAAATGAACAGAACAAACAACTTCTAACGTTACGTGAAAGAGTACTTAGGCTTTGGATAAATTTCCAGTAACATGTAATAGGATCAAACTAGAATTTAGAAAGGGCTGTATTTCAAGGCACTGAGATGGGAATGAAAAGTTAATATCTTTAAAAACTGCTCAAAAAGTGGCTTTGGCAACAATTAAGACAGTGACATTAAAAATGCATGCAAAGAGGTTGAATAAAACTGTCTAATCAAATGTGGGGACAGAAATAAACAATATTTTAAAACTAATATATTGTTTATGTAATGTGGTTTTAAATGCGGATGTGTAAAAAAATTAAATTAAATATTACAAGTAGACATTTGGCTATTATAGCTACATCTCTAAAAGTTTAAATGGTCAAGTTGACCAAAACAAACAACTTGGGTTTATTTGCCCTTCTAAAATGTCTCTTTCTCTTAATTGAAATAGTTTAATTTTTTATCAATCCTATATTATAATTCAAAATGTTTGAAAAAGACTGTAAACACAATTTCTTATCAGAAAGAACCCAGTCTTAACTATTGATCATCAGACACACACACACACACACACACACACACACACACACACGCACACACACATTCTCTCTCTCCCTCTCCCTCTCTCTCTTTCTGTCTCTCTCTCTCCAAATAATGCTGTTGTTAAAAGAAACTGAGGCATATTAAAATTGTTTAAACTTCATTTGAGCAAGAATCAATTCAAATGGGACAGTGGTTAGGAAGTGGTTAGTAGGATTGCCAGCTCACAGGAGCAAAGAGGAAAGACTTTTCTAGAGAAAATGCAGAAGCAAAGAAAGGAAATCATTTGTTTGGTTATAGCTTAGAGCTTAGTTGGCGGTTTGTGATTGGTTGTCCTTAGAGTCTTGACTTTGTAACCCTGAGGCATTTACAGTTTAGATTTTGGTTTGCTTATATAGGCCGCCATGGCATGAGAGCCACATCAGGCTCATGGCTTCCTTGTTTAATTAATTTAACAGAGCGTAACGTTTTCGCATCCCTCAAGTGTATGAGCAGACTTACCTTTCGTGACATACAGTCAGCCTGGAGAAAAATGTAGGAGCCCCCTCATCTTGGTTTGTCATCTGTGCTCTGGTTTGGGGAAGTCTAGGTTATATGATCCTTAGTCCTTGCCTCCATTACCCTGAAAGGCAGATCTTTACACTGAAGGGTAGGCTGGATCTTCAGTGTTTTCTGAACGGAGTATCAACAACACAAAAAAGACTTGTTCTGCTGATGATGATCAGCTTTCACAGCCAAATTTAAATGATCTTTTCCCCACAAGGGGTGAACTTAAGAAAGGGGAAGAAAAACCCCTTGTGGCCTAATTTCTATCTGGAGAAATCTTCCAAAAGTGCTGATAGCTTCATGATTCCTCTTGGAAATGTTATGAATCTAAAGGTGACATATTAATAAGTTACTCATCTGCATTGGCAATTAATTCTCTGTTGGGAAAAACAACCCCAAATTTAAGAATCTTACATTAATTTTTAGGTAATCATCAAAGCAAAGATGAAATGAATGATTTATAGTCACATTTCATAATTGTTGAGTATTTAACTTTATATATTTTTAATGTTTATTCATTTTTAAGAGACAGAGACAGAGCACGAGAGAGGTAGGGACAGAGAGAGAGGGAGACACAGAATCTGAAGCAGACTCTAGGCTCTGAGCTGTCAGCACAGAGCCTGACAAGGAGCTCAAACCCACAAACTGGGAGAACCCGGGACCTGAGCTGAAGTTGGACGCTTAACTGACTGAGCTACCCAGGCGCCCCTATTTAGCTTTAAATCTGGGTAGGGCATGCCTTAAATGGCTATACTGGATGTATCTTTATTAGACAGAATGCATTTCTAGGAATTGTCTATTAAAAGTAACTTGATATTAGAGTCAGTAATGTTCAAGACTCATGGTCAGTTATAGTAAGTCCTGGCTTCCCTTTACTCTCCATATATACTCTCCATCTCTTCTTCATATATTCTCTAGTTTTGGCTATCATACAATTTTCTGCGCTAAGTTGCTATTTTGAGAACACATGAAAATACATAGTACAGAATTGGAGATTCACATAGAACACAGACCTATTTGTTAAGCGAGAAATATATAACCTTATTTAAGTTATGCTCATCTTTACTTGAAGAAGTAATTCTTTTAGATATCGGATTCCATCTTATCTTCGATCTTTAATTAGTCTACCAAGACTGCCTTGGGTACTTAACAACATAGAAATAAATATGAATTGCTTTGGTAATTCTTTTTATACAATTGCAAGAACATTAAAGGTTGAATCAATATTTCATAGAAGATGTTGTCCAGTTAGCAGGAACTGAAAAATCAGTGTGGGAAATGATCCTCACTTTGCAGTGCCAGACACAATGACTTTACTTTGCTACAAAAGAGAAAAAAAATGTAAATGCAATGTTGTTTCTTAGGAAGCATTTTCTTTCAAGTGCCTACTGTATGTCAAATACAGATGTCAGTGATCATTATACTGATACACTAACTTAATCAACTTTCTTTGTCATAACATTGAGTGACAGTGCTGTATTAAATAATAAGTCCTTTGGAAAGCTCCCCATTCCTATCTTCATGTGTTAGAACTGACAGCGTACAGATTAAACTTTATTGAACATATACCATATTTAAAAAGCGCTCTGCTGGGCGCATGGATTGATTTCTTCAACAGTATGATAGGTTTATATTTATATAGCACATTTATAATAAGTTTCCAAATTTTATAATGAGAAATCTTTCATTTCATGTGGTGTTCATTTCATCTGAACTCCGTAAACCTTGGGAGGGAAGTAAAGTATGAATCCATGGATTTTATAATGGAATTTAAAAAGAGGAAGCTCGGAGAACTTAGGAGAACTAATGAAGGTCATCCCATTCAACATTTCTTAAGTCAATAAATATTTCTGGAGTTTTGTATTAGGTAGTATTCTTTCAGTGGCGAGAACAGAAGCATTGAGGAAGTGACAAACTGAAAGGGATTCTTTTCGGTTTGCATGACTAGGAAATACAGGAGGAAATTTCGTTCGGTCAAATAATAATTACTCATTTCTGTGAGCTATGCTTCACTCTTCAGGTTGGCCTTTGTCTTGCTGAAAATAGATTTTTCTGTAGCTAATGGGGACCTCTAGCACCTCCTCTATCCTGCTAAACTATCATCCTTTACAGTTTGACCCACAACCTGGGAGAAAGTCCTCACTCACAGCTTTTGGGGAGGACTCTGATTGGCACATATTACCAGTTAAGCGGACATATAAAATGCATAATTAAAAAACTCAAGTGGAATCACATTAAATATGACTAGTGTTGCAAATTAACGGAGCATCTCTCTTTTTTTTTTTAACTCAGAAATTTTAGCATTCTTATTTTAAGTTGAATCTAATCAACACTTTAGAAAAAGTGACAAATTATTTTTTCCTTCTTTGGACTTTTTTGTCCAGATACCAATATGGAAGATGTAAATTCATCATTGTTTTTAAAGATATCCAGGCAGAAAGAAGCCCAGGATGACAAATACAAAGTGTGGAATTCAACCTGTAAAAAAGTTAATAAAGGGTATAAAATGATGTTGACCGAAAGCTAGAAAGTTCTGACAAGGAAACATATCCATTGAGATTAGAAAATCCTTTAATAGGCTTTAGGGGCGCCTGGGTGGCTCAGTTGGTTGAGCGTCCGATTTCAGCTCAGGTCACGATCTCACAGTTCGTGAGTTTGAGCCCCGTGTCGGGCTCTGTGCTGACAGCTTGGAGCCTGCTTTGGATTCTGTGTCTCCCTCTCTCTCTGCCCCTCCCTCGCTTGCACTCTGTCTCTATCTCTCTCAAAAATAAATAAACATTAAGAAAATCCTTTAATAGGCTTTAAATAATCATATTTATAGAGAGTCTACATTTACCTAAATCTTATTAAGTAGCAATGAAAACAGGGTAGAAGAAAAAGAGGCTTCTTCTAAAAATACCTTGGTTCAAAATTCTCTGTGTTCCATTTTGATATAAGGTATTTTATGCAGCTAAACTACATTTCAGTTTTCCAGTGGGGCTAATAGGGATAATACTATTTCTTAGAGTTGTAAAATTTAAGGAATAATGTATTCAAGTATGCTCCAGTATTATTTTATTTTCCTCTTTAACTAATGGGTGGGTAATTTCTCATGTGTCTAAAGGTTTCATGTGGATAGCAAAAGAGCTGAGAATGGGTTGCCAAAGGAATATATAGCTTCTTTCTCCATAAGAATAAGTAAAATACATAATAACTCTTTGGATTATTAGAATATTATGTGTGGGTACTTTAGGATAATTCTTAGAATCAGGAGGTCTAGCTATTTTGCAAATATCATGTTTTTTTCTAGGGCGAGTAGAAGTCTTGCCCTTGCAGATAATCATCTAATGTCTCAGCAGCTCTTCAGGGTGTTTGTTTTTAGACAAAAAAATCCAGCAGGTGGCGCCTCCATCATAATATTTACACAGTAACGATTTGAAGTGAGAAAGAAAACAAAATTATCACATAGCCAGAAGATGGTGCTAGATGACCAATCTTTAAAAAACAACGTCTGCATTTCAAATAGGCAACTTCAATTTTACCGAACCTGAGAATTTATAATAAGGGTATTGTTGACACCATTGTTTGGGATGCTTCAGTAACTTCAGGAGCTTTAATTTTAAACTTCCAGTGTATTGCTTGTACAATAAAAGAACCTGACCAGCACATGAAAGAAAGAAATGCTTTCTGACTCTACTTTTTATCACTCACAGCCTTTACAAAGAAAGATTATATTTAAAATGTTTTATTTTGCTGTCCCTCTATCCTCATCTGTTTCATGATTATACTTCTAAAAAATATATAAGCACTACTCACCTCAAATTCCTTGCTCCTTTCCTTTTATTCTTTCTCTAAGATTCTCTCAAGAAGATGAGATAGTAAATTAACATACCTAGAAACCCACAGATACAGTTTCTGATGTATCCAAATAAGAAAAAAGAAATGTGTAGGGGCGCTTTGGTGGCTCAGTCGGTTGGGCGTCTGACTTCAGCTCAGGTCATGATCTCCTGGTTCCTGAGTTCGAGCCCTTTGTTGGACTCTGTGCTGATAGCTCAGAGCCTGGAGCCTGCTTCAGCTTCTGTGTCTCCCTCTCTCCCTCTCTCTTCGCCCCTCCCCCACTCTCCCCGCGCTCTCTCTCAAAACTAAACATCAAAAAACTTTTGAAAAAAAGAAAAAAGAAATGTGTTGAAACGCTTCTTTGCTGTACTTTGTGGACTTAAAAATATTTATTTATTTATTTATTTATTTATTTATTTATTTATTGTGCTTTGTGGACTTTCAAAAACTACTGTTTAGTTTTAGTATCTTTGTACATTCAGTATTCAAGCCTTTCATCTTGCAAAATAATAGGAAATTAAAATTAAACTGCTTTGTAACCTTGTTTTATAAAACCAAGCAAAATTGTATTAGCAAAAATTATTTTCTAAAAATTGTTGCTGGTTGATTTGGCATTCCAAACACTTCCCAGTTAAATATCTCCTAAAGCATCTATTTCTTTCTCACCAGCCACCCCATCTCCTTCATCATCTAGCCTTCGCTACTGGACCATCACGGTAGCCTGCCAATAGTTGACTTTCCTTCCTTCTTGCTTTCCCTCCATGTGTTTTCTCTCACAGGATCAGAGCCATATTTTATAAGTGCAAATTTGGTTATTTCATTCCTGTTCTTAAAACCCTTCAATAACCTCCCATGGCTTCTAAATACCCAAACAAACCTTAACCACACCCAAAAGGCACTTCTCTAGGCGTACTCATACCATTCTTTCTAATCATTTTCTACACACTCGCTACACCACCTTCCTCAGACTCTCTGCTCCCTCCTCCTAGAAGTCTGGTACAAGTCTTCTTTCAGTCAGGAAAGCTGTTCTCCCATGTCTCCACCTTTGTGTCTCATACATGTTCTTCGGATCGAACTCAAACATCACCTTTTCCAGGAAGCCCGATCTATCACCGAGGTTTAGATCAAGGCTCTATATACTATGTGCTCACACAGCACTGAGTGCCTCTCCTTAATGGCACTCCCCTCTGTAACTGGACATGATTTATGGCGGACATATCAATCAATGTCTTTTTTTGCCCTAACTCACATAAGCCTCATGAAGACAGAGGAGTGTTTGCTTTTCTCACTATTGTATTTCCAGAGTAAGAGTGTCACGCTTGACATGTGGGAAGCTCTCTATCAATTTTAGTAGATTGATAGAGTGAATGATCAACGATAAAAATCAGAGGCTTCTGAAAGGTCCACAGTATTTTCCATTGGTGAGATTTTACCCTTAAGAGAATGCCAGGATGCAGGTGATAGCTGTCATCAGATATCTACAAGGCTGTCATGTGGAGGAGGGGCTCCAAAGAGCTGATCTAAAACTAACAGCTTACAGGAGAAATTAAATCCAAGATTTTAAAAACACAGTATCTGAAAATAGAGTAAATTTCTGTAGTAGGTAAGGAACTGCCTGCATCCGAAGTTCGTAGTTTCTTGGTGGGGAGAAGAAAAGGGAATTACGAGACCAACAGGGCAGTTAGGTGGCTTTTGAAGTCCCTTTGAGCTTTGGGATTCTATGGAAGTATGATTTGTTATAAAAAAAAAAAAAAGATCTGTCTTTCTTTCCCATGCTGGTTGCATTCTGAGGCCAATGATGAATGAGGTGGGGATTAGAGTTCTTCTTAGAGTTTTGGGGATTAAGTTTCATTATGTTTAGGACTTTAAAGAATGGTGATTGCCTAGCATGATCTGTACCATTAATTTCAGCTTAAACTCTTATTTCCAACCCCTTCTTGGGATACACTTGAAACAGGATATACCTAGAACTTGTTTCCAATGTACTACTTTCTCTGATAACTGAAATCATCTATTTCAAATTACATTTTTGATCTTTTTACTGAATCACTGATAATATTTGCTTTCAGGGGGTGGGACACATTCTGTACTTCAAGTACATTAATCTTCTTAATTTCATCTGTGAACGTAAGTAGTTAATGAGCTCTTTGTACCATGAATCTATTTTTAGTCTGCTGGAGGAAAAAGGTTCAAGATCTTTACACTTAATATACTAAATCATCACTTTGCTGCCTACCCAGATTTTAGATCAAACTACAAACAAAAATATTAATTCATCCTCAAGCCTCATAATACATAAATTAAGTAGTTCTTAACATTTTTTTTTTTTGGTAGATGGCACATGAAACCTGCATTTACATAGTTTTTTCAGTCAAGTGAACTCCAGCTGTACTAAGACACACATTACCTCACTGTTTAATCAAAATGAGGAAGCAATCTCAAAGTCGATTAATAGGATAAAGGTTAAATAAACTACATAAAGTGGGCCACATGAGGCCTTTTAAAAGAATGAGGTAGTGTAATAAGTACTGATATGGAAATATGTCCATGATATATTGTGAGGAGAAAATATCAAGTAGCAGAGAGTATGTACAGTGTGGGCATATTAAAAAAAAAAAAAAAAGTAATGTATGTAAATGCATCAAAAGAGGTCGCAAAGGTTTTGTCCCAATTGGCAACAGCGGTTATCCCTGGGCAGAGGGATTGCATACTGGGATGGCCAAAAAGATAAGAGGTCAGAAACTCCCTTTTTATATGTTTTTTTTTAAATACCTTTTATTTATTTTGAGAGAGAGAGAGAGAGAGAGAGAGAGAGAGAGAGAATAAGCAGGGGAGTGGCAGAGAGAGAGGGTGATAGAGAGAATCACAAGTAGGCTCCAGGCTATCAGCATGGAACCTGATGTAGGGCTCAATCCCATAAACCATGAGATTATGACCTGAGCTGAAATCAAGAGTCAGAAGCTTAATCAACTGAGCCATTCAGACATTCCTTTGTTTTTACATGTTTGATATACTTTGTAAGGTGGATCGTATTTTTCCTACATGCGTTTACCTTAAAAAAAAAAAAAACTGAGAAGGATGCAAAATAATACAATCTAATGTTAGCTTTCTTCTATAAGAACAAAGAGGAGGAAATGAATCATAGCCAAAGAGACATAGAAGATTTTCATTTCCAGTGTGCACTGTTCAAATTCAGAGTTGTGTTGGGAGAAGAATAATAATGAAATCATACATAGAGATCAGACTATACAAACATACACTTCTGAATCATCCTTGCTCTTGTGTCTGCCAGCTCAAGAAGAAGTTCTAGACTTCTGAAAAGTCTCTTTCCACCTAAACTTTTTGAAAATCTTTTTTTTAAGTTTATTTATTTGTTAAATAAATAAACTAAAGTTTATTTAAATAATATTTAAAGTTATTTAAATAAATATTAAACTAAAGTTTAGTTTTTTTTTTAAAGTTTATTTATTTATTCGATGAGAGAGAGAGAGAGAATGAGCGGGTGAGGGGCAGAGAGAGAGGGAGAGAATCCCAAGAAGGCTCTGTGCTGTAAGCGCAGAGCCCAATGTGGGGCTTGATCCCACGAACTGGGACATCATGACCTGAGCCAAAATCAGGAGTCAGACACTGAACTGACCGAGCCATCCAGGAGCCCCATCCACCTAACATTTTTATGGGCTCGGGGATTTCCTAGCACACCATCTCACCATGTTTTTGTCCTGTCAGATAGCCCACTGCAGTTTCTCTACACAGATTGCTGTTGCTTTGCCGGGCGTGGGAGGCTGTGGCAGGAATGTGAGAACTCTTCGCCGCTGCACTATGTGTCCTGGTTTCTCTCAGGCTTGAGCAGACAAAAGGGAGACACAGACAGTACAAATGCATACACAGAAGAACGAACAAAGGGCATTTCTAAGAGTGGTAAAAAGGCCAACTTAAGTGAGAAATTTGTGTTGGAAAGGAATGGAATGAGATGTAAAAGAAATAGTTTTGTTATACAAGGTAGCTATGCTTACAGTCACAATAAAGTGAAATATAGGTGACTCGGTAGGGTTGTGTGCAGCAAACAGAAATTAAGTATATTCAGCGGAAAGGAATTTAATACAGGATATTAAGTACTTTCACAGTTGTTGGAAGGGCTGAAAGAACAGTTTCTGGGCCAGACTTTCTGGGCTGGTTTCTGGAATAATTCAGAGCTGATCCACAAGGGAAGCTCCTATCTCTGAAGCAGCCACACTGCTACATGCTGTCACAACTGCCTCCCACCCTGAAGAAAGAGCAGCTGAAGCTGTGATCCAGATGTTAGGAAGTTAGACTAGGAAGTCACTTGGTGTTTTCATGCCCACAGTAGTGGAGCAAGGACATGAGCGCAGCTGCAGGAAAGTCTCACATTTCTATATCACCAGCAACAACAGCCAAGAGAGGTAGGGAAACGGTCACCTCTGCATTCTGCCTTCCAAATCTCTCTCAAGTACTGGTGGCACATAATCTGCATCCAGAATGCTAGCTGCAAGAATATTGGGGGATCTAGATGATAGCTTTCCAGACCCTACGAATCAAAGAAGAGTAGAATGGGGGTTGACAGGCAAAGTATCCTCCATACATAGAGAACTTCCAAGTAGGAAGACTCTCACTGATAGTATCACCATCCAGATAAAATAGCTGTTAATATTCAGTTACATATCTATTATTTTTTTCCATCTGTGTTAGTCCATCTACTTATCTCTCTAACCAAATATCTATTTCATCTATTCAATTGGAAGTAGTTATTATTTTTCTAGCTTGTTGAGCAGACCTTCCTACCCTTCTTCGGTACCTCAATCCATTCACCTTTTTCTGGCCAACAAACCTTATCACCTCCAACCCTAGTACCCTGAAGTCTAACTTACAGGTTATAGGAACCAAAAAGTTCCTTTTTTCCCTAATCATTATTCACCTCAGTTTTTGTCAGTGGTATCTGATATGTGACAACTCCTGATATGTGATGTGTGTTTGTGTATCATAGAATAGGACATACTTTGCAACCTGTGTTTTTCATGTATAAATATGGAGCGAGAGAGAGAGAGAGAGAGAGAGAGAGAGAAGAAAGAGAGAGAAAGGAGTGGGGAGAGAGAGAAGGGTATACTACGAAGAATTGGCTCATGTGATTATGGAAGCTGAGAATTTCCTAGATCTGTGATCTGTAAGCTATAGACTCAGAAGAGTTGGTGGTATAATTCAGTCCTAGTCTGAAGGCCTAAGAACTAGGGGCCAATGGTTCAAATCCCAGTCTGAGGGCCAGCAAAGATGAAATGAGATATCCCAAACTCAAGCAGGCAGCAGGAAACAAAAAGGGGTCAACTCCTTCTTCCTTCACTTTTTGTTCTATCCAGTCCCTCAATAGATTGGATGATGCCCATCCTCCCTGAAGAGCCTGATCTACTTGACTGAGTCCACTTATTCAAGTGCTGCCTTCATCTGAAAACACCCTCATAGACACATCTGGAAATATTGTTGAGATATTCCTATTAGTTATTGGACTGACGAAAATCTAGAACTTCAAGGTAATGATATGAATTGCTTGATGAATATTGCCACTATTAAGATCACATGTTGTTTTCATTTTCTTATGTACTTTCCCCCACTATTTAAAGAAGCATTTCTCAACAGTCAGTCCTCATGTTATAGGGACTTTTTAACAGTCTTTTACTCCTGCCCCTTTCCGTGCTCCTCACAGGACAAGATTTTCGTCCTCTTTTTTGTGGCTTTGTCCTCTTTCTGTCTTCCTCCTGTTTGGCATTTTTGATGGCCTGAAGTATCATTGGTTTTATGGGAATTACTAGCACATATGAAACAGTATATTAGAAGATAGCAATTAAAAAAGCTTTAGCATCAGACAAACTTGGGTTTGAAGTCCAGCTCCATCTATTATTAGTTGCCTAATCCTGGGAAAATCTCTTTGAACTTTATTTCGTTATTTGTAAGGATTTTTACAGAGATAATATATAAAAGCAAGGTGTTTAGCACATAGGAAGTTAGCATTCCGAAGACAAATTGTCAATATGATTAGTATCCATTTTCTACAGTCTGATGAATAAAACAATAATGAAAGCTTTTCCTGTACATTGTTATACTATTACTATTTTCCATCTTAAGCAATTGCTGTCACAATGCTGAGCTGTTTTTTTTAATAAAGATTTATAAAACGTAGTTATTTGAGATGAAATAAGGCTGGTGATTCAGGTTGAGGATTGTTTTCTGGAGTAGATGATACCAAGAAAAGTAAAGCTTCACAGAGAAGTTTCTATTGTGTGGTGATGATTTCAGGCCGCCCTATTCTATTCACATAGACAATGGCAAAGTGTGTTATGTGGGCACGGATATTGACTGAGGACTGTCTGTGCTGCGATAAATTCTGTTTTAGTTGTCTATCCTAAAGCCTTCTATTTTAGCAGAGATCCCAGCAAGTCAGCAGCATTTTTTTTTTTTTTTTTTTTTTTTTTTTGTGGTGCAGTCAGAATAGTTTTCAGCTGAGTCCCTCTTTCTTTTTTAACATTTATCACCGTGGGTTCCTCGGGGTTGTGCAGCCCATACGAAACAAGGTTTACATCCGCCTTTGGCTCATTTCTCTCCACATGGCAGCATTCACCCCATAATGGGCTGCGCTGTGCTCCAGCATCCTGCAGAAAAAGCGCTGGTGTGATTCATCTCCTTCCTGTGGATGTCTCAGCTGCTTTGTCACCCCGGCCTTACATTGCAGCCCAAGAATGATGAGAGGAAACAAGAGCAGAGATGTTGCTTATAGTACCTGAAGATGATTTCTCAGGGGAGAGTAACCAAAGGGCTCCTCCTGTAAGCAGCAGATTGCAATTTTAGACTGCATACTGCACTTTGCAAAGGAACGAATACTAACTAACCCTTTTGAATAAAACTTGAATTCTGTTTCCAAACTTCTGACTTTTTTTTCTGGTTACTTTTTGAGAAAAGGGTGGAAAGAACAAGGATAGCGCATACACCACCATGTTTTTCTCTACTCCTGCTCAGGGCTAGGGTGGTTGCACATCCAAATGTGTCTCTTCCTTTCTTGCTAAAGGGATTCCAAATGGGTCTGTAGGGTGCCCAGTATCGTGATATTTTTTTGTCTGGGAGTTGGAGGCCAATGAGATGTAAGGCAATCCCAGTGGGGGATATCCTAGAAATAATTTGCCTTCCTGGGAAAAGCATGTAAGCGGAAACCTGTTTTGTCCATGCTTCTTTCTTCTTTTTATGTCAGTGTCGAAACATGTTTTTTTTTTAAATTAATTTTAATTAACAATGTAGTTAACTAGCATTGATATATTAGTACAATACAGTATTTCAACAATTCTGTATGTTACTTAGTGCTTATCAAGCTAAGTGTACTCTTAATCTCCTTCACCTATTTCAACCATTTCCCCTAGCCACCTGCCCCCTGGTAACCTTCTGTTTGCTATAGCTAAGAGTTTATTTTTTGGTTTGTCTCTCTTTTTTTCCGTTGTTCATTTGTTTTCTGTCTTAAATTCCACAGAAGAGTGAAATCATGTGGTGTTTATCTTTCTTTGACTGCTTATTTCACTTAGAATTATATACTGTAAGTCAATCCATGCAATTGCAAAAATGGCAAGATTTTATTCCTTTTTATGGTTGAATAATATTCCAGTGTGTGTGTGTGTGTGTGTGTGTGTGTGTGTGTGTGTACCCATGTACCACATATATCACCTCTTCTTTATCCATTCATCTATCGATGGGTACTTTGGCTGTTTCCATAATTTGGCTATAGCAAATAAAGCTCCAATAAACATAGGGGTACACATATCCCTTCGAATTTGTGTTTTTGTATTCTTTGGGTAAATACCCAGTAGTGCAATTACTGGATCTTAGGGTAGTTTTATTTTTAACTTTTTGAGGAAACTCCACACTGTTTTCCAAGTGACTTTACCAGTTTACATTCCCAAACAGTGAACGAGGGTTCTTTTTTCTCCACGTCCTCACCAACACTTCATTTCATAGGTTTTTGATTTTAGCTATTCTGACAGGTGTGAGGTGGTATATCATAGTGGTTTTGATTTGCAGTTCTCTGACGATGAGTGATGTTGAGTGATGTTTCATGTGTCTTTTGGCCATCTGTATGTCTTCTTTGGAGAAATGTTTGTTCATTTCCCTATTTTTTAAATGGGATTATTTGAGGTTTGGGGTATTGTGTTTTATAAGTTCTTTATATATTTTGGATACTAACCCTTTATCTGATATGTCATTTGCAAATATCTTCTCCCATTTCTTAGGTTTTGTTTTAGTTGTGTTGGTTTTTTCCTTTGCTGTGCAGAAGCTTTTTATTTTGATGTAGTCCCAATATTTTTTTTTTTTTTTTTCCTTTTGTTTCCCTTGCCTCAGGAAACATTATCTAGAAAGATGTTGTTATGGCCAATGTCAGAGAAATGCCTGCCTGTGTTCTCTTAGGGGATTTTTATGGTTTCGGGTCTCACATTTAGGTCCTCAATCCATTTTCGGTTTATTTTTGTGTATAGTGTAAAAAAGTGGTATTTCACTCTTTTGCGTGTAGTTGTCCAGTTTTCCCAACCCATTTGTTGAAGAGACTGTCTTTTTCTCATCGCATTTTCTTTTCTCCTTTGTTGAAGATTAGTTGGCCATATATTGTGGGTTTATTTCTGGGCTTTCTACTCTGGGCTTTCATTGGTTCCACTGATATATGTGTCTCTTTTTGTGTCAGTACTATATGGTTTTGATTACTACAGATTTGTAATATAACTTGAAGTCTGGAATTGTGATACCTCCAGTTTTGTTTTTGTTTTTCAAGATTATGTTCGTTATTCTGGGTCTTTATTGGTTCCATACAAATTTTAGGATTGTTTATTCCCGTTCTGTGAAAATGTTGTTGGTATTTTGATAGGGATTGCATTAAATATGTAGATTGCTTTGGATAGTATAGACATTTTACCAATATTTGTTCTTCTAATCCATTAGCATGGTAAATCTTTCCATTTCTTTGTGTTGTCTTCAATTTCTTTCATCAGTGGTTTATAGTTTTCAAAGTACAAGTTCACCTCCTTGATTAAGTTTATTTCTATGTGTTTTATTCTTTTTGGTGCAATGGGATTTTTGTAAATGGGATTGTTTTCTTTTTTTAATTAAAAAAATCTTTATTTATTATTTTTGAGAGAAAGAGAGGCAGAGTGCAAAAAGGGAGGGGCAGAAAGAGGGAGACACAGAATCTGAAGCGGGCTCCAGGCTCTGAGCTGTCAGCACAGAGCCCAACATGGGGCTCAAACTCACGGAATGTGAGCTCATGACCTGAGCTAAACTTGGATGCGTAACCAACTGAGCCACCCAGGTGCCCCTAAATGGGATTGTTTTCTTAATTTCACTTTTTGTTGCTTCATTTTTAGTGTATAGAAATACGACAGATTTCTGTACATTGATTCTGTATCCTGTGACCTTACTGAATTCATTTATCAGTTCTAGTAGTTTTTTGGTGGAGTCTTGAGGGTTTTCTACATATAGTATTATGTCATCTACAAATAGTAAAAGTTTTACTTGTTTACCAATTTGGATGACTTTTGTTCCTTTGTCTTGTCTGATTGCCATGGCTAAGATTTCCAGTGCTATGTTGAATAAAAGTGGTGAGAGTGGACATCCATGCCTTGTTCCTGACTTTGCAGGAAAAGCTGTCATTTTTCTCATGGTGTCTGATGTTAGTTGTGAGTTTTTCATGAAGGCATTACACACAGCTGTTTCTTCTAAACATACTTTATTGAGGATTTTTATCATGAATAGATTTATACTCTGTCAAATGCTTTTTCTGTATCTTTTGAAATGATGATATGGCTTTTATCCTTTCTCTTATTGATGTGATGTCTCATGTTGATTGCTTTGCAAATATTGAATTACTCTTGCTTCTCAAGAATAAATCCCACTTGATCACTGTGAATGATTTTTTTTTAATGTATTGTTGGATTTGGTTTGCTAATACTTTGTTGGGAATTTTTGCGTCTATGTTTATCAGAGATGTTGTCCTGTAGTTCTCTTTTTTTATTTTTTATATTTTTAAGTTTATATATTTATTTTGAGTGAGAGAGAGAGCATGCGTGAGCAGGGAAAGGGCAGAGAGAGGGAGAGGGAGAATCCCAAGCAGGGTCCCTGCTGTCAGTGCAGAGCCTGATTCAGGGCTCATTCTCACAAACTGTGAGATCAGGACCTGAACTGAGATCAAGAGTTGGGAGCTTAACGTACTGGGCCACCCAGGTGCCCCTGTAGTTCTCTTTGTATGTGGTGTCTTTATCTGGTCTTGGTATCAAGTTAGTGCTGGTCTCATAAAATAACTTTGGAAGTTTTGTTTCCTCTTCTATTTTTCAAAAAAGTTTGAGAAGAATAGTTATTAACTCTTCTTTAAATATTTGGTAGAATTCGCCTATGAAGCCATCTTGTGCTAGACTTTTGTTTGTTGTGAGTTTGTTGATTTCTGATTCAATTTCATTGCTGATATTCAGTCTGTCCAAATTTTCTATTTCTTCCTGCTTCAGTTTTGGTAGGATATATATTTCTAGGTATTTTCCATTTCTTCTAGGTTGTTCAAATTTTTGGCAAATAATCTTTCATAATATTCTTTACCAATTGTTTGCATTTCTGTGGTGTTGGTTGTTATTTCTCCTGTTTCATTTCTAACTTTGTTTATTTGAGCCCTCTATCTCTTTTATGAGTCTGGCTACAGGTTTATCAATATTGTTGATCTTTTTAAAGAACCAGTTCCTGGTTTCATTGATGTGTTGTACTGGTTTGTTGTTGTTGTTGTTGTTGTTGTTGTAGCTATGTTTTTAGTTCCTATATCATTTATTTCTACTATTTTGGGGTTTTGTTTGTCCTCTTTTCCTAGCTGCTTTAGGTAAGGTTAGGTTGTTTACTTGAGATTTTTCTTGCTTCTTGAGGTAGGACTGTGTTACTATAAACTTCTCTCTTAGAATTATTGTTGCCATATCCTGAAGTTCTTGGACTGTTGTGTTTTCATTTGCATTTGTTTCCATGTATTTTTTAACTTGTTCTTTGATTTTTTGAATGACCAATTCATTGTTTAGTAGCATGTTATTTAATCTCCATGTATTTGTGCCTTTTCCATATTTTTTCTTGTGGTTGGTTTCTAGTTTCACAGCACTGTTGTCAGAAAAAAAAATTATGGTATGTTTTCAGTCTTTTTGAATTTGTTGAGACTTGTTTTGTGGTGTAATATGTGGTATATTCTGGAGACTGTTTCACGTACACTTGAAAAGAAAGTGTATTCTTCTGCATTAGGATGGAATGTTCTGAACATATCTGTGAAATCCATCTGGTCCAGTGTGTCATTCAAAGCCACTGTTTCCTTGTTGATTTTCTATTTGAATGATCTGTCCATTGATGTAAGTGGGGTGTTAAAGTCCCCTACAGTTATTGTATTACTATTGGTTAGTTCCTTTATGTTTTTTATTCTGTTTTATGTATTTGGGTGGTCTCACATTGGGTGCATAAATATTCATAGTTTTTGTATCTTCTTGTTGGATTGTCCCCTTTATTATTATATAGTGTCCTTTATCTCTTATCCCAGTCTTTGTATTAAAGTCTGTTTTGTGTGATATAAGTATTGCTACTCTGGCTTTCTTTTGATATCTGTCTGCAAAATAAATGTTTTTCCATCTCATCACTTTCAATCTACATGTGTCTTTAGGTGTGAGTCTCTTATAGGCAGCATTTAGATGGTTCTTGTTTTTTTTAATCCATTCCATCACCCTTTGTCTTTTAATTGGAGCATTTAGTCCATTGACATTCAAAGTAACCATTGACAGGTATGTATTTATTGCCATTTTGTTACCCGTTTTGTGTTATGTTTGTAGTTCTGTTACTTTCTTCCCTTGCTCTCTTCTCCCATGATACATTGGCTTCCTTTAGTGATATAGTTGCGGTTTTTTTCTCTTTATTTTTTTGCATATCTATTACTGGATTTTGATTTGTGGTTAACATTAAGTTTGTATGTAACATCTTCTCTATATAGTAGTCTACCTTGAGTTGATGGTTGCTTACTCCTCTCCTTACCACATTTTAGGTATATGGTGTCATACTTTACATCATTTTATTTTGTGAGTCCCTTGACTCATTTTTAAAGATATACTTATTTTTACTGCTTTTAGTTTCTTTTCTTATTCTTACTTATGGTCTTTGCTCTCCACTGAGAGAGTCCTCTAATATTTCTTGTAGGGCTGGTTTAATGGTCATGAATTCCTTTAGCTTTGTTTGTCTGGGAAACTCTTTATCCCTCCTTCTATTCTGAGTGATAGCCTTGATGGATACAGTATTCTTGGTTGCACTTTTTTTTCCCCTTTCAGCACTTTGAATATATCATGCCACTCCCTTCCGGCCTTGAAGTTTTCTGTTAAAAAGTCTGCTTATAGCCTTATGAGGTTTCCCTTTTATGTAACTGTCTTCTTTTCTATTTCTTCTTTTACAGTTCCCTCATTATCACTACTTTTTGCCATTTTAATTACTATGTATCTTGGTGTGGACCTCCTGATTTTGTTTGGGGAGGTTTGTGTCTCCTGACACAATCTGAATATCTGCTTCCTTCCCTAGATTTGGGAAGTTTTCAGCTTTTATTTATTTAAATAAATTTTCTGCTCCCTTTTCTCTCTCTTCTTCTATGATCCCTATTATGCAAATATTATTATGCTTGATGGATTTGGTGAGTTCCCTAAGTCTATTCTCATTTTGAAGAATTTTTTTCTCTCACCTGCTCAGCTTGATTACTTTCCATTACTCTGTTCTCAGGTTGCTGATTTGTTCTTCTGCTTCCTCTGGTCTGCTCTTTATTCCATCTAGAATATTTTTAATTTCATTTATTGTGTTCTTCATCTCTGATTGATTCTTTTTCTGTTTCTTTTTTAAGGACTTTACTGATGTTCTCCACTCTTTTCTCAAGTTCAAGGAATGTCTTTATGATCATTACTTTTAATTTTCTATCAGCCATATTACTAATCTCTGTTTGATTTAAGTCTCTTGCTATGGTTTTGTCCTGTTCTTTCTTACCAAAACTTAGCACTTCATGGGTGTCTCCTATGAGTGTTGTGTGCACAAAGGCTGAGCCGTCTTTGCCGTCATCTGCAGTGCCTGTTGTGATAACTGTTTCGTCCCTGAATTGTTAGTGGACCAATCTGGGGCTGCCTTGGTCTTGAGTTGAGTCAGATGAGTCATTTACCAGACATGCAGTAGCACCAAACTGCAGGACACTTCCCTTGTGTTGTCCCCTTTATTGGTGGGCAGGGCCTATAATCAGAAAAGCTGTCTTCCCCACCCCACTGCTGAGGCCACAACCTAACTGGTGTATAATGGTTATCTTTTTTTCTCCCCATGACAGGAGTCACTTTAGACTGGTGGTGCTGGCCCCTGTTGGCACTACTTGCATACTGCCAGGCTTGTGATCCTGGTTTGAATGGACACTGGCCAAAGGTATATTGGAGGGGGCAGATCCAAATGTGCTGGGGGGATGGGTCACATAGTGCCTGCAAAGTTTGTGCACTAGTGAGAGGGGATGTGCCACCATTGCTGAGACCAGGGCCAGCTGACTAGATCCATAAAATGTGCATGGGCAAGGCATGCGATTTTAACAAGGTGCATGCCTGTCCTCCATGGGAGGGGATCTGCCGCAGCAGCAACAACTGCCACAGCAGCCAGAATGAAGCTTCAAAAAAGTGTGTGGGTCAGAAGTTATGTTGTTCACAATGGTTATGCAGGTCTTCAGAGGGAGGGGGCTCATAGAGCTGGGACTGAGGCAAGTATGAGTGGAAAGGGCAAATTCACTGAGGCAGGGGCGGTGGGTGCAGTACTCGTAGCAAGTTAGGTAGTGAGTGTCAGCACCAGGCTGGGTTTTGCAGGTGGCAATGTGTTTATGTTGGGGGATGGGGGAGGTAAATGGTGCCAGCCAGCTCCTTTTTTCCTGGAAGAGTCTCCCAGGGATCTCTGTCCCTCTAGGACATTCTCTGAGATTAGTAAATAACTCTCCCTCCTATATGCCCCAAACATTTTCAAACTGCTTCTTCTATGCTGTATCTCCACAGACTCTTTGTTGTGTTGTCTCTTTAAGGGTGGGGACTTAGCTTCCTATGCCCTTCCTGCTCTTCCAGAACTGAGTCCACTGATTTTTAACATTCTAAGCTTTAAGAATGTTGAAAGAACTCACAGAATTCAAAATTCAGCCCCTCTAGTTTTCAAAGCCAAATGCTATGGAGATTAATCTTCCTTGTGTGGGCTCTCCAGTGTGATCCTCTTTTTCTCTCCCTTCTCTGTGCCTGTGGGTCCCTCCATCCAGCAGACAGTCCCATGGTCTGTTTAACTCCCCACTGTGTCTCTTCCCTTCCTATCCTCTTTGATGTGGCCTCTAAATTTAGTTGTGGAGTTTGTTCTGCTATCCTTCAGGTTGTTTTCTGGGTTATTTACACTGATGTGTGTGTTATCTAGTTGTATCTTTGGGATGGTGTGGGCTTAGGGTCCTCCTACTCCATCATCTTACCTGCCACCAATTCACCCATGCTTCCTTTTTTCTGCTTGAAAAGCTGTTGTGCCCCAAGCTGTGGCAGCAATCTCCCTGTCATGTTGGGATTCATTGCCAGCACAGGGATGGCAGAGGGAAAATTCAGAAAGAGTTTGGATCTTCGATAACAATGTTGAAAGGCTTCTCCAACACTAGCATGTCCTACCTCTAGACTTCTTATTTGGTATGATAGAAAGTGCCAGTGTTGTTTTAACTGGTTTTAATTGGAGATTTTGTTCTTTCAGTGGCAGGCTTTCTCATTGATGAGCATGGTACTTGATGTCCTTTTTGATTTTTGGAGCAGGCTGAGTCATCCTTTCCCTGAATTTGTGCCAGGATGTAGTGGAATAAAATGGAGTCAGGAGGGATGGGCATCTGAAGCATCCAGATGAGGAAAAAGTCTTCACACTAGTGCAAATCAATTTCCAAGAAGCTTAGAGATTCAAAGCCAAGGAAAATCCTAACGTCCAAGTATACCCAAAGCTGATAATAAAACATGAAACACAAAAGATCACAATTCCCTGGGTGGGACAGCAGAAGTAAGAGTATGGGTCAAGTGAGATAATTAAGTGTATTTCCATGAAAAAGATAGGATGCCCAAGGCTGATAGTTATTGGATGTTCTCTTGCCCCCTAAGGAGTGTGTGATCCTGGCTTAAAAGCACAACTTCAGAGAGATAAATGAGTCTTCTTTCTAACATCCTAGCATCTTTTACATTCCCCTTTCCCTAAGCTCTGAACCACAGAAGGCATCTTGTGGTAAGAAGCGGATTTGTAGGTTTCTGAATGAAAAGTTATGCTCTGTGATTTTCTACAGAATAGCTCCTATTCTAAAATCACCAGCCAAAGCAACATTCTGCTCAGAAAGTGGTAAAAATATGCTTAGGGAATGTTCATATACTGTGCTTCATATAGTCAAATTAAGAAGCTTTTCCCCAGAGCCTTTTATGAGTTTGGCACTGGACTAGTTACCATCTTTCAGGAATAACAGTGCCATATTGTACAGGAACCTTATAAAATTCACAACAAAATATAGCAAAGAGCACAATTTCTTTTTCTATCAAGTTAGTTTTTCTCTTTAAAGACAATCTTTATCTATCAGAATCAGTAGAATCTGTTTCTCTAATACAACATGAAATACCTATCTATGATGTTTCTCTTCCAATAAGTAGACATCAATAAGGGGTTGGCCAGCCTCTGTAGAGAACAGAGCAAGAACACCCACCTGGAAACAAATTATATGTATTTCATAATCATTTGTCAAATCTTACTGAAACATCTGAATTCAGCATTAGGTACTGTATCAGTCAGCATTATTAAGTACAAGCAACAGTAATAACTACTCCAAGCAGAAGACATATCAAAAGCTTATTGCCAGCTGTCAGAATCTCTAAATGGTACAAAACCAAGGTTAGAAACTATGTAGCCAATAACAATTCCCCAAATGACACTGAAGAACTGGTCTAGATGCCACAGCACTGACTTGGTCATAGTTACCACAGTTCACTCTTCAGACACCATCAAAACTGATCCATGGCACGATCTTTAGATATGCAGTGTGGCTTACCAGGGATGGAACCCTTCTACTGATGGCACCCTTTGCAGAATAGACTCTATGTAGTTACTGGTTTTTGTACTATTAACATAAGATTCAAAAGCTAGGATGTATATGTGATTAGAGGAGACCGGAGACTGGACTACATCCCTGAGCTTCAGTTGGAAGAAAGACCAGGAAAACAAGCATTTGGAATATTCTTCTTTTATAATAGAAAATGGGATTTGTCTCATTAGGTAGGGGTTTGCTAAACCAGTGATTTGGGGAGGCATTTAGCCATGTCTGTAGACACTTTTTATTGTTTATGCTTTGGCTTCTAAAGCCTCTGGTATTTTTTCCAGTCAATCTCTAAATTCTTATGCCAGTAAATAGCTGAGTGCTGGTCACTTTAAGAGTTCTATTAGAGGATATGCAGCTACTGTGGCCACACCTTGGATTTGAACCAAGTCTGCCTGACTTTAAAGTTTATGACTACTCACTGGAATAGTTCATAGTATTTTACATGTATATAGGCTGCTGGAAATATTTTGGCCACCATAGTTTATTCCTGGATTGCTGAATTTTCAAATCTTTAATTGCCAGTCCATATCCTGTTCTAGGTAATAAAGTGAATGATGTAATTGTTCCCTTTAAAACACTGGGAAAAAAGAAGCATGTGGGGCTGCTACAGAATGGCTTATACTCAGAAAGAAAGAATAGAGCCTGGTAATTGTGCAGGCTCTGGTGCTAGTATTCTTGGTTTCTAATCCTGGCTCTTCAGGTGATTAAGGGGGTAGATTTGATCAAATTGCCCATCTTTGTGTCTCATTTTGCTCAATCATAAAGTGTAGATAAATGTACTTCTCACAGAGTTTTGCTGTGAAAATTAAATTAATTAATGCACAGGAAGCACTCAGAATAGTGCCTAGAATGTGATAAAAACTCAAAGAGTGTTGATTATTATTACTTTCGTGAAGTACTGATTTTCATTTTTTTTTTTCATAGTGAAAATCTCACTTCAGATGGAATCTTAACGGAAAGCCAGAAATGAATGGAAACTGAATAATAGCAGAGCTGCTTTGGTAAGTAAGATGGGAGTCCTCATTTCACTCAGTCTCAGGTTTCCTTTAAGGCATCGCCGGTAGATGACAGTAGTTCAGATTTGTCAAACTTTTACCCTGTACCAGGTTCTGTGCTCAGTTGGCTTGCATTTTTTTCATGTGATAAGTACAATGACCCTGTGAAGTAGGTATTGTCTCCATATACAGATTTACTTATTTATAGGTGATGAGACTGAGGCTTTTTGAATGTTAATAACTTGCAAGGAGTCACATATCCAGTAACTGTCAAAGTCAAGACTGGAGCCAAATCTGCCTGATGGCCATGAATCAAATATTCTTAACCAACTCATTGCGCTGCCTACCCTTGTGGATCAGGTGCCTGGTTTTAACACAATTATAGATGAATTGGGCCATTCTTGCTTCTTGCAGTGATGAAATATTGGTTGGACTCCTGGGTATTACCCAGGAATCAATTAGGAGAACACTTTTTTATATGAATTTGGGAATCTCCACTGTATTAAATTATGTGAGATATGAATCCAAAGAAGCTGAATTCACTGGGATGAGTATAACTATTAGGTATGGAAGTGAAACAAATACTATGCATGATTATAAAAAGATAGCTAATTAACAAAGAAGCAATAAAACGCTCAGAATAGTTTAGAAGGGCAAAATATTATTGATGTTTATTTCTTTGGGTCAATGTTCAGAATCATAAAATTCACAAAAAGCTACTGGAAACTCCTATGTGGAGAAATTTCTACCTGTCTGACAGCCAGAACCTTTATGATATCTGGTGATGGGCAATCTCCTGCTCAGAGTAGATGTTTTCCTGGTAGTCCTCTTGATAATCATTTATCTCCTTTCTATAATGAATCCTTCAGCAGGAAGCAACTTTTTTATTCTTAGGTGCTGCCATCTTGTGTTCTATTTCCCACTGATATCTGGAAACTTGTCAGGAGAAGGCACTGTTTTTCCTTTGTTCCTCCTTCCTGCTGCTACTTAGGTGGCAGGAAAGAAATTTCCAGACTTACTGCATCATAAAGATCACAAAGTGTATGACTGTTTACTATCTCCCTGACCCAGGCCTAAAGGGACAATTGGAAGAAATTGTTGCAGGACCATGGACAGAGTCAAATAAGATGTTCATTGTGATTAGGAGAAAAGATCTTTCATTAAGATACACAAATTACTTGAAAGGAGCTAGCTAGTGGAAGCAGTACCATCATCTTACTCTTTGAAAACTGCTCAGGAGTACCCTTTGGGTAAATCCAAGTGGAAGCCAGAAGGTACTAAAAGCTATTGATGTAGCTCATGCAAGTCAGCCTCTGAAGGCAGCAATCCAGAAGAAGATGGGTAAAAAGTAGAATGAATGAAGAAATGTGTGCACGTGCACATACACACACAGAAATACACACTTAATGAAAATCCACTTCATGCCAGTTAGGGTGCAAAATTCACTCCTTGGCTACAATGACAGAATTTTTTATTATCAGTGGAGCTGGCCTTGGCAAAAAGTTTCTTGTATTTCATTGCACTTTGTTATAACTCTAAATCAGCCAGCTAGAAAAATTGAAAAGTAAGCTAATTTACTTCTCAAAATTTGCAAATACTTGTATCAGATGAAACTGCAGAACAAAAATCTCATTAGTCCCCCAAGAGACAATTTTTGTAATAGCATAATTAAAGCTGTCAGTCATAGGTACTGGAGCAAATGATCAGAAATATATTATCCCTTTAGTCCTTCAGCATGGATGCTTTTCAGACCAACCCATACCTGTTGCATAGATTGGATACATTTTTATTCTACATATTAACTTTAGTGATCTACAGTAGGTCTAGCTGTATAGTGAACCATGATATATTCTTATCATGAGTAGTCCAGCTAATTTAAGTGCACTTCCAAGGGAATTCAAGCACATGGTCCCTAAGGCTGAGAAAAAAATGTGTTTCTTTCTGGATATCATGTATATATAGCTGCGGGTTTGCATTAAAGGAGATTTTCAAGGTTCCTGCTAAAGGGGTGTAAGTTTCAGAAGTTACATCATTACAGTGAATTCAACTTTACTGTCCCTGAAGCTTTCAACATTTTTGAGTTTTCAAAATGGTCATTAATGGATGTGCATGTTAACTTGTTAAATAAATTATGAGAGGACTTTACCGCTGAATTGAGGGTGTCAGGGAATTTGTTTGTTGACGTGGCTGTAAAGGTATCCATTCCCCTGAAACCAGGCCCTCTGTAGTTAACTCTTGGAGGGATACTGAACCAAGAAGAATTCTCTGCTCTGCCTTCCATCTCAGACTCCCAGCTCTTAGGTATTATGGACATCTCACCTGGCTCCAGTCCCTAAAGGACATAACTCTGCTCATTAAAACCAGTAGCACTCTATCTGGTCAGAAACAGGAAAGGAACCATTTAACCCAGAGGAGGTGATCTATCAGGGAAGTTCAGAGAGGAAGAACCTTACAAAACCACCCCAACCTCTCAGGACCAGCATTCTTAGTCTATTTTGGCTGATATAACAAAATACCCTAGACTGGGTAGCTCAGAAACAATAGTGAGAAGTTAACTATGACAAAAATGCCTTTCTCACAGTTTTTGAGGCTGGAAGTTTGAGATCAAACACCTGTTATGTTAAGTCATTATTTATTAAAGTTTCAGTTTTCTATAGGTAAATAAATTCTTAAATTTCCATGAGACTCTGAAGATCTCTTGTTCTTTACCTTAAAAAGTCACATAAAGATGATTGTGCACCCAAAATGGTCACTTCTACTAACTAAAAAAAAATATTTCATTGATAAGTATCAATGTAATTGACAATTCTTACTGAAGTTTTGGGTTTTTTTTTTTTTTTTGGTATTAAAGGTATCTAAAACTCTCTCAACTGATAAAAGACCACACTAAAAATCTTTACAAAGGCATATTTTGGAAATTTCATTGATATGTACCCCCTTATGAATGAATAAAATGACAATAAATTTAACTGTAAAGTTTACCAAAACAAAGTTAGAAGCACCCAAGAAACACATCCTTGATAAGGAAGTGAATAGAGACATAATCCCTAGGCATATGGGGATTGAGAGACAAAAATCTAAAAAGGAAAAAAGTCTAATATTCATCATTGATTTGAAGGTTGCTATTTTGGGTATCAATGCGTTATGCATCTGGCCATTGTGGTACATAATAAAATGATGGAATACAACTGGTTGGACTCTCTGGTCATTTGAGTGCTTTGGTTTTAATTAATCAGATATGGAGTACCTAATTTAATTATGACATTTTATTGACCTGTGCCAACAACAAAGGCACCATTTCCCAAACAGTATGTTAAGAATAAAATAAATGATTAGAATATTTTGATCATTAGTGTATTTAAAATTATTTCTCCATCTTTTATTTACATTTTGTTCAATAATGAACAGATAAGGCAGCATCTGGGTGGCTCAGTCGGTTATGCATCTGACTCTTGATTTCAGCACAGGTCATGATCTCACGGTTGTGGGATTGAGCCTCGGCATGGAGCCTAATTGAGATTCTCTTTCTCCCTATCTTTTTGCCCCTCCCCGGCTCGTGTGCTTTCTCTCTCTCTCAAAATAAATAAATAAGCATTAAACAAAATAATTAACAGATAAGGAATAGCAGATCTGTGCTGCACCTGCTATGGATGTCTCAATCGTGTACAGCCGGGATATGTTGCACATTCAGCAGCTTCACGCAGCTGCCAAGATAGGAGGGAATATGGGAATAGAAATGATTCTCTTTGACTTTAAGTATAGTTTATACCTTTCATTTTGCCTCCTATTTCCAAATATGAGTATGTTGCACAGTTGGATAGGTTTTTTCTACAGAATGACTATGTTGTGGCCTACATCCTATGGCTCCTTGCCATTTTCACTGCTCCATTGTTTACCATAGTTGTAATATACAGCTGCCTTTTTGGTTTTGTCCAGTAGAAACCCAGGTATCACATTCTGGTATTTTGGGGGATTCTGGTAACAAATACCTGATGGAAATTGAAGCTTGAATGACAATATTATTTTATTCCTTTAAATGGATTTGGTTTTTCATTTCTTCATCATTTTTATGTAAAGCAGGAGAACCAAAAGGGGGAGAAGGAGACCAAGACAAAGAAAGAGAAATAGGGAAAGAACAATGAAATAATTAGGAGGAAGAGAGCCAGTTTCATTCTCTTATGAGCAAGTGATCTTGGGAATCGTGATAAATTGAGCCTCACTATCCTCATTTGAGAAATGGAGAATATAATACCTCAGAGTGTTTGTTAGAAAATTGATATTTTTTTAAATAAAAAAATGATTTTTTTTAAACCCCTCCTTTGGTTTCAGCTTCCTCAACTACAGAGGGGGTGTATTCTAGGTGACCTGAAGCGCCCCAGTGTTCAGCTGTGTCACTGGGCTGTGTATAATCAGGTTCAGACTGTGAGGCTGTTTCTATTTTAGGCCTAAAGCTTTACCACTTTTTGGTTTGCATGACTAATACAGCTTCTGTATTACAGCATGACTAATACGAGAGAGAGAGAGAGAGAGAGAGAGAGAGAGAGAGCATGGGGGGGGGGAGAGAAGTAGAGAGATTGAGTATAACTGGATATATAGAGAGGATTCTGAGTTTCCGTTGAGTTCTCATGTTCCTTCTTCATGAATACACATATATTTAATTGCAGTCTTGTCTGCTGTATATTTTAATCTTTTTATATCACAAAGTTTGGCTAATCTGTATATGTCACTTTCTACTTTCACATGTATAAAAGTCACTTCCCAAAACCTTAGAAATGCATATTCTTTGATTTTTCTATACATTTATAGTCTATTGAGATAGATCTTGAGTAAAAGTAGCTAAACTTGAATGTTATTCATTTATTAAGGCTAGCTAGCCTTTTACTGCCTACTTTATCTTGCTGTCAAACATGCTATTGACTGTAACCTATCATGGGCAAATGTTTTTTAAACTAAGTCAATTATATATAACTTATACTATTTAAATTTATTTTCTTTTTACTAAAAACGACTCTTCTGCCTATTTGCATACTACTAAGGCACTTGTTTTTAAGGATTTATTTTTAAAAACTTGCGTTTATTTATTTTTGAGAGAGAGACCGAGCATGAGCAGGGAGGGCCAGAGAGAGAGGGAGACACAGAATCCTAGGAAGGCTCCAGGCTCTGAACTGTCAGTACAGAGCCTGACATGGGGCTCAAACCCAGAACTGAGAGATCATGACCTGAACCGAAGTCGGTGCTTACCCAGCTGATCCACCCAGGCACCCCAAAGATTTATTTTAAAGTAAACTATTTTAATCATCAAAGAAAATATCTTTGTGTATACAAGTTTATAAATTAGTTAGCCATATATACTCTAAATTGAAGTGCTTTCCTTTATCATTGAAGTTAGAAGTATAGAAAATTGAATAATATTTTCAAAAAGAAGAAAAAAGCTTCCATAATTTTGCTCTCCTGATGACAGACTCACTTTCACAGAAGAAATTTGATTTGTATTCAACATACATGTGCATATTTTAAATAGTTGTAGTCATTATGTTGACAGCATTTCTTTTTTTTTTTTTTTCAACGTTTATTTATTTTTGGGACAGAGAGAGACAGAGCATGAACGGGGGAGGGGCAGAGAGAGAGGGAGACACAGAATCGGAAACAGGCTCCAGGCCCTGAGCCATCAGCCCAGAGCCCAACGCGGGGCTCGAACTCACGGACCGCGAGATCGTGACCTGGCTGAAGTCGGACGCTTAACCGACTGCGCCACCCAGGCGCCCCAACAGCATTTCTGATTTTGAAATTTTAATAAACTTTCTCCTGTGTCTTAAGAGACTTGATAATTATGAAAGATTATGTTATATTACACTCTGTTGACTTAGCATATCAACTTATACTTTTTTATGGGATATTTATGTGTCTTTTTGTTTTCTTTCCTCCCTCCTTCTTCCCTTCCTTCTGTCAGTTAATCAATTAATTAATACAGTGCTTTCAAAAAATACCATAGACTGGGAGGGTTATAAACAACAGAAATTTCTTTCTTGCAGTTATGGAGGCTGGGAAGTCCAAGATCAAGGCATTGGCAGATTCAGTGTCTTCTGAGAACCTGCTTCTTGGTTCATAGGCAGCTGCCTTGTTGCTGTGTCCTCACATGGCAGAAGGGATTGAGAGAGCTCTCTGGGGCTTTTGTTATAGGGCCATGATCCCATTCTTGAGGGCTCCACCCTCATGACCTAATAACCCCCTGAAAGGCCCCACCTCCAAATACCATCACTTGGGGATTCAATTTCAATATATGAATTTGGGGAGGGAACACATTTAGTCTATATATGGCACCTTATGAAGAAATCTTATGAGTAGAATTATAGCATCAAAGAGTTTGAATGCCTACATGGTTCTTTCTGTGTTTTGCCATATTTTTTTTCTAAACTAGGAATAGTGCTTTTGAAAAACTTTTAAGTTTGGAGAGTCCAGTGAATATACAGAAATAGTCTTAGTTTTCATGTCTAATGTGCTAGTTTGGCTCACATGTCAGCAAATAAGAAACTCACAAAGTGCTGGTCATCCACATCAATGCTACAACAATTTTTATTCTTTTTTAAAATATAATTTATTGTCAAATTGGCTAACTTACAGTGTGTATAGTGTACTCTTTGTTTTGGGGGTAGATCCCAGTGGTTTATCGCTTTACATATAACGCCCAGTGCTCATCCCAACAAGTGCCCTGATCAATGCCCATTACCCATTTTTCCCTCTCCCCCCTCCCCATCAACCCTCAGTTTGTTCTCTGTATTCAAGAGTCTCTTCTTGTTTGCCTCCCTCCCTCTCTGTTTGTAACTATTTATTTTCCTTCTCTTCCCCCATGGTCTTCTGTTAAGTTTCTCAAGTTCCATGTATGAGTGAAAACATATGAAAACCTCTTTATCCATTTATCAATTGATAGGCATTTAGGCTCTTTCCATAATTTGGCTATTGTTGAAAGCACTGCTATAAACATTGGGTACACTTGCTCCTATGCATCAGCACTCCTGTATCCCTTAGATATATTCCTAGTAGTGCTATTGCTGGGCCATAGGGTAGTTCTATTTTTAATTTTTTGAGGAACCTCCACACTGTTGTCTAGAGCGGCTGTACCAATTTGCATTGTCACAACAGTGCAAGAGGGTTCCCGTTTCTCCACATCCTCTCCAGCAACTATAGTCTCCTGATTTGTTTATTTTAGCCACTCTGACTGGCATGAGGTGGTATCTCAGTGTGGCTTTGATTTGTATTTCCCTGATAAGGAGTGACATTGAGCATCCTTTCATGTGTCTGTTGGCCATCTGGATGTCTTCTTTGGAAAAGTGTCTATTCTTGTTTTCTGCTCATTTCTTCACTGGATTAGTTGTTTATCAGGTGTTGAGTTTGGTAATTTCTTTATAGATTTTGGATACTAACCCTTTATCTGATATGTCATTTGCAAATATCTTTTCCCATTCTGTTGGTTGCCTTTTAGTTTTGTTGATTGTTTCCTTTGCAGTGCAGAAGCTTTTTATCTTGATGAAATTCCAACAGTTCATTTTGGCTTTTAATTCCTTTGCCTTTGGAGATGTGTTGAGCAAGAAATTACTGCAGCTGAGGTCAGAGAGGTTTTTTTCCTGCTTTCTCCTCTAGGGTTGTGATGGTTTCCTGTCTCACATTCAGGTCCTTCATCCATTTTGAGTCTATTTTTGTGAATGGTGTAAGAAAGTGGCCTAGTTTCATTCTTCTGAATGTTTTTGTCCCAGCACCATTTGTTAACAAGACTGTCTTTTTTCCATTGGATATTCTTTCCTGCTTTGTCAAAGATTAGTTGGCCTTACATTTGTGGGTCCAATTCTGGGTTCTCTATTCTATATCATTGGTCTGTGTGTCTGTTTTTGTGCCAATACCATACTGTCTTGATGATTACAACTTTGTAGTAGAAGCTAAAGTCTGGGATTGTGATGCATCCCACTTTGGTTTTCTTTTTCTTTAAAAAAATTTTTTTTAAAAATATTTATTTATTTTTGAGACAATGCAAGAGGCAAAGTGCAAGCAGTGGAGGGGCAGACAGAGGGAGACACAGAATCTGAAGCAGGCTCCAGGCTCTGAGCTCTCAGCCCAGAGCCTGATTCAGAGCTTGAACTTACGAACCATGAGATCATGACCTGAGCTGAAGTCGGACACTTAATCAACTGAGCCACTCAGGCACCCCTCTTTTTCAATATTACTTGGGCTATTCAGGGTCTTTTGTGGTTCCATACAAATTTAGGATTGTTTGTTCTAGCTTTGAGGATGCCGGTGCAGTTTTGATTGGGATTGCATTGAATGTGTAGATTGCTTTGGGTAGTATTAACATTTTAACAATATTTATTCTTCCAACCCATGAGCATGGAAGGTTTTTCCATTTCTTTGTGTCTTCTTCAATTTACTTCATAAGTTTTCTATAGTTTTCAACACACAGATCTTTTATATCTTTGGTTAGGTTTATTCTTATGTATTTTATGGTTCTTGGTGCAATTATAAATGGGATCAATTTATTGATTTCTCTTTCTGTTGCTTCATTATTGGTGTATAGAAATGCAACGGATTTCTGTACATTGATTTTGTACGCTGCAACTTCGCTTAATTCATGTATCAGTTCTAGCAGCGTTTTGGTGGAGTCTTTCGGGTTTTCCATGTAGATGATCACGTTGTCTGCGAAAAGTGAAAATTTGACTTCTTCTTTGCCAATTTTGATGCCTTTTATTTCATTTTGTTGTCTGATTGCTGTTGCAAGGACTTCCAACACTATGTTAAACAACAGTGGTGAGAGTGAACATCCCTGTTGTGTTCCTGAGCTCAGGGGGAAAGCTCTCAGCTTTTCTGCATTGAGGATGATATTAGCTGTGGGCTTTTCATGTATGGCTTTTATGATGTTTGTAATGTTCCTTCTGTCCCAGCTTTCTTAAGGGCTTTTATTAAGAAAGGATGCTGTATTTTGTCAAATGCTTCTTCTGTATCTATTGACAGGATCATATGGTTCTTATCCTTTCTTTTATTAATGTGATATATCACATTGATTGATTTTCAAATATTGAAGCAGCCCTTCAGCTCAGGGATGAATCCCACTTGATCATGGTGAATAATTATTTTTATATGCTGTTGAATTTGATTTGCTAGTATCTTGTTGAGAATTTTTGCACCCATGTTCATCAGGGATATTGGCCTGTAATTCTCCTTTTTATTGAGGTCTCTGTCTGGTTTGGGAATCAAGGTAATGCTGGCTTCATAGAATGAGTCTGGAAGCTTTCCTTCCATTTCTATTTTTTGGAACAGCTTGAGAAGGATAGGTATTAACTCTGCTTTAAATGTCTAGTAGAATTCCCCTGGGAAGTCATCTGGCCCAGGACTCTCATTTGTTGGGAGATTTTTGATAACTGATTCAATTTCTTCACTAGTTATGGGTCTGTTAAAATTTTCTATTTTTTCCTGTTTGAGTTTTGGTAATGTGTGGGTGTCTAGGAATTTGTCCATTTCTTCCAGGTTGTCCAGTTTGTTGGCATATAATTTTTCATAGTATTCTCTGATAGTTGTTTGTATTTCTGAGGGATTGGTTGTGATAAGTCCAATTTCATTTGTGATTTTATCTATTTGGGTCCTCTCTCTTTTCTTTTTGAGAAGTCTGGCCAGGGGTTTATCAATTGTGTTTAGTTTTCAAAAACCATCTCTTAGTTTCATTTATCTGTTCTGCTGTTTTTTTTATTCTATATTGTTTATTTCTGCTCTAATCTTTATTATTTCTCTTCTTTTGCTGGCCTTGGGGTGTCTTTGCTGTTCTGCTTCTAGTTCCTGTAGGTGTGCTGTTAGATTTTGTATTTGGGCTTTTTCTTGTTTCTTAAGATTGGCCTGGATTGCTATGTATTTTCTTCTTAGGACTGCCTTTGCTATATCCCAGAAGGTTTGGACTGTCCTGTTTTCATTTTCATTTGTTTCCATATTCATGTTGTTAATATTAATGTTATTTTATTGTTAATTGTAACAGTTTAAAAAAAAAAAAGATTTAAGCCCTGGAGGCATTTGCAGTAGTTAGGCAATATCTCTGTGGACTGATTCACAAATTTGGAACAAAAATTTCTCCTGACTAAAAAGATGTGCTTTCAATACATTACTATAGATTATATTATCTTCTTTTTCAAGAGTTTTAAATTTTATATTTTTAGAAATTTATATACAGTAAAAGTGATCTTTTGGGGTGTATAGTTCTCGAAATTTCACTACATATATAGATTTGTATAACTACAACCACTATCAGGATACAGGAAAATGCCATCTCCTTTCCAAATGTCCTTGTGCTATGCACTTGCCTGCCAACTTTAACTCTAGACCATGACCGAGGTGCTCTCTGGCAGAGTTTTGTTAGCTCAAGAATATAATAAAAATGTAATTATATGATATGTAACCTTTGAGACTGACTTCTTTTATTCAGCATTAGATTTCCTGTTTTTTCCCTATTTCATTTGTCTATATCCCCTTCCTTCCTTCCTTCCTTCCTTCCTTCCTTCCTTCCTTCTTTCCTCCATATCTCTTTTCCTTCCTTCCTTCCTTCCTTCCTTCCTTCCTTCCTTCCTTCCTTCCTTCCTCCATATCTCTTTTCCTTCCTTCCTTCCTTCCTTCCTTCCTTCCTTCCTCCTTCCTTCCTTCTTTCCTTCCTTCCTTCTTCCATATCTCTTTTCCTTCCTTCCTTCCTTCCTTCCTTCCTTCTTTCCTTCTGTCTTCCAATTTGAACATCTTGAATATCACATTTAAATTTGTCATTAGTATATTTGATACATATTTCAACACAGCTTTTTAAGAGCAGGTCTGCTGGGAACAAGTCTTATTATTTTTTCATTTGGGAATATCTTTAATTCATCTTCACTTATGGTGGATGTTTCACTGTATATAGATTCTAGGTTGACAGTTCTTTGCATTTAAAATTGTTTTACTCCTTTCTGGCCTCCATGGACTCTTATAAGAAATTCTGAGTCGTTTGAATAGGTTTTCCCCTGTAAGCAGCGTTTCTCAACTTTAGTATTATTGGTATTTGGGGCCCAACTCTTCTTTGTTTTGGGAGACAGTCCTGTGTATTGCAAGGAGTTTAGTAGCATACCTTGCCTTTACCCACTAGATGTCAGTAGCACCTCTCCCTCTGTCGTGACTAAACCTGGCTCTAGACTTTGCCAAATGTACCCTGTGGGGAAAAAATCACCACTGCTCTTTACATAGTATGTCATTCATCTGGTGACTTTAAAACACTTTTTTTCTCTGTCTTTGGTTTTTAGCAGTTTGATTGCTGTGTGTCTGGATATGGAGTTTTGTTTTTGCCTTCCCTGTTTGGATTTGCTGAGCTTTTTTTTTTTTTTTTTTCTTGTCTATGGCCAAATTTGGGCAGTTTTCACAAATTATTCCTTAAAATCTAAAGTCTATTTTTCTACACTCTGTAGTCTCCTGGGACTCCAATAACATGGATGTTAAATCTTCTATCACTTTCTCACAGGTTCCTGAGTCTTTTAAAATTTTTTTTCACTGTTTTTTTTTTCTCCTTGTTGTTCAGATTGCACAATTTCCATTTATCTATCTTCAAGCTCACTGTTTCCTCTGTAATCTCCATTCTGCTACTGAGACTACTGAACGAGTTTTTTTAAATTTCAGTTATTGTATTTAGTATTCTAAAATTTTTATTTGGTGTTATTAAAAAATATTTATTTTTGAAAAAGAGATACAGAGAGCACGCCAGAGTGGGGGTGGGGCAGAGAGAGAAGGGGGAGGGGGACAGAGGATCTGAAGCAGTAAGCCGGATATGGGGCTGGAACTCAGGGACCTTGGGATCATGACCTGAGCTGAAGTCAGTCGACCAACCAACTGAACCACCTGGGTGCCCTTCATTTGGCTTTTTACACCCAATTTTTATTGTTGGTATTTTCTATTTTCTCTTTATTTTCTATTTCAAAACCTTTACCTTTACTTCTTAGAGAATTTTTTAATAAAAGCGACTTTAAAATCTCTGTAGTAATTTCAATATTGCTGTCATCAAGACATTGGTGTCTATTGTCTTTTCCATGTGAAATGTCATTTTCATTGCTCTTGGTATGGCAAGTGATTTTGAGTTGTATCTTGGACATTTTAAATATATGTATATGGAACTCAGGTTTATGTTTATATCCTATGAGCAATGTGGATATTTTTGTTTTAGCAGGTAATTGACCCAGTTGGATTAAGGCTACAAGTTCTAATCAGCTTTCTGTGAGTCAATGTCGTTTATATTTTCAAAGCTTTAGTAATATTTTGATAGGGAAAGGTAGGATAAAATAGGCAGAGGGGAAAAGGTTAGGACCTGAGGTCCCTGGATGGGGAAAAACACATAAATTTTTTTAAATGTTTGTTTATTTTTGAGAGAGAGAGAGAGAGAGAGAGAGAACAAGCTGGGTGCGGGCAGAGAGAGAGAGAGAGAAAGAGAGAGAGGTAGATACAGAATCTGAAGCAGGCTCCAGGCTCTGAGCTGTCAGGGCAGAGCCTGTCGAGGGGCTCCAACCCATGAACTGTGAGATTATGACCTGAGCCAAACTTGGAAGCTCAACCAACTGATCCTTCCCAGGAGCCCCAAGAAACACATATTTAAAACAATGTCGGGAGCATTTGAGCAAACTCCCTCCGGCATAAGGTTCCTCTTAGGAATGTAACAGTCACCACCCACTCCCCCTCAGGTTTCCCTCAGGAAGTTGACCATCACAATACCTAACTAAAATAGAGAAAGCATAAAACTTATGTTATACGAAGGACAGTATGACCATAGTGTGATCCCTCACACAATGGAATCGAGCCAATCAGGACAACCCAGCACCTAGAGCTATCAAGCCAGTAAGAATAGAACCTGAGAAGGAACAAGGGGGAAGGGGGCAGGCGACCAAAACCCTATAAAAAAAAAGTCATTTGCCTATTGTCGGGGGTATTCACTTTTGAATACCCCCTCTCTGTAAAGAGAGCTTTCATACTACTCTTACTTTCTGATCTTATACTCTAATAAACTTTTGCCTGCTGCTCATTTTATTTTGTGTCCCCCTCTTCATTCTTCAAAGTGGTGAGACAACCAACCCCAGGTACTGAGGTAAAAAAAAATCCTGCAACAATATTATTGTGATCTGTCTCATGTATGCACCATCCAGCAACTAGTTGGGATCTTGGTAGTGATCTATCCTGTAATTCAACTCTTAATATCTTTGGCATGCTATTTAGTATCCAATCCATGCATGCACATCTCACAGCTCTATGAGGTGCTTTCCTGAACTCCTCCAGTCCTTTCTGTCTCTCTGGGCTTCCTTTCTCTGTCCTCTGGCTAGAAATCTGGGCTTTATTCACCTTACTCATGCTATACACTTTCCATGGCTATGCCCTCGTTCAGGACCAAACAGCAGGAAGATAGGAATGGGGGCTTGTCCCATCCCCTTAGGACCTCCAGTCAGAGAGAAAATTCCCCTTTCCTTAAAGATTTAGTCTTGTGGGCCCTGTTGTCACCAAGATTACTTCAGGATTGCTTGGGAGTTGGGAGACCCTAGAAGATGAGAAAATAAACAAACAAATATGGGATCCTCACCCCCACCCCCACCTCCACCTGTACACCCCCTTTCCCACCAGCATGAAGAAACCCTGTTCCAGCTCACAGAAGGTTCCTTATGGAGCTCTCACTACCCATATCGTTGCCCATGTCCATGTTTAAGGCTCTGTTGAGTCTAGGTTGAGGATATACCAAAGAGGGAAAAAAATGGTAAACCGCCTCATGGTTCATTTGCCCTTTAAATGCTGATCTTTCTCGGTCCTCCTGCTACCATTTCCTTTTCAGAGTCCTCAAAGAGCTGCTCCATGCATTCTGTACACAGTTTATAATTACAGTCAGTGTGAGTGATACGATGGGGCATGCTTACTCCACCTTACTTGGAGCAGGAGCACATGTTACCTCAGTAATTTTGATGTAAATAACCTTTCCGAAATAGGTCCTTAGAGTAGACTGGGTAATTAAATTCATACCTGTCAGATACGTTGCAGTCAGTCTCTTTCTGCCAGGGAATAAAGCCCGTGGTGCTGTTGCTCTTCATTCACATTGTAGTGATTCCAGAATGCCTAGACCTTAGGTAGCGTTTCTTGCAAAGGCGTTGAAGACTTAACATGTGGACTAAATAGTTTGTCACATGTCCCATGGGAGAGTTGTGGTATATAGATTCCATGTGCTTGCCTTCCTGGATCTACACGACTTCACGGTAGTCGACATCTATTAATGAGTGAAAGCAACAATACTAATAATGATTAATGAACTGTTGGTGCTTTGTAATCCCCCTGAAAATGAAGTTCTGCTTGGTCAGAGGGAATCATGTCCAGCACTGATCGCTGGTATCTCCTTTACTGTGCAAAAGCATTAACTATTTCTGACATTCATCGAGTTATAACTTAAATACTTTGTCTACTGGCTTCAGTTTCAGAAAGTCACTGGATGGTAGTGTCTAAATTTTGATAGTTCTTAGCTCTAACTTGACTCACTGTAGGAGATAGCGTTTTTCAATGCAGACTGTAAAACCAACTGTGGGAGTCTTTAGGAAATCTGTGGGAGTCTATATGGTTGCACAAATGATTGGAGATGCCTCTGTCATTGAGTTGGTAGGTTTAGGAATTCTAGAAAGTCTTCAATGTGAAGGAAGACTTGGTTAAAAAAGAATATCATTCTGTTCAGCAGGACTCCAATATCCAGTGAAAGAAAATTTACAGACACCCTTAGAATATTGCAAGAGGTGTTCATATGCCAGACACTTGTGAATAACCTTATCCAGATCCTATGGAATTTTTAAAAAATCAGTTGCCTTATGTCCTTGGAATAAGGTAATAGCATTCCTACTGTGTAGATACATACCTCGTGCCACTGCTTCCATTAAGAACACATTGTTTTGGAGGGCAAGGATGATTTGAGGTGCAGAAATGCTTGTTTAAGAGAAAAGACAAATTAATTAATATGTCATATTACTTTTCTAAGATAGGATGAATGTAGACAGTTCTTGCATGCATAAGTACAGTTTCATGGTAGTGCTGAATGTCCATTTTTCTTTTGCTTCTGTTTGTATTCCAATTTATGACTACTTACAACCTAGCACAGTATTGAAAACCATTGTACATGGAAACTAAGGATCATTTTACAGTACTAAGGAGTTCACATCACTCTTAAAATTGCATATAGATATATATATATAGAGAGAGAAACAATGCACATGCAATCACATATATGTATTCGTTACATTGGCAACAAGAAAATGAATGCTATAATTGTGAATAGTTTTATTTTTAAAAACTATTTAGTAAGGTCTACTTTAAATTAAAAGAAAAATATTTTACCTTACCTAGTTTTTATTTGAAGTGTTAATGTTACTAATTGTAATTAGTGTGTTATTTTGATTTTAATAGTTTGAATATTTTAGAAAAAATAAGTTTTTATTCTAAGGCTTCCTTCTTCATAGTGATTTTCTTCTAAATTCCCAGCTTTTCTAGTTAATTATTAGAAAAAGTCTTCAGTATTGCTACATACTAAAGTACTAAAAATTTACATTTATAGTGGAATCATCCAAAGAAACAGAATAAAATGAAGGGCTTGCTCTTCTAAGTTTTGTATTTCCTGTGTCACCTGATTGCCACCCCAGAGCCTCTCTGACGAGGAAATTCTGGGACCATCAAGAAACCCTCAACTACTTCAGGCCACTGTAGCTGCTTCGCAAAGGGGCAAAGTTTTGAAGAACATTCAGTTTTGAAAAAGCCAATAAGCCAATAAGAGGGGTGCCTGGGTGGCTCAGTCAGTTGAGCATTGGACTTCGGATCAGGTCATGATCTCACCATTCATGAGTTCGAGCCCCACATCAGGCTCTCTGTTGTCAGCATAGAGCCCACTTCAGATCTTCTGCCCCCAACCCTTCCCACTCTCTCTCTGCCCCTTGCTTGCTCTCATACTCTCCCTCAAAAATAAATAAAACATTTAGAAAAAGCCAGTAAGAAAGAAAATCATTTGAATACCAGATCTCTGTGTGAGCTTTTGTGAAAAGTTTGCAAATGGATTTATGTATTTTTGGGTTTTGCGATATTTAAATAGAGAGAAGTGAAGAAAATTCACTGTAATTAAACATTTGTTGAGCTCAGACACCATGTGGGCTCTGGGAACATACAGAGAAATCAGATTCCTTATCCTTGAAGATCATGTAATCTAAGGTCATGTATCTTAAATGTTCTGTCCAAAAAAAAAATTTTTTTTTGTAGAGAAAAGTAAATGTGTAATCTCAGGACTCCTGGGAGCAGGGACTTCTCCATAATGTCTATAAATGGGGGGCTTAGAGAAACACTCTTAGTTGGAACAAGTTTAGAAGATACTTCTCGTTTTTACTTCAACTACATGTTAAAGACACTGAAAACAGCAGTTTTTCTTTCATCTTTAATATATAATCTTCCCTAAATAGGAACATTGTTTTTATTTTCTCTGTTTGGCAGTGGCAGAAAGAGACATTATGCCGTTGTGGAAAGATCTCCAGTCCTCCTGTGTCATTGCTCTAGGCTACCATTCTCTGGGATGTGATTTGAGTTGCCCCATCCACGCCGCAGTTGTCCTTTGAAGTCTAGAATTCTATTTTAGAAGATTATGTAGATTTTTCATTTTCCTTTAAAATATATCTTGTTTTAATATAAAATTAACTGTCCTGAAATTTTCCAGAAGAATGTATTCTTCAGGTATATTTCATGGTTTTGTTTTTGCTTCGTGTATCCTGCGTCTTGTGGGGTGTTTGGACACTAGCTTGAGAAACTCAGGCAGTGGGAACATGGAAATATGAAGGCTATTCAATGATATAAGTCAATTTGAAGTGATCTTTCCTTCACTAATTCATCACATTGAGAAAAGTACTTTTGTTAAAATTACCTTGATGTAAAAGAATCACAGAAAGTACATGTTTCAGTGCTTTTCATTTTTCATATCGTACAAAATTTTGGCAACCACTCAATGAAACACTTTTTTCAAAGGAGCATGGAAATGGTCTTGCCTTATGAATGTTCTCCATTTCAGTAAAATTTTAACTAATTGGCCTCACTTTCTACTTAGACTAGTGATCTCAAATTCTGCATCTCAAGATTTATTTAAAAAAAAAAAGAAACTTGGGGCCCCTGGGTGGCTGAGTCGGGTAAGTGTCTGACTCTTGGTATCAGCTCAGGTCATGATCTCATAGTTTCATGAGTTCGATCTCTGTGTTGGGCCCTGTGCTAGCAGTGTGGAACCTGCTTGGGATTCTCTCTCTCCCTCTCTCTCTGCCCCTCCCAACTCACACTCTCTCTGTCTCTCTCAAAAACAAATAACTTAAAAAAAATTGTAAAACAAAGAAACTTACCTCTGAGATTTTTTGGCAAAATAAAGACAGAATAGAAATCATTAAAATCTACATGGACCTCCCCAAATTTATTACACCTCTATGTAGTACTCACAGATATTTCAAAGGATAGAGTTAAAACTCTTATGCCAAAATAGCATTATATAAACAAATCACAATATTCATTATAAAATAAGGGGAATTTCTAAACTCTATCGATGCATCTGGCCTCACTTCCCTGAAAGCACATGATTATATTCATCATTTTTGGAAGCTTATGGTTAAAATTTTGCACACAATTACTTTATGCTAGAAAAAAAGAAATTAATATTGTTTTTCTCCACATCTTTCCACCCCCAGTTTTATATTCCTTATTTTTTTATATCCATTGTTTAGGTCTGCCGTAACTGTGCTTTTATCTTGAACATCAATCTCTTGGAATTGGAAAGGATAAAAATCACTTTATTGCTAATGAATTATCTAATTCTGCGTGTTGTTTTACACCTTCATGCTCTTGAAATAAGAGACACATGCACACAGGAAATCTGGCAGGACGGTAGGCAGCACCCATTTCAGAATTATACCCCCCAGATCTGCCTATTCTGGCATTAAACGTTTAGTTGCAGAATTGAGAGGGATTCTGCATGATCCACGTAAATGTAAAGATTCTTCAGTTCAGGCTTTCCTAATGATTGGCTTAACTCCCACTCTAGACTGAAGACACTACGTTGGTTCCTAGAGAGTTAACTTATAAATATTCATACATTCAGAACTATAACATATACAATAGGGTAATAATTTTAATTCTGATTCATTCTTCTGCCCTGAAAAATTGATGGAATCCATTCATTCACTAAAGTGGTTAAGAAAATTATTTTTCCGTCAGTTTTCTAGATTTTGCTTATTGTCTTGTGTTTGTCCCTTGCTATGTTAGTCCTAGGGCATTCTGTGCAATTTGCTTAGGATTCTCTTTAGGAAGAGAAATTATCTTTTACAGTTTTATTGACAAGAGGTTTAAGTTACTTTCAATGAGCAAATCATTACTTATTATGTGAGAGCGACTTCATTTTCTTTTTATAGGACCCCGAAATTTCCTATGTCTGTTTAACTAAGTGTTCTGTGTTTTGTGGTCAGCTGATTAAGTATTCTGTTGCAAGGTGGTATGCTTTCACAGCCCCATCTCTACAATTTTGAAAAGTATCAGAAAATTGTAAGATTTCGTGGCAAAACATGAAATGATTTGGTCTGAATCTATTAATGGTCTTTACTTTTCCCACTTGTATGAATGGTCACACATCTCACTGCAGTAATATTAATGTGTTTGGTGGACGATCCTGCCTTAGACCCATCTGGGGTAGAATGTAATACCCAGATTATGCACTTTACTGCTTTTCCAAAATCATAAAGTTCCGGACTCCAGAACAATGTGCCCTCGAGAATGTCAGGTAGGGGATTATGAATCCATCAAAGAAAGAACCTCTGTTTTTCAAATCAGATTATACCTCCTATTGAGGAACCATAGAATGATTAAGTACCTTAATGGCTATATATGAGTGTTACTGCTCAACTATTTCAGTGTCACTGTTAGGTGACTTATGATGACTTTAAATAACATGGACCAGCCTTCACTAGAAACTATTATAAGACAATCTGAGCAAAACTATACTAAGAAAAGATGATTTCCTGGGTCTCTTCCTGACCTATGATTCTCCTATAAACATGCTTTTGCTTTAAGTTTTTTATTCAATTGATTTCAAACAATTACTTGGATTTTTTTATGCTACTGGGTATAAAAATATAGGGGGGGGGGGAGGGGTCTAGAGCCCAGTGCTGATATTTAAAAGGTATCTTGAAAATGTTTTATTTTAACTTTGGTATTGTTTGAATAATTTAACAATGTCAGAAATTTCTAAAATAAATGTTTAAATTCATAGTTTGGATTTAATGTCAAATTCTTATGTAATAACATGCTAAGAATGCATTCTTCTTGGCTCAGTTTTAGATATTTTAAGGACACAAAAGTGAGTGTCAGATCAAACACATCCCCTTCACCCATAGATATTTTACAAAGGGAATGGAGACAAGCTGTTCTATAACCTGTGAAACCCTTCATGAACTTCTAAGATTGAAAAAGATCAAGAGAGGAGAGGTTATTGGTGAAGAGCTTTCTCTGGAGAGCTGTGGGTGTATTACAAGTGTCCATATGGTGGTGGGTAGGGGTGGGCTGTTTTCTGACTCCACGTTTGATCAAAAGTTCCTCTTGGAGAACTTTAAAATATGTTTACTGTAGTGAGAGTCACAGAGAATTGATGCCTGACTCACACTTGAGGAAGCCAGCCTGATGTGACTTCTACTCCTGGGAAAACAAAACCGCAAGACAGGGGATTACCAACAGCTTTGTTGGGGATGTTCATGGAGATGATGGCTGTGTTGAGATTAGCCTGAACTGTCTGAATGAATGGGACCAGGTCTCTCTGATTACCAAGCTTGTGATCCTGAATGCTGTACGATATAGTATACTTATACTTAACTCCATGTGAAATAATACTGTTCATAGATGGATGAAGTAAAAACGAATGTAAATTATACAAAGTAACAGGTTTTGTCAGACAGTGGGGCCATATTTGTATCTGCTATTGGTAACAAAACTAGACAGTTAGGAAAACAATACATTTCTTCAAACTTGAGTGAATGAGATGCTAACAAGCTAGTGGATTGAGAAGAGAGTTTACTCTCAACAAGAATCTCCAAGATGAGTGGTTAGAAGACCTTTATGTATCCCTTAATTCATAAATGATTGCAAACCTGCCTATGTTTCTCGGGAATCTATTTCTACACCCCCCCCCCCCCGCACCCTGCCCCACTGTCTCTCCTTCTCATGTTCTTTCTCTTCAAGGGTTATATTTGCAGGTATGTACTCACAAAATCAATAATCATAACTTTTATTATGTTTATTATAAACCCCCAAATGTATTTTTATTTCACAAAGAAATTTACGATCAACTAGATAAGTATGGACAAAAGTAACCTCTTGGAGATATGGCTGTTGGGCAGTAAGGTGGATTCTCCTGCTAGCTAAGTAACTGCCACTCCCCACCTCTGCACACCCCACTCCCCAACACCCAAACCTCCCACCTGCTTTTTGATTAAAAGTCCATCTCATCAAAACAAATTTTGCCATAGATAAAACTTTTTCTTACAAATAACCAAAGTCTTTGCTGCACATATTGTTTCCTCTGTTTCCTTGAATGCCAAGTACTGCACCCACACCCCCACACAAATTCTGTCCCTTATAAACATTTTTATCCAATTAACTAGTATTTGGTCCTTCTAAATTCACGTTAGGTGTTTCTTATGTAAAACTCTCCTGGTATGATTCAGATGGTCAGATTTGACCCTAAAGAACCCTCTGCACCTATCTATTGGAACTTATCCTGTGGCTGGTGGTTTATTTGTCTGCCTCCCCCACTAGATTTTACTCTGTGCAGGTGTTAACTAGGTTGGAACAGAGTTACTCAGATCAGAGGACTAAAAGGTATCAGCAAAAGGGAGGAGAGGGAAGGGCCAGAAGCAAGAGAAGAATGTGTTGGTTTTGCAGAAGAAGCAGTTCCCAACAAGGAGAGGTAGGGCCAGGTGTTCCACCAGATATCCCCTTGGGTGAGCCAGTTTGGGCAGGATTGGAGCATAAGGCATGTACAGAAGCCCCCTGAGTTGCCCTAAAGTTACCTTCTGGTCATTATAATACTAAGATCTCCTCATATGGGCGGGATTTAATGCCAGGTTTTGGACATAGGAGGTATGCACTGGCATGTAGACATGCTAAGCATGCATGGCTAAACTTAAGTTCCTAAGTAATAGAATGTTTGTAAGCATCTTAATGTATATACAAGCTCCCTAGCACCCTGAGTAGAAGTTTTCTGCTCTAACCCTAAGGGGAGACAGTGCTTTGAGAGCTATCTCCCTGCCTCCTTACTTATAACAAGTAATACAATTCGTTGTTTTCAATACTTCCTTGGGTTGTGTTCAACCTAATGCACCCCAAGAAGTGAACACCTTTGGTTACAAGGATAGAGAATGTGTATACATATTTGTTATTATTTTTCCTTTAGTGTCCAGTACAGTGCCTTGCACAGAGCAGAGGCTCATTAAGTATTTGCTGAATGAATGCATAATTGAATAAAATGTGAAAGACCTGATAAAGACAACAGAACAAAGAGCCCATCTGTAAAAATGAAGAATCCTGTCCACCTCATAGGATTATCGTAATTTAAAGGAGTTAAAAATGCTTAAGTAATGTCCAGCACACAACAAGGTTTACGTAAGTGTTAGCTATTACTATTAGCAGTAAATACAGTGAGCTGGGACATTGAGAAATATCACCGCATCCCAATGTAGATATCATAGGGAATTAGACTTAAGGATGCTGCTGGGTGGCAAGAACTTAACTGAGAGGTATGAATGTAACCTGCTTTGTACGTCTATGATCTTTGTTTCAAGCTTGGTCTAAAGTGGCTTTGGAATCTATCAGTGGAGCACGAATATTGGATACTATGATAATGCTGTTAACTTTAATGAATGGAATAGTGAGAGTGAAATTGGAATCAGTGGGCCCAAGTCCAGGGATGCCTTTCAAACTCAATAACCTGAACTTACCCAATAGAATAGGGATAGACAATGATCTCTTGTTGCAAAGACCCAGACTTAGGAAGACAGGTGTTGTTCAATATCATTGCATCTGGCCCTAATGAGGCAGTTTAATTGGACCCTGAAATAGAAGCATGCCCAGAAAACAGACTGTAAGGAGAGAATAAGCTGAAATCTGATTTAGCATTCTTATTTGACCTCTCCCTATATAATTTGGAATGTTTTTAAAGAACTAGATATGACCATCACTTCCATTTCACCTTCATAAAATAAAAGTCTTCCAATAGAAAAGCTATTAAAAATGACCAGATAGAAAACTTTTTAATGGAGTAGTAAAAGTTTCTGAACTTTTCCAATAATTGCTCTTTCCTTTCCAAAGTGTACAGCTTTAATCTACGGGGTTGGCTATAAGCATCGGTTTACTCATGTGTGACCAGCCCTTTCAGAGTCCATTTTTCAAAATGTAGGTATATTAACTTACAGTGGAAAGACTAATTTTTTTTTTATTGGGAATTCCCTCTCTAATAAGGAAGTTTGACCTTGCGTAATTGTCTTTTCTTCTGAATTCTTTGTGCTAATCTCAGTATGTTTGACTCCTTCATATATTCTTGCTAAACCTTGTGCTAATATGATATTGATTTTTCTCTAAAGTTACATTTTGTGGCAAATTGTAAGCATTTTTCAGATCAACTTATATACTATTTCTTTAATATTACTAAAAGTTTTTGAATAAGATGGATTGCTAGCATAGTGAAATAACTAGAAAGTTTTGATACCTTTAAGAAAAACATAGTATCACAGAAATTTGTAGGAAGGGCATTTCATTTACCAAACTTCACAAATAATATTTTGTGAAACTGTGAAAGAGAAGCAGAGCAGCATAAGGATTAGAAATGTGTGTTTATTGGAATTATATAGATAGGTACACTGCAAAACTTTGTAGAGCACAGGCAAGAATTCAAATGTAGGTCATGTATCTAAATAGGTAAATGTTGCAGAATTAAGCGATTTATAAAACATGTCTTATCTTCTTATGTAAATATTACTAATAACGACTTGAAAGACCGTATTTTCAAATTTAGAATGCTCAAACTATGGAGTTTTACATTGAAACATGACAGCATGGAGAGAGGGGGATGAAGACTTCTGGATCATGGCTTATCCCCTTTTCTTCTCATCCCTCTGTGTGTTCTGAATTGCAAGGTGTCTTTTCTACCCATATGGAAGTCCTAAGCTTGCATGTCCAAGCTGTGCCCAATTCTTTCACACCTGGGAGTTCGTTTCTAACAGGAGATTAAGGTTTTAGGAGATACAAAAGCAGGAATAGACATGCTTGGGCTGGAAATGGCAATTCTGGGTGCTAGTTGCTAGTAATATGGTTCTGAAAGGTGAGGTAGGATCAAGGTGCATGGAAGGGAGCCTGGTCAGCGGAGGACCAGAGAGGAAGCCCTCCAAAGTGCAGGACCCAGGATAGAAGTTTCTCTTACTTGAGTCTAATGGTGATACTTACAATTAGACTTTGGTTTAAATCTTTTTCATTCATTATTAACTGTTCATTCTTAGACAAGTAACTGAACAACTGTAAGGATTTGTCTGGCTTCAGAATGACATGGTTTGAAGTCCTTCTCCACCCAAAACTAAAAGTATTAGTGAAATAATTAACCTGTCTGTCTCTCAATTTTCTCATCTGAAAATTGAGGATAATCATAGTCCCAATCTCAGAGGGCTAATATGAGGGTTGAGAAATTTAATATTTCTAAAGTGCTTAGTATGATTTCTAGCACTAATAAGCACTGTGCATTTGTTTAAAAAGTAAAATAAATGGCTTTCTCATTTTTTCAAGTTTACTTATTCATTTTGAGAGAGAGAGCAAGTACATGCATGTGCTCATGAGCAGGGTATTGACATAGAGAGAGAGGGAGAGAGAGAATCCCAAGCAGGCTTCACACTGTCAGTGCAGAGCCCCTGACATGGGGCTCAATCTCACTAAATGTGAGTTCAAGACCTGAGCCAAAATCAAGAGTCAGACGCTCAACCGACTGAGCCACCCAGGGACCCTTGGGTTCCTCATTTAAAAAAATTTTTTTTTAATTTATTTTTTGAGACAGAAAGAGAGAGTGTAAGTGGGGCAGGGGCAGAGGCAGAGGCAGAGGGAGAGAGAATCTTTTTTTTTTTTTTTTGATTAAATGTTTATTTATTTTTGAGAGAGCACAAGTGGAGGAAGGGGCAGAGAGAGGGAGACAGAAGATCCAAAGAGGGCTCTGCACTGACAGGTTGACTGCAGCAAGCCCAATGTGGGGCTCGAACTCACAGACTGTGATCGTGACCTGAGCCGAAGTTGGTTGCTCAACCAACTGAGCCACCCAGGTGTCCCCTGATTTTTAAAAATAGGAATATACATATATTTATGCATAGAATCATTGCAATGATTAAATAGATAACAACTACAAAGTACTTACTTGGAGTCTGGAACCTGGTTATAATACATGTCCCAAAGTGTTAAATAATAAGAAAAAGAGAATGGGGGCGCCTGGGTGGCGCAGTCGGTTAAGCGTCCGACTTCAGCCAGGTCACGATCTCGCGGCCCGTGAGTTCGAGCCCCGCGTCGGGCTCTGGGCTGATGGCTCAGAGCCTGGAGCCTGTTTCCGATTCTGTGTCTCCCTCTCTCTCTGCCCCTCCCCCGTTCATGCTCTGTCTCTCTCTGTCCCAAAAATAAATAAACGTTGAAAAAAAAAAAGAAAAAGAGAATGGAAAAATTATAGATCCACATGCAAAAAAAAAAAAAAATCTAGACACAGACCTTACACACTTCAAAACTAATAACTCAAAATGGATCACAGCACTAACTTACAAAATGCAAAAGTATAAAACTCCTAAAAGATGACATAGGAGAATATCTTAACTTGACTGTGGGTTTGGCAATAACTTTTTTTTTTTTAATTTTTTTTTCAACGTTTATTTATTTTTGGGACAGAGAGAGACAGAGCATGAACGGGGGAGGGGCAGAGAGAGAGGGAGACACAGAATCGGAAACAGGCTCCAGGCTCTGAGCCATCAGCCCAGAGCCCGACGCGGGACTCGAACTAATGGACCGCGAGATCGTGACCTGGCTGAAGTCGGACGCTTAACCGACTGTGCCACCCAGGCGCCCCGGCAATAACTTTTTAGATAAAACACAAAAATTAAAAATAAATAAATAAATAAATAAATAAATAAATAAATAAATAAAAGAAAGCTTTGATAAAATGGACTTAATTAAAATTAAAAACCTCTGCTCTGTTGCAAACTTTGAGTCTGGAGTTCACACTTGTCCAGCAAGAGAATGGATGCAGAATTGAATACAAGAGAGGCTAATATCCAGGACGAGACAAGAGCCCCGAGTAAGGATCCTTGATTTATATTTATTAGGATCAGAAGGCTTACAAACGTGATGGATGTGCAGAAAGAGACAATAAAACAGTGATCATTAACTCATGTGTGTGAGAGAAAGGGGTTTTGAAGGTATATACAAATCAAAGTCCTGGCTCTGAGCAGATGGCTATTTTCTGCAGGCGCCAAGCACCATGTCTGTTTAGCTTAATTTATCTAGGGGCTAAGACAGTTAGAGCATGCTACCCCAAGGTTAACAAGGCATTTTTCTCGCTAATTAGCTCTGGGCATTTCTACCTGCTGTGGCAGTTTTTTGCCTCTCCCCTTTCTCGGACGCTTTCATCCCATGGGAGCAGCTTTCCACTCTTAAGCTGTGTTTGAGGCTGGAGGCACTTTCACCCTGTGGTGGCTTTCTGCCCTAAGCCTTGTTAACCCATGCAAGCTCAGGGAATTCCTAAACTTATTTCCAACACTGCCCTGCAGCAGACAGTGTCAAGATAATGAGAAGACAAGGCACAGACTGGAAGCAAATATTTGTAAAGGACACATGTGATGAAAAACTATTACCTAGGGGCACTTGGGTGGCTCGGTCAGTTAAGCTTCTAACTCTTAGTTTCAGCTCAGGTCATGATCTCACAGTTTGTGATTTCAAGCCCTGTATCAGTCTCTGCACTGACAGCACGGAGCCTGCTTGGAATTCTGTCTCCCTCTCTCCCTACCCCACCTCTCCCCCACTCAAAAATAAATAAACATTAAAAATACTTAAAAAATGATAACTACTATCTAAAATATACAAAGAACTCTTAAAACACAACAATAAGAAAATAAGCAACTTCAAGAAACAACAAATGTGCATGGAAGGTCATAAGCTTCCTGCTCTTGATTTTGTCTCAGCTCATGATCTCACAGTTTGTGAGATCAGCTGGGTGTCAGCTCTGCATGATGGCATGGAGCCAGCTTGGGATTTTCTCTCTCCCGGTCTCTCTCTCTCAAACTAAATAAATAAACATTAAAAAAAAAAGAAATGTTGGCAAGGATGTGGAGAAAAGGAACCCTAGTACACTGTTGCTGGTAATGCATACTGGTGCAACCACTGTGGAAAACAGTATGGAGTTTCTTCAAAAAGCTGAAAATAAAACTACCCTATGATCCAGCAATCCCACCAGTGCGTATTAACCCCCAAATACAAAAACACTATTTCAAAGGGATACATGCACCCTTATGTTTATTGCAGTGTTATTTAGAATATTCAAATTCTGGAAGCAGCCCAAGTGGCCGCTGACAGATGAATGGAGATAGATATAGATATAGATATAGATACATAGATATAGATCTATATATATATCTATATCTATGTATCTATATCAATATCGATATAGATATAGATATAGATATATAGATATAGATACATAGATATAGATCTCTATATATATCTATATCTATACCTAGGTCTATATATCTACATATCTACATGTAGATATATAGACATACATATCTACATGTAGATATATAGACATACATATCTACATGTAGATATATAGACATAGATATACATATATAGATATATATTAAATTATAAAATATTCAATAATAAAAAATGAAATCTTGCTATTTGCAATAATACAGAGTTGGAGAGTATAATACTAAGTGAAGTGAGTCATTAAGAGAAAGACAAATACCACGTGATCTCACTCATGTGGAATTTAAAAAATAAAACAAATGGGGGACGCCTGGGTGACTCAGTCGGTTAAGCGTCTGACTTCGGGTCAGGTCATGATCTCGCGGTCCATGAGTTCGAGCCCTGTGTCAGGCTCTGTGCTGTCAGTCCAGAGCCTGAAGCTTGCATCGGATTCCATGTCTCCCTCTCTTTCTGCCCCTTCCCTTCTCATGCTCTGTTTCTCTCTGTCTCTCAAAAAATGAATAAACGTTAAAAAATTAATTTAAAAATTTTTAAAAAGAAAAAAATGAGCAAAGGGAAAAAGAGAGAGAGGCAGAAAGAGAAATCAAGAAACAGAGTCTTATCTATAGAGAACAAACTCATGGTTACCAGAGGGAAGGTGGGTGGGGTGGGGGCGTTAAGGAAATAGGGGATGGGGATTAAAGAGTTACTTGTCATGATGAAAAAAAATAAAATAATTTGAAAAAAATGAAAACAACCTGAATAAAACACAGGCCAAAGATACCTTAAGATACCTTAACAGATATCTCATCAAAGAAGATACGCAGATGGAAAACACGCATATGAAAAGACAATCCACATTGTAAGCCATGAGGGAAATGTAAAAAAACAAGGAGCTCCCTCTACATACCTATCAGAGTCGCCAAAATATGGAGTACTGACAATACCACATGCTGGTAAGGATGTGGAACACAAGAAAGGTCATTTATTGCTGGTAGAAATGCAATGGCTGGTAGTACGGCCAGTTTGGAAGATGATTGGGTGGTTTCTTACGAATCTGAACGTCCTCTTCGTATACAATCCAGCAGTTACACTTTTTGATATTGACTCAAAGGAGTTGAAAACTTACATCCGCACAAAAACCTTCACACAGATGTTTATAGTAGCGTTATTCATAACTTCCAAAACCAGGAAGCAATTAAAATGTCCTATAGGTAAAAAAAACTGGTATATACAGATAGTAGAATATTATTTAACACTAAAAGAAAAAGGAGCTATCAAGCCATGAAAACACATGTCAGAAACTTACATGTATATAGTAAAATAGAGCAATCTAAAAAGGTTACATACTGTATGATTCCAACTATGTGACATTCTGGAAAAGGCAAACCTATGGAGACAATAAGAAGGTCAGTGATTGCCATAGGTCAGTGGGGAGGAAAGGTTGAATGGATGGAGCATGAAGAAGTTTTAGGTCAGTGAAGCTGCTCTGAGTGATACTATAATGGTGGATACGTGTCATTATATATTTGTCCAAACCCATAGAATATACAACACCAAGAATAAGCCCTAATGTGAACTATGGACCTCAACTGATAATGATGTACCAATGTGGACTTACAATTTCAAAAAATACATCACTCTAGTGGGAGCTTTAACAATGGGCGAGCTTATGCATGAGTGCGGCAAGGGTTATATGGGAAGTCTCTACCTTATGTTCATTTTTTCTGAGAACCTAAAACTGCTCTAAAAATAACATCCATTAAAATTAATGAGAATATAGCTCCAGAAATATACGTATCAAGATATTAAATTATAATATTTTCAGATTCTCACTATGTATTATATGTGTATATGTGGTCTTTTCACCGACAATCACTGGTTTTGCTTAAAAGTTTAAAAATGGAATTTACTTGTTTAATAAAGGTTTATATGCTTTTTCATCAACAACAATCTGGATAACTGTAAAGCCTCATTTTATTCCTGTCATTGCAAACTAACCTATCTATTTAGCTCATGTTTGCTTTATGTCTAGCAAACTGAGAAAGCATTGGGCATGTTTGCTATAAAGCAAAACGCAATGGGTTAGTAAAATACATGAGCCCACATTAATTCTCTCTGAAGCAGTCTTTTATCCAGGAAGAAAAATATCCTAAAACATTAATTTTATCCTAGAGAAAAGGAGTCTGAGAATACATATCTTCTGTGTTCTTCTGGAAGTTGTTTTACAGAAGAACTTGAAAACTGATCATTTTCTTGACTCCAGTATTTATTAGAAAAGAGAGAGAGAGACAGAGAGAGACAGAATTTAAGAAGCACTTAATGCCCAGATATGGCAGATGTGATTTCTGATTTTAGGTAATGGAAATTGACAATCTGTTTTTCTTTCTAAAGTTTCTAACATTACTCATATCTTTAAATAGGACACTTGTGTATGATAATTCATAAAGTCATTTGAGGTCTTGAAAAAACTGTTCTTGTGTTTTTGACAACTTTAGATTAAAATATCGTTCATAATTTATTAGATGGAGTTAGAAATGTTATGCGGTCTTTTAAGGGCCAATTTTTGAGAAAAGGCCAATTGTGGAGACTTTTCAGATTTGAAATGTATGCTGATGTGGTTAAATGATTCAAGGCTTCAGCCTTGTAAGCATTAGTAAAGTTATTTTAAATAATACTGAAATGTATCTAATAAAACTTAATTTTTATAGCTCTTCTGAGCTTAATAACTCTTGTGGGCAACTATAATCTGAAGATGGTTACCTCTCCGTCATCAAAACAGAGAATGTGTATATATTTCAAACTAAACTCCAATTTCTTTGAAATGCCATAACTAAAGATCATGTACAGAGCACAATTAAATAAAAAGATTGATAAAGTCAAGATAGATATGTTTGGGACAGAGGATCTGTTTTTCACACCAAGAGTTGACTTGAATCAGTAGCCTATAGTAAATGAAAAGTTAATCTTTCAAAGATTCATAAGACATTTCAACATAAACTTTTCAGTTTTAACTTTTTTGGTATTTTGAAATTTAAAATAGTTCCCCAGTTTTCAGTTTTGTGTTTAGCATTTCTGAGTAGAATGGAATCAATAACATCTGACATTGCCCAATTAAAAAAAAAACTACTCTCATTTGTAATAATATGTACCCCCCAAAATGAAGACAGAATATAATAATTTAATTTTTTTAATGTTTGTTGAGAGACAGAGAGGCAGAGCATGAGTATGGGAGGGGCTGAGAGATGGGGAGACACAGAATCCGAAGCAGGCTCCAGGCTCTGAGCTGTCAGCACAGAGCCTGATGTGGGGCTTGAACTCACAAACTGAGAGATCATGATCTGAGCGGAAGCTGGACGCTTAACCAACTGAGCTACCCAGGTGCACCTAGAATATAATAATTTAAAGCACCTAAACATAATATAGTGCCTGGAAAAATATGAATCCAGTTTTCCTGCTCCCACTTTACCTGCATTCAAGGGCTTGTCTTTTCTCTTTCTCTCTCTCTCTCTCTCTCACACACACACACATACACACACACACCCATCTTCTCTCTTTTGTTCTTTGTTTTGTTTTGCAAAAAAACCTTCTGGTCATATTTACTATGTAGTTATTTTATGGCATCATTTATTTTCAGACACCTTAGGTCTTAATCTTTAAAGATATCAAGTTAGGACTGAAGGAAAGTTAATTTTCCTGGGCAGAGGAATAAATAAATTTGTTTTGTAATCTTTCTAAACGTTTAGGAGACTCTTTTATTTATTTCCTTTAATATAAACTATTAGAAGTTCAAAATCTTATCAGAAATATTACATATGTTTGTAAATTGGAAAGATGGAGTTAGTGTGTGCATTAGTCAACTCCTACAATTAAAAGACATAGGAGTGGTTTAATCAGGCAATCTTTATACAGTCTTGATATTCAAGTCCAGAGATATCTTGTTTTTTTTTTAACCTGAATGAATCTACTAATATCCATTGTCTTGATGACTTCAGGACATCAAAGCTAGACCTGATGTTTTCTATATTCAAGTCTCTGGTTTGAATAAACAAGAACAAAAAAGATATTCAATAATTTTGTTTGTTCTTTAACAGAAAAAAAAACATGTCAAGAACAGGTTGTCAGATTGGGGTTGGCAAATATTTGAAACATTTGGACGTTCTAATACAAAAATAATTATTTGTTGTTTACCTGAAGTTCAAATTTGACCTTGCACCCTTTGTTTTATTTCTTGAATCTGATAACCCTGGTCAAAAAGAAACTTGTGATCTTGAAATTATGAAAGAAGATTACAAAGTGAAGTAAGCATCGTTAAGAAAGTCATTCAAAATAAGGCTGGGAGGATATTGAGGAAGCAGGACCTATGCATGTCTCCTGTTTTGGTTCTTGGAACACCATGGACTTTGACTTTTGTCAATTGCAACTTGTCAATTGCACCTTGGCCACATTCTGGAATACATCCTTCCACTTTGGACTGAAATAAGTTAATGTAACATGTATTAACTAAATAACCATTTGTGTATTAGTCAGTTTCACTCCCTAAGTTCCAATCATTCTTTTGAAACAAGTTACATAACCTTGTGGTTTTTGCCTTTGTAAGCCTGCACTCCCTCACTTGCAATTCTGAGCACACTTTCAATTTTGGTCCACTCCGTGTCTCCCAGATTGCAAACTCTAAGACCCCAAATCGACACTTTGGATTGCTTTACAGCCTCTTCTTCTTGGTCAACAAAATTAATGAGGGAACAACCACTTTTAATAAATTTCAGTTGTTTGAAATTTAATTACATAAACCAACCATCCCATATTTTAATTATGATTATAATTTCTTAGAATTATTTCTTCTCCCCTGCCCCACTGCTCAGTGAAAAGTTAAGAGGATTGTACTAAAGAACAGTTTTTTTCTGAGAGAATTTAATAGTTGATAAAAGGCAAACATTTTGAAGCCACATGACATTTATGGCATAAAAATTAAACATCTGTTGTAGTCCAGTGAATAGCAAATCATAGAACATATCTCTAAAAACATGAAAATATTCTTTTCTCAACACTTTATTAAATATACACATTATCAGGATCAATATCATGACATCATTCTTAATTTCTGTTATTTTATAAATATCAGGTATATTTAGACTTCCTTTAAAGTGTGTCTTTTCAGAATTACCTTTTTGTCCCCCTCATGGCTCTAATAATGAAAAATTGCCTTTATTTTGATTGGCCACCCTTCCTACCTTTAGGCTTTTAGCCTCTTCCTTCTCAAATATATTCTATCAAACACTGTAGTTAACCTTCCTTAAAACAAATTTATCATTCTGCTTCTCTAGCTGATGGTTATCAGTGGTTTTCTACTTCCTTTTAGCTTCTCTTCCAAACCATATCACCTTCCAAATAAATTTGGCCTTTTTGTACTTGACCAATATTATTTCCAGTGGCTCTACAACAAATATTATTCTTTCACTTCCTGCAATACTGATTTTAACCTCAGTCTGGTTCTGGATCTAGTGTGAGCATTACAGTTCAGAGCCTCTCGCTTAAGGACGGCTTGAATCTCACAGCATCTGCTGAGCAACACTAATAACCAACATGACATATCTAGGGAGGAAGCTATGAGAACTGAATCTCTTTCTGCTGTTTTGTCTTTTTGTTCAGCATAGGTAAATTAATCTCGTCTGTCTTCATCCAGCCTTTTTTCATTGCTTCCATGACCACTCTCCTCATCTTTCTAGATGCTACTGATATTTTGTCCTAGAGCAAAGTTCAGATTTTCCTTTCCTACAACAAATTCTAACAGGGCTTGTGGTTTGTACCACTGGACTCAACATTTAACAGTGTTAAATACTATCTCTCTCTCTCTCTCTCTCTCTCTCTCTCTCTCTCTCTCTCTCCTCATTCCACTCCCTCTATATCTTGACAGTGTCCCTTGCCCTTAGTTCTTACTCTTACCACTTTTTTTACTATCCACCCAAACAGACCCCGCTGTTTGTTTTCACTTTGTATAGAATCACTCTACAAATCTTAAAAACACTACAGTTATATGACACTCTAAGTCCATAGAATTGTTCTCGGGCCCCTGATGCATTGTGTTGAAGTTGGTCTGAGGTGGTAACTAGATGGTAACTAAGTAACCGAACCTCTGGTTCCAAACACTTTTATTTATTCTTTAAGAAATAATTTATCGCCTATCTAATGCTGTCAGGCTTTTTGGATTTATCAGTGAAGAAAACAGATGATGTGTGCCTGCTGGAGATTAAAGGTGGTGTGACCCTCCAGCCCCCTGTGACTCTTCCTGGAGAACTGTCACCACAATAGCAACGTTTCTTACTTGCCTAGGACATACAATTGGAGCTCTGGAGCTCTGTTGATATCAGTAGGACATGTGTGTATGTGAAGGTCATAGGAGTGGGTGATACCAATTTCACTGGCTTGGTGCCCAATCCATTGATGCTCAATAGGTGTTTTACGATGGAGTTCAAGGTGTGCTTGGGTGGCTCAGTTGGTTAAGCATCTGACTCTTGATTTCAGTTCAGGTTGCGATCTCAGGATTCATGAGTTCAATCCCCAGATCAGAGACTGCACTGACAGTGAAGAGTCTGCTTTGGCTTCTCTCTCTCTTTCTCTCTCTGCCAACCCTCCACCCCCCCGCCCCCGCTTGCACTCTCTATCTCTTTCAAAATAAATAAGTAGACTTTAAAAAAAAAGACAGAGTTCAATAAGTTGTGTAGTAATAATCTTCTTTGTATCAGAGAGGAAGCTGTGTACTCAGAGAGTTTCATGAGCCCAAGTTCAGTTTGCCAATGCCATTATATTGGGCATTTACACTCAGCTCTTCTAACTCAAAATTCTCTATCCTTTGTCTTCAACCATGTTTTGAGCTATTTTTTTTTAATTTAACTATTTAGTTTTATCTTTTTCAAATATTGTAAGCCTAGCAAGATTAGGGATTAGGAATTATGTCTCTTATTGCATTATTCATATACACCTTCTTGAGGGAGCAGAATACAGTAGCTGCTCATGAATACATATGATTATCCTTGTGCACTTTTTTTAAACAGAGAATGCTTTTAGGGCATAGGAATTATGCTTAGGTAGCAGTGAGAGCTTGCATATTGTGTAGTAAGTATCAAAGGTAAATCTTCAAGAAACAGATGTTACCATTTCTCTGTTATCTCCCTTTCCATTAACCAGCTCATTTGGATCTGCAAACAGATGTTCACTGAACAAAATAGCTGCTTACATGTACAATTGCCAATTCTGTATGCACCAATGAATACTCCAACTTTAGAAAAAGTTAGCTAAATATGTTCAATTTCACTGAACTGTATTTTCTATAAGGGACTAGAAGTCTTGATCTTGCTCTCATGCATTAAGTAGATAAATTGCTTCTAATTTGTCTTTTCCATTGGCCTGCAGCTATAACTTATCTGCTGAAATAGGACATAGGTCTTCTGAAGACTCTTGGACATATATTCACGGTCTCTCATAAAGACACCAAATTTTCTCTCCATACTAGAAAGAGAGTACAGTTGCAGTCAGGAATAGTTTTATTTGCACGTTTTACCTACTATGGTGTTTTCCTCAATGAAGAAAACAGTTTTAGGAGACCAGAGACAGAAAATAGAAAGCATCAATTCACCTATCCATTTTGAGTCTCCTAACCTATCCCAAGAGTCACTGAAGACAATCAGGCTTTGACTGTCATTTCACAGCATTTGGGTAAAACATAAATTTTAATACAAATTATAATTTTTAATTGTTCTTACAGGGTTTTTCATTTTTACAATTTAGAAGAAACCTGGTTAAAACAATGCACATTAGTGGGCTTTCTAGGGAAAAAAACAGAACCTAACATCAACAGTTTTAAAAATTGGACTCTTACTTTTAAAGATGGAAAACAAATTGAGGGTTGATGGAGGGAGGAGGGTGGGGGCTAGATAGGTGTTGGGCAATAAGAAGGGCACTTGTTATGATGAGCACTGGGTGTTATATGTAAGTGATGAATCACTGAATTCTACTCCTGAAACCGATATTGCACTGTACGTTAACTACTAGAATTTAAATAAAAATTTAGAAGAAAAAAAGTTGGACTCATGTTCATTAGTGTTAAATTAGCTTATATTTAGCCATTCTTTAAAAAATATCTTACAAAACAGTTTATTTCTTCCCAGCTCACTAACTGTATACAAGCGCACCTGCGCGCGTGTGTGTGTGCGCGCGCGCGCGCACACACACACACACACACACACACACACACACCTTTCGAAACACCTAGACTGAAAACAGAGTTGAACATAGACATATTTTTGGAGTCAGTTTTGATGTTGACTTAATATTTTTAAACCAGTTTGCATATGAAGGTGTGCTACAACATTTATAACCTTTCAGAAAGAAAAGGCATTTCAGTCAATGAACCAGTGAATTTGCCGATTGTAATAATTGCAAAGCTATTACCTAAGAATAGCCAATTACTGTAAGCTCTCAGAAAATATTAAGCCTTGGTTATATTTTGGATTGATATAAAACAACATACATTCCAGTTGGTAATTAATAAGATCTAGAGAAAAAAATGGCTGGTGTTCTGATTAAGGGATTGGCCAATAGCACCCACAGCTGCTTTAAATAGAATCGCTGATTGAGTAGAATGGTGGATCCCAGAGGCTGGGGTTTGGGGAGGGAATTGGGGAGATGTTGGTCAAAGAGTACACATTTCCAGTTATAAGATGAATAAGTTCTGAGGATCTAATGTATAGCGTGGCGATTGTTGTTAACAATACTGTATTACACACTTGAAAGTTGCTATGAGAGTAGATGTTAAATGTTCTCACTACAAAAAAGAAATGGTAATTATGTGAGGCATTGGGTGTGTTAGCTAATGCTATGGTGGTAATCACTTCGTAATATATAAGTGTGTCAAATCAACACAGTAAGTTTAAACTTACTTAAACTTAGTGACTAAATAGATGAAACCACTGATAAAGTTATGTTTTTTTTCCCTTAGAAATGATAACATTAACAAAATAAATTCAAAATAAACTCAAACAAAATGAATATGAGGTCATTGCTATAGTTGGAAGTATGGAGTCAAAGACTGTGTTTTTTTCAAAATAAGCTTTATTTTAGAAAAGTTTTGCATTTACAGAATTGCAAAGATAGTACAGAGAGTTCTCATATATAGCACACCCAGCTTCTCCTATTATTAACACCTTACATGTGGTACATACTAAGTACCATAGTATGGTACATTTGTCAGAATTAATGAACCAATACTAATACATTGGTTTTAATTAAAATCTATATATTATTTCATTTCTTTAGTTTCTCCCTAATGTCTTTTTATGTCTCATGATGATATCCAGGATATCACATTACATTTAGTCTTCACGTCTTCTCAGGCTCCTCTTGACCATGATGGTTTTTCACACTTTACTTATTTTTAATGACTTGGATAGCATTGAGGAGTACTGGAAAGGTATATTGCGGAATGCCCACATTTGGAATTTATTTGCTGTTTTTCTTATGGTGATACTGGGGTTATGTGTTTTGTGGAGGAAGATCCCAGGGGCAAAGTGCCATCCTCATTATATCATATCAAGGGTATATGCTCTCAAAATGATTTATCACTTTTGATGTTAACCATAGTCACCTGGCTGAGGTAGATTTATTAGGTTTATTCCCTTTACTTTCTATAATTTTTGGAAGGAAGTCTTTATGCACTGCCCATACTCAAAGTGTAGGGAATTATATTCCATCTGTTTGAAGGTAGAGGATATATATAAATTATTTGGATTTTTTTTTTTTTTGCACAGAAGACTTATCTATTCTCACTCATACATTTATTAACTTACTTAATCATATATTTATGTCAAGTGTCAGTATGGACACATGGGTATTTATTTTATATTTTGTGTTATAATCCATTTGTCAATTCTCTAGAAAAAATAGAATCAATCTCTCTCTCTCTCTCTCTCTCTCTCTCTCTCTCTCTCTCTCTCTGTCTCTCTCTCGATTTACTTAAAGGAATTAGTTCACATGATTGTTTGGGGATAGGCAAATTCAAAATCCACAGGGCTGGGGCGCCTGGGTGGCGCAGTCGGTTAAGCGTCCGACTTCAGCCAGGTCACGATCTCGCGGTCCGGGAGTTCGAGCCCCGCATCGGGCTCTGTGCTGACAGCTCAGAGCCTGGAGCCTGTTTCCGATTCTGTGTCTCCCTCTCTCTCTGCCCCTCCCCCGTTCATGCTCTGTCTCTCTCTCTGTCCCAAAAATAAATAAACGCTGAAAAAAAAAAAAAAAAAAACAAAAAAAACAAAATCCACAGGGCTGGTCATCAGGCTGGAATCCAGACTGTGATTCCAAAAACAGTCTGGAGGAAGAAGGACCTTCAGAGGACGTCAGTCTTTTTCTCTTGAGATCTTCAACTGATTGGATAATGCCCGCCTATATTATGGAGGGTAATCTGCTTTACTCAGTCTATTGATTTAAATGGTAATCTCTTGAAAATAAAAAATACCTCCACAGCATCATCTATGCCAAATATTTGACCAAATATTTGGGTACCATGGCTTAGCCAAGTTGATTGATAAAATTAACCATCACAATCAACTATTATTTTTTTTATCAAAATGTACCAGTTTTGGTCATTAGTAGCTTTTTCAATGGGCACCTATGTCCCTTTGACATACTCATCTTTTTCTTTTTTTTTTTTTTTTTTTTTTTTAGTATTTGTTTTCTGCTACATATAGTGCTCCAGGTTCATATTGTATATTTCCTTCTCCAGTCTTAAAAGCAGCATCCATTTATCAAAGGAGCTCTTTTTTCTTTAATTAGAAAAATAGTATTAGAAATGAATCTGAGAACTATATGTGCTTGGTTCTACTGGAGAGTCATTGCTTCTTTGCCCTCTCAGCTGACAGAGCAAGAAATATATCTGTCTATTTGTGTGTGTGTGTGTGTGTGTGTGTGTGTGTGTGTGTGCGCGTGTGTGGATAATTTTAGAGAGAGAGTGTGGAAATGAGAGAGGAAGGGGGGGGAGAGAGAGAGAGAGAGAGAGAGAGAGAGAGAATCTTAAGTAGGCTCAGTGCTCAGCACAGAGCCTGATCTGGGGCTCAATCCCATGACCCTGGGATCATGACCTGAGCTGAAATCAAGAGTTGGATGCTCAACCGACTGAGCCACCATGCACCGTGTCTATATTTGTGTGTGTGTGTGTGTGTGTGTGTGTGTGTGTGTGTGTGCGTGTGTATTCCCACATGGATCATTCTGGCCATCTGTCTCCTCCTGCTTGCCTGTAAGCTCCCACAATGAGAAAGGTATTTTCCATCATTGACCATCCATTGAGTTACTTGTTCAGTTGCTGTTTACATGTATAGTAATTTCAGAATGTTTAACCCATGCTTCAGTTTGAAGCAACCTTATCAATTAGAGTACAGTGTTTTATGTGCTTTTTTCCCTTTTACTCTCTCAAACTTTACTTATTTCCAAAGTTACTTAGGTTAGTTAAAAACCTTTTCCCACCCCTTTCAACAATGTTGTTTCAAATGTTTGTAATACAATTAGAGCATTTTTTTCACAATATATCTCCCAACCAAAGCTTTCTTGATCTCCCAAATTATTTTTTAAATTTGCATACATTAAGATTCACTTTTAAGCTGTAAAGTTGAATGGGTTTTGGTAAATATATAATGCCATATAACCACCATTAGAGTATCACAGAATAGTTTCACCACCCTAAAATATACCCTGTGCTTCCTGTATTCAACACTACACTCAACTACTTGACGTGACATGATTGTTTATCATATCTGTGGTTTTTATTTCTGTATAAAAATGCATATAAATGGGATCATACAATATGTAGCATTTTCAAACTGGCTATTTTCATTTGGAAATGTGAAGTGAAGGTTCTTCCATATCTTTTCATGGTTTCATAACTCATTTATTATCATGGAAAATATTTTAATTTTTATTTTTTTAATGTTTATTTATTTTTGAGAGAGAGAGAGCGAGAGAGACAGAGCATGAGTGGGGGAGGGGCAGAGACAGAGAGGAAGCCACAGAATCCGAAGCAGGCTCCAGGCTCTGAGCTGTCAGCACAGAGCCCGATGAGGGGCTCCAACCCACAGACTGGGAGATCATGACCTGAGCCGAAGTCGGATGCTTAACTGACTGAGCCACCCAGGCACCCCTAAGTTTTAAATTTTAATGTATTTTTATCTAGTGATATATTGAAGGGTGTCTTTGGTGTTTCCAGTTTTTTGTGATTATGGATAAAGCTGCTGTAAATATTCATGTGCTGGTTTTGTGTAGACATTAATTTTATTATCAGTGGATAAACATACAGGCACACGATTTCTGGGCCTTATTATAAGACTGCTTAGCATTGTAAGAAACTGCCCAACTGTTTTCCGAAGTGGTTGTGCCAGTTTACGTTCCTGCCAGCAATGAATGAGAGTTTTTGTTGCTCTGCATTCCTGCTAGCAATTGGCAGTGTCAGTTTTGGGGAATTTAGCCATTAATAGAATTATTGTGTTATCTCATTGTTTTAATTAGATTCCCCTAATGACAAATGACATGGAACATCTTTTAAATGATTATTTGCTATCTGTAGATCTTTTGGGGGGAGATGTCTGTTTATACTGTTTGCCTATTTTTTCATTGGGTTAATTTCAGATATTGGGTTTTAAATGGTCTTTTTGATTTTGGATTATCACTTTATATTTTGCAAATATTTTCTCCTGGTGCATCTGGGGTCCTTTTATTCTCCTAACAGTTATTTTTTTCACAAAGCGTTAAGTTTTAAATTTTAATAGATTCCAGTTTATCAATTTTTTCTTTCATGGATCATGCTTTGGGTGTTATATACAAAAACTTATTACCCAACCTAAATTTATATAGATTTTCTCCTATATTTTCTTCTAGAAGTTTTATAGTTCTATATTTGATATTAAAACCTATAATCCATTTTGAGTTCATTTATTGTCAATAGTGTAAGGTGCGTGTCTCATATTTTTACATTTGGATATCCATTGTTCCAGCATCATTTTTAAACAAAAGACAATCCTTTCTCCATCAAAGTGACTTTGTACCTTTGCCAAAAATCATTTGAATACATTATATTGGCCCATCTCTGCACTCTTTATTCTTTTCCATGTATCTGTGTGTCTATTCATTAGTCCATACCACTCTATCTTGATTAGGGAAACTTTACATAAGTCTAAAAATATGTCTTCCAAAATTGTTGTTCTTCTTTAGTATTGTTAAGGTATCCTAGAGTCTCTTACCTTTCCAGATAAATTTTAGAATAAGTTTGTTGGTATCTACAAAATAGCTTGCTAGGGTTTTGACTGAGATTGTTTTTAATGTATACATTAGGTTAGGAAGAACTGACATCACCTAGGATGTCAGGGTGCCAAATCTACAGACTGAGTTCAGTTTATGGATGATTTTTCCATCTCAAAGGTATTTTGACTGTTCCACTTGTACTGTCTTCATTAGATATCACTTTAATCTCGCCATTCCCCAGTGCATTTACAACATTAATTAAGGCAAGTTATGTTGCATTAACAAGTACACCCTGAAATTACTGATTTAACATAATGAGGTCTTAAGTTTCGCTCAAGCAAAGAATTGTGGCTCAGGTAGCTCTCCTCTTTCCTGCAGCCACACTATCTGGAACATAAAATTGAACATGGGGCATCCACGTTCATCCTCAGCTGAAGCCAGGATCTTTGTCTCTTCTCTTACCTCTCCATCCAGGGTTCCTCATATCCTTCCTCTTCTCCAAGCAGCCAATCACCCTTACAACCTTTTGGTTTGTTTGTTTAATTCACATCTCTGCCATACTGGCTATGCCTTGAGGTCTGCATATGAGTTTTGCTTCAAAGTGGAAGCTATGTACACTATGAAGAATAATATATCCCACTGATTTCAGAAGTAGAAGGCGGTGCAATCAGATAGATTGTTTTTTTTCTCCTGAAAATGCACTAGAACTTCTTTATTTCACTGATGTAGGAATATAAAAATGAAGTCAGTTATTACTTTGATAAATCAGGTTACAACTAATTTTTTTTCAGGGACATTATGCAATTCAAGATATGCTAAATAAGGACTCTAAAAGCAAAATATAATAATTATTGCAGTTGAGGTTACTCCTGATTTATTCAGTAGCAAAAATATTCAAATATTTTACCCACTGTAAATTTAAGACTAGTCCTCGCTTTATTAACTAAGCTAATTTTGAATGTGTTAAAGTAACTACAACTGAATGAAAGTGAAGTAATTAAAATTAAAGTAAAAAGGCAAGAAAGAATTCTGAAATCTAATTATGGTATTAATGTTCATATGCTATACATTGTTATCTAAAATCTACGTGTATTTTGTGCTTCCCTTTCTCTTACACCCCTCCTGCTTTCTCAGAAAGAACTTAAATAGCATTTTTTTAAACAAAGACTAATTTTTAGAGAAGTTGTTGGTTCACAGCAAAATTGCAGGGCAAGGTACAAATACAGAAATTTCTTGTATACTCCCTACCCACGAATACGCATAGCTTTCCACATTATCAGCATCCCTCACCAGACAGGACATTTGTTAGAATTGATGAACCTATACTGGCACTCTATAATCACCCAAACCCAGAGTTTACATTAGGGTTCAGTCTTGGTGTTTTACATTCTATCAGTTTGGACAAATATGCAATGATGTGTGTTTACCATTATATTCACTGCCCTAAAAGTCCTTTGTGTTCTCTTCATCCCTGCCCTCCCCTACCCAAACCCTGTGTGTGTGTGTGTGTGTGTGTGTGTGTGTGTGTGTGTTTTACTATCTCCATGGTTTTACCTTTTTTAGAATCATACAGTTGGAATTGTACAGTATGAAACCTTTTCAGATTGGCTTCTATCACTTAGTAATAAGCATTTAAGTTTCCTTCGTGTCTTTTCATGGATTGATAGCTCATTTCTTTTTTAGTGCTGAACAATATTCCATTGTCTGGATGTACTATAGTTTATTTATCCATTAACCTACTGTGGACATCTTGGTTGCTTCCAAGTTTGGGCAATTATGAATAAGGCGACTATAAACACCTGTGTGCTGGTTTTTATGTGGACCTAGTTTTCCGTTCCTTTGGGTAAGTATCAAGGAGCACAATTGCTGGATCATATGTAAAAGTAGGTTTAGTGTTGTAACAACTGCCAAACTCATTTCCAAACTGGCTGTACCATTTTGCATTCCCATTAGGAAGATATGAGAGTTCCTGTTGTTCTACATCCTTGTCAGCATTTTATGTTGTCAGTGTTTTGGATTTTGACCATTCTAATAGGTCTGTAGTGGTAATTGCATTGTGGTTTTTTGTTTTGTTTTGTTTTTTTGTTTTTGCATTTCCCTGATGATATACGATGTGGATCATCTTTTTTTTCAACTTTTTTTTTTTTTTTTTTTTTTATTTTGGGGACAGAGAGAGACAGAGCATGAACGGGGGAGGGGCAGAGAGAGAGGGAGACACAGAATCCGAAACAGGTTCCAGGCTCCGAGCCATCAGCCCAGAGCCCAACGCGGGGCTCGAACTCACGGACCGCCAGATCGTGACCTGGCTGAAGTCGGACGCTTAACCGACTGCGCCACCCAGGCGCCCCTGGATCATCTTTTTATATCCTTACTTGCTATCTCTATATCTTCTTTGGTGAGGTGTCTGTTAAGGTCTTTGTCTCATTTTTAAATCAGGTTGTTTATTTCTTATTTTTGAGTTTTAAGTGTTCTTTGTATATATTGTACAATATAGTCTTTTATCAGATATAGTTTTTGCAAATACTATCTCCTAACCTGTGGCTTATCTTCTCATTCTCTTTACATTGTCTTTCACACAGCAGAAACAAAAAATCAAACAGAAACAAAACAAAACAAAAAGGTAACAAATAATAATTAGGATGTAGAGAAATCGTAACTGTTTTACGCTGTTGGGAATGTAAAATTGTGCCACCACTATAGAAAACAGTCAAGAAATTAAAAATAGAACTACAGGGGCACCTGGTGGCTCAGTCAGTTGAGTGTCCAACTCCTGATTTTGGCTCAGGTCATGATCTCACAGGTTGTGAGTTCAAGCCCCATATTGGACTCTGCACTGGCAGTGAGGAGCCTGCTTGGGATTCTCTTTGGATCCCTTTCTTTCTGCCCCTTGCCTGCTCACTCTGTCTCTCGAAAATAAATAAATAAATAAATAAATAAATAAATAAATAAATACTTAAAAAAAAGTAGAACTACCATCTGATCCATCAGTCCCTTTTCTGGGTATATGCTCAAAAGAATTGAAATCAGGATCCCTAAAAAGTATCCATGCTTTCACGTTCACTGCAGCACTATTCCCAATAGCTGAGTTATGGAAACAACCCACATGTCCACTGACATATGAACAGATAAGGAAAATGTGGTATATACAAACAATGGAATATTATTCTGCCTTGAAAAAGAGGAGGGGCGTCAGGGTGGCGTCAGTTAAGTGTCTGACTCTTGATTTTGGATCAGGTTATGATCTCACGGTTTGTGAGATCGAACCCCATGTCGGGTTCTGTGCTGGATGTGGAGCCTGCTTGAGATTCTCTCTCTTCCTCCCTCTCTTCCCCCTCCCCACCCCGCCCCTGCTTGAGCACACATGCTCGCTGTCTCTCTCTCTCTCTCTCTCTCTCAAAAAAAAACAAAAACAAAAACAAAAGGAAATTATGCCATTTCCAACAACATAGATGAACCTCAAGGACATTATGCTAAGTGAAATAAGCAAGTACAAATATTGCATGAGTTATCTAAAATAGTCAAAACTAAAGAAACAGAGAATATAATAGCAGGTACCAGGGATTGGTGCGTGGAGATGAGGAGTTGTTCAATTGGTGTCAACTTTCAGTTATGCAAGATGAATTCATTCTAGAGACCTGTACAGCAGAGGGCCTATAGTCAACAAACTATACCGCGCACTTAAAAATGTGTTAAGGGGCGCCTGGGTGGCTCAGTTGGTTAAACTTCCTACTTTGGCTCAGGTCATGATCTCGCAGTCTGAGTTCAAGCCCCTCATCTGGCTCTGTGTTGACACAGCCTGCTTCGGACTCTGTGTGCAGAATCCTCCCCCGCTTGTGCTCTGTCTCTCTCTGTCTCTCAAAAATAAATAAACGTTCAAAAAAGAAAAAAAAAAAAAAAAAAGAAAAACGTCTGTCCTCACAAAGGGGTGAGAGAGAGAATCCCAATCAGTCTCTGCACTGTCAGCACAGAGCCTGACTCAGGGGCATGAACTCATGAACCAGGAGATCATGACCTGAGCTGAAATCCAGAGTCGGACACTCGATCTACTGGGCCACGGAGAGGTCCCCTGTTAATTCTTTCGAAGAACCAGCCCTTAATTTTCTTGATCTGTTTTACACTCTCACCCCTCTTTTTCTAGTCTGCAGAGCAAAAAGTTCCCGCCCTCAGAGACACTCGATCAATCACCGCTCCTGTGTCCGCAGCTTCTGTCAACGCCTCCGCCTTCCCCTAGTCTGTTTCTGAGCTGTCTGGCCACCAGGTGGCGCCTCTTTCCAGAGTTTTACCTCCAGTCAGGCTGTGTTTCAAAACTCCACACTTCAGAGAACAACCACCGTCCCCCCCCCCCCGCCCCCCGCGGCCCCGAGTTTGGACCCACAGTGGTCTTCTGGGGGAGGGTTTCGCCGCAATATGGCCGGGGCTGGCTTGTCCCAGAAAAACAGCCTAGCCACCACGCAGCAGCTCAGAGTTGGTGGTAGATCGCATCACACGGCCACACCAGGGTTTGCTGCCCTCAGCTGGCCTTTTTTTTCCTATACCGTTGAAAGTGGTGGCTTTGATGGCACCTGCTGGGTCTTTTGCCTGTGGAGAAGCAGTATCACCTCTACCAAATGTACTCCAGTCAGGGGAACCGCTTCTCCCTTTGCGAGCCAGGGGATCTTCAGACCGTGCAGCCTGTTCCTGGGGCTCCACCTTGCTTCCTCGCTGGAGCACCACCAGGGGCCGACTTCTGAAACTTCAGACTCTTTGCTCCGCAGTTTATAAAAACCTTTGGTATTGAAGCCCTCTCCTTTCTCCCCCATCAGTGGTTTTGGAGAAAAGTTTTCTTGTGCAGCCCCCTGTGCGTGTTTTCACTCTTTCTCTGCGGCTGCTTTCAGGGGGAGTGTTGCCAAACCAATGCACTGCTCTCTTCTCCCCCTCAGCCTTTGCCTCTCCACCAACACGTCTCCCTCCCCTCTGCAGCAGGGTGCTTTTCTCTCCCCCAGTTCACCCCTCTGCACCTCTCCGTACCTGCCATGTTCCTTCCTTAAAATTATGCAGATTGTTCTGTTAATCCTTAGGTCAATTTTTTTTAGGTGTTCAAAATGGCTTGATGTTGATCTAGCTGTGTTTGAAGGAGGAGATGGCCCCTTATTACTCCGCCATCATAACTCCTCCCCAGGTCCCAATCATTGTTGATCAACATTTAAATTTTAATAAATTTATATCTTGGGTTCTTTAAGCCGCATATATTTTTTGTGGTTACATGGTTTTTTATGTATTTCTATTATGGAGAGTATTTACTTAAAAAGTTTGGGGTTTTGGGGGGATTAGATTTAGGTGTTATCCAGCCTGTTTTCAATTTATTTATTTATTTTGAAACTCAAATCTAGGTAAAAAAAATTGTTTTACAGTGAAAATTGTTAGAATGTTTCACAGTAACTAAGTGTTGACATTTTTTTTTCATATAGAACAAATCCAAAACAGTGATTCAGAGATCTTCAACTCTTTCATATTATCCAGATTAATGAGAGAAAAATTTCCTGAAATGCCAATAGAAAGCAGCAATACTAATGACCTTTCACAGTCCTTTCTTTTATGGAGAGACATTATCTTTCTAACACATTATTTATTTAAAAACAATAATAAATATGCTTTATTGTGTCGCTTTTAAGTTATTTATTGTAGTATTGCAAGTGTAACCTCTATTTTATCCTTATTTATTTTGATAGTTAAAGCAAAAAAATTTATTTGTTTAGCGTAAGTAGGAATTCATTGATTTACAAAGCAGGATTATATGTTAATCTCTAAGACTGATTAAAAAGAAACCAACATTTTTCATCAGTGCCTATGTCTCTGTCTAGAAGGGCTTTATTTTAGTTCCATAAGAAATTCATCAAAATTTCTAAAGGTTCTGTCTGCTATGAAATCAGAAAAGCTTAACACAGATAGGTGGTGAGTAAATGCCCAAGCTATAACACACCTAATGTAGTGTCCTTGGCAGGACAAGAATGAGGAGACATTGCATTTACAGCTACTGTTGTTCTGGACTGGAGAAAATATGTAAATGCCAAGATAAACGCAGACAGAACAAAGTAGCAGAACCTCCTTGCTCATAAACCAAGGAGAATAGATCTGGCTCAAAACATGAGAACCTATCTTTAAAATCCACACCACTGGTAGAAATCATGGAAATGGATTACTGGGGTTGAGGAGTGGGACAAGAGACGGCAGAGTCTGGAATCACTCCCAACACACAAATCTACACGAATAGTGACAAATGTGTGTTGATAAAACAAATGTTTCTTGCTTCTTCATAAGCATACTTTTCATAAACTCATCTGGATTCATGCATTCAATTATTTGATGCCTCAAAAAGGCCATAAACAGCATCTGGAAAAAATGACACCAAGAAATGTGGCCTGCTCATTTCAGTAGCTAAAGCTGATACATCAGCGGATCGTGAATAATTATGCACCTGTGGGCCTACCATTATTGGATTGGAGGTGCAGACAGACAGGGATCAATGTTATATAAGTCTTCCTGTACTGTGCATCAATGCCAAATGAAAGATCCCAAAGTCTTCCATAAATATACCGTCAAAAGGAGGCTGAACAATATGCAAAGCAGTGTAGCAATCATTTTCCCAAAAGAGAATGCAGCTGTAACAAAAGAAGACACATGTTATTCCTATAGAAGTAGAAAAACTCCTCTGGGAAATTGAGACTGTTTAGTTAATGATTTGCTATAAAATATTTTTATCAAAATGCTGTGATTAGCAACAGTTCATTCTAGGAAATAAAGGGCTTAAATAGATGGAGGCTTCCAGATTACATAATAACAACTACATTGCCTGTAAATAAAATGATAAATCAAAGATGGAGAGAGAAAGAGGGACACAGAGAGACAGAATTCAAGAAAGCTCCTGATTAAGTAATGGAGGGCATAGGACCTTCCTGTCCTGGGAATCCTGGGAAACTTAAAAGAATACATGAATCTCAGGATTCTGAAGTTTGGTCACTTAACTATTCCTGTTTTCTGTTGTTTGGGTAAATATTACCTTTATCTTCCATACTGTTTCCCAGTTAGGGTTGAGGATAAGAATGGTACAAGCATTTATATCTTTGATATTGTTATACTTATATAACGCAAATGAGAACAAAGGTGTAGACACATCAAGCCTGATGGAATTATGCTCGTTCATAAGGGAAAATTCACATCGATGGCATCAGTAGCATGTGTCTGTATGGGGGCCCACATCACCATTTCATTTTAGGGTAGTGCACAGATATCTAGCAGGGCCAGATGTCATGGTCTAGGAAGAAACCTTGACACTTTGAGCTCCGTAGCTTTTACAAGCTCTACCTTACCAGCTCACATTCACGGGCGTTCTTAGCACCAGCTGTTCCCTTGGAGTGAGGGTAGGAAGGCTGAGGTTCAAGACTTGTAGTTGACTAAGATCACATTCGCCTTTAACACTGATCTTCATAGATCTCTGCAGGAGGTAATTTCTCTTCTGAGAGGCCAGCATTCAGGGAATCAATCCTGATAAGTGAAATCTGCCTCTCATCTTGTAAATTTTATTTAAATTTTTATGTAAATTAGGTAACTCTCTTCATGCATTCATGACATTTTTGAGGCACATGACATAGATTTGGGATTTTATTAATATAAAAAACAACTTTTAGCAACACTGATGCAATGGTTTCTAGATAAAACTGGCAAGACTTCCTCCTTAGGCTACCATCTTGCTTGAAGATGATTGTCCACTTGGATTTCTTTGTCTTTGGGGGCGAGGCCTCCTTATCACTAATGTTTCAACCAAACAAAGGATCAGAAATTGTATTCTCTATTTCCTTCCGTTCATGACTTGAATATTGTTTATTTCTTAGTTTCTCTTATTTTCTCTCTCATCCTTAAAAGCATATAGAGAACATACACACTTTTATGAATTTACCGATGTAAAGTTGTTTCTCTGATTGTGATTATATTCTTTCTTCTTTCTCAAGTGTTCTCTCCACTGTTTCTGGCAGACAGGGAGTAACTTCCTGCCTCCTCACAACTTGACCCCCAATGTACACCTTGACACTTCCAGAGTGACCCAGTTCACTCGTGAATGTGCTGGGCTGTGTCTGCGTGAAAATGTGGCAGGCGTGAGCTTTGGGACAGGGCTAGATAGAAACTTGGAATCCATTAGTTATGTGATCTTGAACAAATCCCTTCTCTGCTTCATAACATAATTTCTTTTCATTTCAAATAGCGATAATACTATGTATTTCTAGGGATTTCTGTGAGAATTATATGAAATACATAATACATGGACTTTTCCTTCCACAGTGCCTGGCTCTTCCTAGATACTGAGAAAATGTGAATTCCTTCTTTATGTTCACATTATAAGTGTAGTGTAATGATCGCCTTTACATTTTCTGCAAGTACACAGCAAAGACATAGGGAATGAAAGATTAGAATGTAGGAAAATGGAGAGCATCAGTGGAATTACAAAGAACAATGAGAATTTTAATCTCAGGCTTCCCAGCTAAGTCTTCATCAAGTAATAGTCCACACCAAGATGTCCATTAAGCCACAGTGCTAGAAGAGTATTTAAAAAAATGATCTCTATTATGAATTTCAAAGACCTCACAATAAAACACAATAGGTTTTTCTGCTTTTTCCTAAAGAATAAAAAAAAAAACATATATACATATCAAAGTTTAAACTCTTCAAGAGCAGGAACTCTGTCGTATTCTCCTTTGTTCCCCAAGTAAATATTTCTGAAAGAATATATGACTCCCTACTGATGTCTTTTATGTTCAGAAACTACTAGAGATAGAAACCAAATGGCCCCTGAAACCTGAGGGGTTTTTTGTTTTAATTATTTGCTTTGTTTTGGAGAGTACATCATTGGGATAAGTCAAGGAGATTTAAATAATTACTTCTTTATCAATTTTTTGCTTTTGTATTTGAGCCATTTACATTTTATTGAGCAATAGTAGTTGCCCTTCAGAAATACTACTCTAGGGGTGCCTGGGTGGCGCAGTCGGTTAAGCGTCCGACTTCAGCCAGGTCACGATCTCTCGGTCCGTGAGTTCGAGCCCCGCGTCAGGCTCTGGGCTGATGGCTCAGAGCCTGGAGCCTGTTTCCGATTCTGTGTCTCCCTCTCTCTCTGCCCCTCCCCCGTTCATGCTCTGTCTCTCTCTGTCCCAAAAATAAATAAACGTTGAAAAAAAAAATTTAGAAATACTACTCTAAGTTTATTGTGATCTTTTGATCTTCTATCACGCTTGCATAACTAATATGCATTGAGTCAGGAGTTAAAGTTCCACGTTACCTAGTTTCTCATACTAGACTGTACCATAGGGAAACAGAACATACTGGAGAGACACTGTATGGTTTTGTTTCTGGAATAAGGATTGTCTTAATAGTATTGTGCGAGAAATTATGGCAAAGCCTTCATTTGACAAATATTTGGGCCACTGCAACTGTGATAAAACCATCTATGAAAATAATAGCCAACAGATGGAACTAGGGCAAGGCCAGTGAGACACTGGCCTCAGACTCAAGATTTAAGGGGTGCCCCAAAACTCAGCAATTAGGATAATATTTTAATGTATCATTTTTAAAAATAAAAACGAATGCAAAAACTAAGGTGAATGTCAGTATTTATGATTTGTTCTTTCATCTCAAGCTCTAGTTGTGGCACTTACCGATCTTGTCTTTATTTAAAATTGTTACATTTTTTGTTCATCATGGAGCTTTTGTATTCATTTTTATTTTTAACAGTTGTGCATTGAAATACAATTTGTCTTGAGTGGGTTTTTTGGTGCCCTTTAAATTTATGCCTGAGGTAAGTGTTTCACTTGCCTTGCCTTATTTCCCTGCTTCCTACAATAAGGCAGAACACTCTGAATGTGAATGCCAATAGAATAAAAATTGAGGGAAGCCCAAAAGAAACAAACTCAGAGTTGCACCCATGGCGCAGCACACACCTAGAACAGTAGCAGGAAATTGTTAAAGGTTACATAGCTAAAAATAGAAATTAAAATAACTTAATTTGAAGTAATACATTAAATGCATAGAACAATGCCCGGTGCATTGTAAACTGTACTTTTCACATTGTAAGCTCTTGTTAGCTATTACTATTATCATTTTTATCACTATTATTAGTGGTTATATGGCTGAGTTATAAATTCTTGTGCTCTATTAATAAACCTGTACTCTTTCTGGGGCGCCTGGGTGGCTCAGTCGGTTAAGCAGCCAACTCTTGATTTCAGCTCAGGTCATGATCTCATAGTTTATGAGTTTGAACCCCCCATCGGGCTCTGTGCCATCAGTGCAGAGCCTGCTTGGGATTCTCTCTTCCTCTCTCAATCTCTCTCTCTCTGTCTCTGCCCCTACTCTGCTTGCTTTTGCTCATGCATGTTCGTGTGCTTTCTTTCTTTCTCAAAATAAATTAATAAAAACTTTTTAAAAATAATAATAAATCTGGACTCTTTCTAACATGCTCAATAATCTTTGCTGAGCCAAGTTATAAAAGTTCAGTGTTTTTAATATTTGCTTTGCAGAATTGCTTACATAATTTATGTTATTAATTACTGCATGAGTTGCTTTAGAGAGAATTGTGTCAAAATCGTTTTCTCTCCTCTTTCCATATTTAGTGTTCACTTTATCCTTTGGAGAATGGCTGATATCTGCATTTCAGTAATTTCCATAAAATTTAAGAGTCATCGAAACTATCAGAAATCAGGGGCGCCTGGGTGGCTCAGTTGGCTAGGCGTTCGACTTTGGCTCAGGTCATGATCTCAAGGTTCGTGGGTTTATGCCCCGTGTCAGGCTCTGTGCTGACAGCTAGGAGCCTGGAGCCTGTTTCAGATTCTGTGTCTTCTTCTCTCTCCCCGCCCCTCCCCCACTTGGGCTCTGCCTCTCTCGGTGTCTCAAAAATAAATAAATGAAAAAAAAATTTTAAAGCTATCAGAAATCATACAAAGTGGTATAGCTCTTTTTTCTTCTTCTAAATTTTTGAAATGCAAAGTAAATATTTTGGAAAAATATTGGGTTTAAACTAGAGAAAGGGCTGGATTTAGTTAAATTTAAGCATGTAACACTAAAAATTATCACAATTTGTACTTAATATTTAAAAGTATGCATTTTTAACTTCCAGAACTTTTTTCTTTTGTACAGGATCATCATTCTAATACTATTACACTTCTCTGAAATTCACCTTTAAACTTATGTTACCTACAAAATTGAGATCCTGGCCCAGATAAAGATGACTGTGACAGAAAATCTATAAAAAAAAAAAAAAAAAGAGAATCCATCCAACCTTGCCAGCCTTTGTGCAGGTGTTTTCTTAGATGAATAAATACCAGCCAGAAAAAGCAGAAACTAAATTGTCTATTAATTTAAACTCAGATTGTAAACCTAGAGTGGCTCAATAAACCATTTTTTTCCTCTTCAATACTGCCCCCTTTCAAAATTATATCCTTTATGGAAGACCCAACACAATATCCAGTTTCCATGAAAAAGGAGAAAATAATATTTGTTGATAATAGACACCATGCTAGGCACATGTTTCCAGGCAAAGGGCTGAGGACTTTCAAGTCAGCACACTAAAGTGAGTGGTATATGCCCAGATATGCTTTTATCAGAACTCTGGGGATCAAAAATGCTACATGTCTTGCCCAAGTTAATAAATAATAGAGGAGGCATTCAGAACTAGTTATCTGACGCTCAGTGCTTTCTTCCATAGGGATCATGACCCAACTGAACCTAATTAATTCTAATGACTTGTTCTCAAAACACTTCTTGATTTAAATCTTCTCTGTATCAAAGCCAGTAATTAGCAAACAATAATACTTGACACAGGTTTAGTAACTGTGTAACTGTGCCCTGATAATATCTATTTCTACTGCATATTTCATAGTGTCCTGTGTGTGCTAAGTTCAGAATAAATACCACATTTTTCGAATCATCCTTAGGGAGAGGCTTTTATTGCATAGCTGCCTTTAGAAATCCTTTCTCTTAGTAATCCACATTTTCATGGAGAATGGATTCTCTCGTGGGTCTGGAGGCTGTCTCAACCTCTGTGTGTTTTGGACAAGATTGCATAAATCAACCCATGATGACTTCGTAAGGACACCAAAACCAGTAGCAGTACCGTCTTGCCCCTTTTCACCAGCTCCTCTTATATAAATATTAATCGGTCCCTTACTTCGGTGCAAAATTACCTCCTTGAACTTTCCCTTGTTTTGAGTGCATTTCAAAAATACACACTCCTGCTATGTCATCCTCATCTTTTCCCCTTTTCTTCCCAAATTCCAATTCCCTTCCTTCTAACTCTCAACACATACCCAACTCATATGCTGAAAGCTATGTCCTAAGCAAAAGATAAGCATCTAGTCTATTAAGTTGAAAATCTAATCCCATGTACAATCAACAAAAACCTTTTTTGATTTTTAAATTTGCCTCATATTTTTCTAAAATTAGTATATGAAGAGATCAACTTTTGTCCCAAATATTAAGATAAATTAGTTTCAATATACAGGGGGTGACTTATGCTATTCTTTGGAGTAAATCAAACTTTTCAAGTTTATTCTTCAATGAGAATTGACCATAGGTAGTGCATATGACTCAGCCTCTATTATTATAATCATTATAATCTAACTGTAATAATAATAATAATAGTTGGCATTGTTAATATATTACTTATGTGAGTTACTCATTTTTCAGCTCAAAAAACTTTACAGTATAATGTATTTTACATCCTGACTAATTATTTTATTTCAGTTCATTTTAATATTGTGGAACTTTGTTCTTTCACTCTCTTTTTAAAATGGAGAGAGTTTGAAATTAGAAAGACAAGATATTTAACCACCTCTATATACTTCCAAGTAAAACGTCTCATTGCTACTAGAGGAGTTGATGAAAGTTGTTCTCTACATCTAAATAAGCTCTTTGACAGGTTATAAAATTAATTTTAATAGTCAGATGAGGAGAAGTATTTATTTCATGGGTAGGGCCTAAGACAAACATCTAAAAGTACCTCAAACTGATAAGTGTTGTGCAGGAAAATATAATTTTAAAAACATAATTTCACCTAAGGCTTATATTTCTTCAATAAGAGCATAGAAATACATGAAATAAAAATAATGTTCTTGAAGTTCTTTTTTATATCAACGTATTTAGGTACTATGGTCCATTTTACCTTATAAGCCTAACAAAAAGATACCCATATAAGTGAAAGAAAATCAATTGCATATGTCTGATTTAGAATTATGTTCATTTACTTAATAGTTTATGGTCTTGAAATCTCGTTTATAGCATTACCAAAAGGATAAATATTTTTAAATGACTGAAAATTTCTGATCACCCGAATAATAGTTTTGAGTTGCCAAAATCATTAAGAGCTTATGAGTTGAACCAGAATTTCTTACTTTTCTTCACGTTTCTACTTTGCCCACAAAAAAACTGACATTTACAAATATAGTAGGAATTCAGACAGTTCTATAAAATAATTGTGATTGCTTTTAGGAACTAACAATTAAATGATGTGAGGAAATTGACACTTTTATGAGTGACTATAAGCATTTTTCTTTTCTGTTTACGAAAGAAAGAAAAATGAAGAGTCTTCTAAGGTGACACTGAGAATATGTAGCAGAACAGGGGAGGGTGTCTTTTCCTCACTCTAGCTCTTTTGAATCCTTCCAGTAGGGCTACTTCTCTCTGGTGTGCTGTGTAATCTTTCAAAGAGAAAACTGCCTGCCTATTCAAAATATACAGACTTTTTTGTAGTTAGACAAACTGAATCCCAGACAAAATAACGCATAATTAAGAAGATTTTAAAAATAAACTTTTAATTCTGAAAAAGACGGACTTTTAAAAATCTTTAAAAAGTCCTTTTCTTTTTTTTTTTTTTTAATTTTTTTTTCAACGTTTTTATTTATTTTTGGGACAGAGAGAGACAGAGCATGAACGGGGGAGGGTCAGAGAGAGAGGGAGACACAGAATCGGAAACAGGCTCCAGGCTCTGAGCCATCAGCCCAGAGCCTGACGCGGGGCTCGAACTCACGGACCGCGAGATCGCGACCTGGCTGAAGTCGGACGCTTAACCGACTGCGCCACCCAGGCGCCCCTAAAAAGTCCTTTTCTGAAGGCATAAGCTTTTAAAGATATTTATCATTTTCCATATCTTGAATTTTTTTGTACTTGAGACCTGTACTTGAGATCTTACATAACCATAAGACACACTGGAATGAACACAGGGCTTTGAAAGATGAAAACAAAAGCAAGATCCTTGGACATAGATAGATACAAATATAATGCATGATTATTTTTTAAACCTTAATTATTTCTTAGTGTGAAACAGGTAAAGGTAGTGGGTGAAAGCAAGTACTTTAATTCAGATAGACCATATTTCAAATCTCAGCTCCTCTAGTTTACCTAAACTTATAGACTTGGGAAAGTGATTTAACTTTTCTATGTCTCTGTTTCTGTGCCATAAAGCATACCTAACAGTTAGTGGTAAAGATTGAAAGACTATCTATACAAATGGACAATGACCAGACCCCCTGTGATGATAGGTCTTTGACCAACAACCTCTGTAGCAACCAGCCCAGGATGATCAGGACTTGCCAGTTTTCCTATTTTTTGCCCCTGTTTCCAACTCAGGATCAACCACAGAAAGCCAAATACACTCCTTAAAACAATCACTTCCTGCTCCCCCCAGGCCAATGACCTCCAGAGCATAACGAAACCCCCCCTTTTTAAAAAATGTAAAATAGCTTTTTCATTCCTCTGCTTACCTTTTTCATTCCTCTGCTTACCTTTGAGTTTCATTCCTCTGCTTAACTGCCAAATGCAGTTAACATGGCTTGCTAATAACGAACTCTGAATATATAGCCTCTGTTTTCATTTGTGTGGTCTTCATTTAGTTCCACAAGAGTCCCTGAAAAATGAATGTAAAGAGCCCACTTTCACAGTTAGTATAGGAGTGCTCAGTAAAATGGACAGAAACACCTGTTGCATGATGGAGTCTACATCCTCCTTAATTCTGCTAAAGATGATGTTTCAAACATGTTTAAACATTTTATATTGTGTTGGAACAGTTTAACTCACAAATATTCTTGCCCTCTGCCAGCATGCATTCATGCTGACTATCTGGAGCTAGTAAAACAATTCTTTCGATTTAAAAAGTAGATTATTTTGCAGAGGAGTAAATCCTTCTGGCCTAAGAATCAAGCACATGATGGCAAACAACCTCTTCAAGATACCGATGAATAGGATGGGAAGTTGAGCTAAAAGAGGCACATCAGAATTAACTAGTAAGTATTTGAAGAATACAGATCACTTGTCCCAATTATAATCTAATGAATCTGAATACATAGCGGGTGGGATCCAGGAATGGGATTATGAAAAATCTCTCTAGATGATCCCAGTGAGAATTAACTATAAACAACATTGGCAGACACCTAAATTAGATGATTTTCCCACTTTTAAAAATTAAAACAAAAAAAATCCTTGTATTACTATATTAAAAATAGAAAGTAAGGGGCGCCTGGGTGGCGCAGTCGGTTAAGCGTCCGACTTCAGCCAGGTCACGATCTCGCGGTCCGTGAGTTCGAGCCCCGCATCGGGCTCTGGGCTGATGGCTCAGAGCCTGGAGCCTGTTTCCGATTCTGTGTCTCCCTCTCTCTCTCTGACCCTCCCCGTTCATGCTCTGTCTCTCTCTGTCCCAAAAATAAATAAACGTTGAAAAAAAAAAAAATTTAAAATTGTACAAAATTTATAAAAAAAAAAAAAAAAATAGAAAGTAAGACAAACTTAAGCTACATCACTAAGAGAATTCTATATATTAAGATTAACATCAAAATATAGTTTCTCCTTTCCTGCATCCTCTGGACTGGAGAGGTGATCTGGTTTCCAGCCATCAGGGAAGACAAGACTTTTTTTTAAAAGTTTATTTATTATTTATTTTGAGAGAGTGAGAGAGAGACAGAGAGAGAGAGAGAGAGAGCCCATGTGTGGGAGGAGCAGAGAGAGAGGGAGGCAGAAAGAATCCTAATCAGGCTCCACACTGCAGAGCAGAGCCCAATGCAGGGCTTGAACCCATGAGCAGTGAGATCATGACTTGAGCCAAAATCAAGAGTTGGAAGTTTAGCTGACTGAGCCTCCCAGGTACCCCAAGACAAGACTTTTGAGTTCAGGCTGCAACTATGTTTTCATTCACATTTACAATAAAAATCATGGGAAACCTAGTAAGAGCCCGGTGCTATTCTCTTCTGTTCCTTCACACGCTAGAGTCATTGCCCTATCAATTCTGCCTCTCGCTCCTAGAATCCCCTAAATTCTTCATTCCCTGGCACTATGCCTAGGGAAGAGGCGATTACTGCAAAAAAACTCTTGTGGTTGAAAAACTGTATTTCCTATGACAATAAATATATGGGCGAGGAGGACACCTACGCACCGGCAGGAGCTCTCCTCTCTGGGGACATCTTTGAGCTCCAATGTGTCCTGAGCCCTGTGGGTCACTGCATAGTAGACAAGAAATGGAGGCAGTGGGCGCTCTCAGCCCTGACTCAGTGAGGTATCTGCCTTTCTTTAATGTATCTGCAAAAATGAATTCCAGATACTGTACTGTTAAGAAAATCTGTGAAGGAAATTTGGAATCTGTGTGCCAAAGACAGAAATACTAAATGGAGGGAAAGCATTGCCAATGGCTTGGCATAGCTTCTGAGACAGAGGAAAAAAATGAGGATGTTGGGTAATGTAAGATAATAGATGCCCCACTGAAAATACAGTGAGTAACTTCTCATGCAACCATCTGTGCCCCAACTTGCTTAGCAGGAAACTGGCATTTATAAAAGGATTTACTCCATTTACTGAGGATTGTCCACAAGGTGCTTGCATTTATGCTGTCATATGTGTCTCTGGCTTCTATCTGTTATTCACTCAGCTAGCATTGTCAAAATCTCTTGGTTTGAAATAAGTTGCTTCAGTGAGATCAGAGAGAGGATCTATGCTTCCCCAACTCCTTTCATTCACGCAGTCAGAAGCTCTTGTTAATTGCATATAACCTCAGTTCACATGCCAGCTCCAAATGATGCAGAATGACAGCTTGCGCCACAGTGTTGAGAAAAAATGGTGAGACCAGGTCTTGACTCAGCAGAAAAAAGAACTCCATGCAAGACTGATGTCTTCTGTTGGCCTGGGGTCAGCGTGATCGCATCTTAGAATCACCTGCTTGCATGTCTATCACCCCACACTATAAGCAGTAATTAGATTGTATTTCTGTTCCTTCAGAAGGTAACGTTTATTGTGATGACTGAAATACCACTCCTAGTCACTGCCATGTTCCTCTCTACCCAACATTCTGCCTCTGAATGGAAACCAAAGGCTATTCTAAACTCCTTCATCAGCTCCATATTTTTCTAAAAAGCCTGTTACAAATTTCTATCAATAAGTAATATCCCATCCAGCCATAAAAAAAGAATGAAATCTTTCCATTTGGAACAATGTGTATGGGTCTAAAGAGTATAATGCTAAGCAAAATAAGTCCGCTGGAGAAAGACAAATACCATATGATTTCACTCACATATGGAATTTAAGAGACAAAACAAAGAAGCAAAGGAAAAAAAAAGAGACAACCAAGAAACAGACTCTTAACTATAGAGAACAAATACGGTTAACCCAGGGGAGGTAGGTGGGAGAATGCATAAAACAGGTGAAGGGGATTAAGAGCACATTTATTTTGATGAGCACGGAGTGAGATATGGAGCTGCTGAATCACTGTGTTGCATACCTGAAGCTAATATAACTGTGTATTAGTTACACTGGAATTAAAATGTTTTAAGTACATATGCTTGAAAAAAAAGAATTAATACACCTATATTTCTAATCTTTTGGCTTCTCTTAGAGTAACATGTTACAGAAAATAAAATAATTCTAGTACTTGATTTTTAAAAACCTCCTTCAAACCTCAGATATATCACATAATTTTGTAACTTAATTAGCAGCTTAAATACTATACTGTATTAATATACAAGCAAAAACTAATTACTAAGTTAAGTAATATATGTGTATTTATTTTATGTGGGTATGTGCATACATTTATATATATGAATTAAAATGCTTTGTTAAACAGCCATTTATTTACAGTTTATTAAACAATGTTAGTAAACTTAGAATATGACTTTCCTTTATATAAACTGTTTCTTGGATTTTTCTTTTCCTCATACTTGCATACATTATGATTTTTTTTCAGTTTGCCACTATTAAGAAAAATAAAAAATACCCAAGTCAGCCATTTTTTGCTTTTTAAGAACTCCAGGAGATGAAATTAAAATGAGTAACATAAGATGTGTGAATCTTTCTTCTTCTTCTTCTTCTTCTTCTTCTTCTTCTTCTTCTTCTTCTTCTTCTTCTTCTTTTTCTTCTTTCTTTCTTTCTTTCTTTCTTTCTTTCTTTCTTTCTTTCTTTTTTAACGTGTGAATCTTTCAAAGTTTGTTAAAAGTAACTCTGTTCACCATAGAAGTGAGTAATTAAGTCTTGGCATCATTTAATGTGATTGAATTGGTTAGTTAATAGCAAAGAAAGTCACTGATCCCTGGCAAACTCCAGTCACCCCCAAACTGCTTCTTCTCTACAAACATTTACTCCATTAATCATTCATTGAGTGTCTGTTTTATATCCAGAGCACTTTGGCTGATTTAAGTAATTCTATACCATGGCATTGTGAGGTTAAGAAACTTCTAATCCATTCAAGGGAAAGGGTCATGTAACAGAAAAAGGAAGATATTATGAAAAAAAAAAAGTTGCCATCTAACCACTAATTTGTTCTATAAACCCTGAGATTTTCCTTTACTCTGTTGTCTCCTTTATCTGTCTTCATATCTTCATTTAATCACCAAGCCTTGTTGACTCAAACAGCTATATATTTCATAAACCCATCCACATCACCTTATGTAAGTTTCCATTGCTCTGTTCTTATATTCTTTACACTGAACTCTTTGAGGACACTTTTGTATGTCACTCACAGACATTGATAGTATACATAAGGCACAGTAGGTTTTTCAGCAAATTATATACAAATATATATTTGAAGATGAGGCACGGTAGAGGAAAGGCTTGAAAATAAAGCTTAGGAGGGGCGCCTGGGTGGCTCAGTCGGTTGAGCGTCCGACTTCAGCTCAGGTCACGATCTCACGTTCCGTGAGTTCGAGCCCCACGTCGGGCTCTGGGCTGATGGCTCAGAGCCTGGAGCCTGCTTCCGGTTCTGTGTCTCCCTCTCTCTCTGCCCCTCCCCCGTTCATGCTCTGTCTCTCTGTCTCAGAATAAGTAAACGTTAAAAAAATTAAAAAGAAAAAAAGAAAATAAAGCTAAGGAAATGCAGGCAACATTTTTTTTTTGCACCTACTGGTTCCCAGGACCTGGGCGCATACTAAATAAACTTTCTCAGTATCTTTGAAGGGATAGTCAACTTTGTCAACAAACGAACTGACTTCCAATAGTCTTTAAATCACAAAATTGCAAAGTAACAAGGTAGGGATCCAAACTCGTGTCTCTACAAATTACTCTCCCATTAAGTATTGCCTAAGTTATTTTACTTTTATCCTAAAGAAAATGGGGAGCTAATAAAGATTTTTGAGTCAGGAAAAGCATGGTAATAGTTGTATGAAAATTTGATATGGCAACAGTGTGCATGATTTTGAACAGAGACACTGAATTCAGGGAGCTACAAGGCTAAATCAGTGACTAAGAGGATTGGAAATAGTGTCCAGGTCAGAGTAGAGCCAGTGGAGATTAAAGAAAGGAATAACTTTTGCCGTAAATTATATTGCAGCTTATGATATATTTATGAGAAATTGCTGGTTCTTTTTCCACTGCATAGGAAGAAAATATTTCTTAAAGAAAAGAATCACCTTCTAGAAAACACAGGTCGAGTACAAACTTGAGGGCATTTCAAAAAATTCATGGTGTCGTTTTTCTAGTTTAAGAAACGTGCTGCAATGCCAGGCCAATTTCTAATAGTGCCGTAGCTCTTCTTCTGCGTCTCGGAGCAATCCATGAAAGTACCTGTAGGCAAAGGAACTTAAAGGCTTGGTGTTTGTAATTTCATCAACCTACGACAACCCTCTCAGCAAACTAGAAGGAAATGCAAGTTAGAAAAATGGAAAGGTAGGCTCCTGGAGGAGATGCTCCATAGGTGTCTGGGAAGAACTACTGAGTAGGGCACAGCCAGCAGGCAGTTGTTGCAAGCCTCAAAAAACACATCTCAAATAAAAGGTTTATCAAGAGTTGTTTATAAGTCAAGTCATCATGAGTTCCAGTACCTTTTCGTAGGGAAAGTGCTCATTGCTAGGCTGTAGATGGTCTCAATAAGAATGGGAGTCAAAAAGCTATGAGTTAGATGATGTAATTATAAGATAGGAGCCAAAAATTCCAGGCAGAGGAGATACAGTCTTCAATACAATCAAAGCACTTATGAAAAGAATAGAAGAAACACCTTTCGTAATGCTACGTGGCCAGAGAAGGGTGAATGCTATACTTTACCGCTTAGGGTATCTAAGACTCATTCAAATTAAATGATGAAATTTTGTCCCCATTTTACATTACTAGAAACTCTTCTGATACAAAAGCATAACTCTGTAAATATACTAAAAACCATTGACATGTAGATTTTAAATGCCCAAACTTTATGGGTTATAACATATTTCAATAAAGTTTTTTAAAAAAGGGCAAACAACAACTGAATCAGACCAAAGATATATAAAAACACATGACAAAAAAGTCACAGAAAAACAACTGAAAGTTTGTGAGAAAACTTGGTGTTACAATAAGAGAAATTTTCATGTGAGAATTAGTTTCAGGAGAAATAAGAGAGATACATATTTATAGCCAAGAAGAGACAGATTATGTGTACTGAAAGATTCATGTCAGGATTACGCCTAATAACAGATAATTAGGAACAACCTAAATGTTCAAAACTGAAAAAATAAGTAAGGATATTACTATACATATAACCAAATGCCTTCTCGGAGTTAGTCCCCAAGACTATCCTCGCTTCTGATACCAACTGTAAATTCAGGGTTTCCAGAACTAAGCTTGCATTTAGTAATTCATTAGACAGTCTCCCAAAACTGATGGCGAAAGCTGTTTTTCTGGTAGTTATCGTTTGTTATAGGGCAAGGAAATGTATCAAAATAAGCCAAAGGAAAAGATACATAGAGCAGGGTCTGTAGAGGTTGCAAACACAAGCTTTTGTTGTCTTTAGAATGTGTTAACCTCCTGGAATTGATCTGTGATGATATATAAGCAATAATGCCACAGGAAGCTCATCTGAACATCAGTGTCCAGAGTTTTGGGGGGACTTATTTGGTAAGCATCATTGATCAACTGATTGCCCAGACGGTGTTTCTTGGTCAGTACCCATTCTATGATTATGGGATGTGGCCAGCCCCACTCAAAGATCTAGTGTGAGTAGCCCCCACACTAAACTAAGACATTCCTGTCATATCTGATATCAGTTACCTTCCAGAAGCTGAGGACAACGGCCAGACTGATTTCTCTTTGCCGAATCCAATTCTTTGCTACATGATGATGAATTAGGAATCCAGGGTGTAAGATGCAACTAATATGAAATAATTACAAATAATCTGTGAAAACCATAAAAGCAACAACACAAAATGGTGGCTATGTGGATGTTGCCAATACTTTTGAGGAAAGGAAATAGTTTACTCTCCTCCATTATTACATGAAATCAAGGTCACTAAACTTTCATCTTCAGCTCAAATAAAAGCACAAAGAGAATGACTCTTCCAGACGGTCAATTCAAAAGACTGAATTTACAGGAGCAGAAGAAAGAAGTACAAAATTGAGATTCTCCTGTAGCAAATTGACCTTGACTCTTTTGTCTGTGAAAAGTTATTATTATTAGTGGTGGGCAGGATTTGTATCTATGAACCCCGTAGGATATTCTGCAAGTGAAAGACAATTTGGTACATCTCTTTTGGGACCTGCAATGGAAATGAAGTAGAAAAAATAAGTTTTTGCTCTCTTGCTGCCTAACTAAATGTCAAAATAAGAACCTGGAACTGTATTAATTCATTATATGCATTTTCAAGAAGTTCACAAATAGTGGGCTGAGTGATATGGATTTTTTACATTCAGTAGAATTGTGTTAAAAGAGAAATAATAGCTATTCAAATGTGCAGTGATTACATTTTCGCAAAACATAATTTTCCACCAGAAAAACCAATACTCTAAATCATTTTTGCAGGGGATGAGGAAGACAGAGCAGAGTAAGTGTCAACATGAGCTTTGTTCTCCAATCACTCTCAAATTATGTTATTTAAATTTTCTAACATCATTCACAATTTTATTATCAAGGCTCTTTTTTCTTGTCCCATTCATCAAATTTAAGTTTATGTGAAAAATGTGATCTATCTCATAGTGTGATAGATCTATCTTAAGTAGAAAATGTACTCTATCTAAAAGGGAGATAATTTTGTGTGTGTCCTATTAAAACTTGTAAAATTTCACTCCAAATGCTAACACTTCAAATGTGGGGTTGTTTCTCAGCGCATATTTGATTTCACCCATCTATGTGAATCCGGCTACCATTACTGTTTTTTCTCTTCTCCTTGATCCACTAATTTTAATTATGTAGCATCAAAGAAAAAAGGTCTGCATATGTCTCTAAGATATTTTATTTAAAAATTTAGTTTTCAAGGACTAGTATAAATGTCTGTACTTAACTTTGCCAACAGTGGATTACTTCCAGATGCATCCTTCAATAGCATCATGTAAACATAAACTTTCTTCTCATAGTCATTACAGCTAGCATTTATTGGACATTTACTATGGCAAACATTGAGCAAATATAGTACATGAAATATCTTGTTAAACTGTCACCAAAAACAAATGAGCTAGATATTGTTATTATCTTCTTTTTATGAGGAACAGAGGCACAGAGGTTTATATTTGAAACCCAAGTCATCTGAATCCAGAGTCTGTGTTCTTGACTACATTATGTCCATCCATTTAGCATAATGCTATATATAAAAAGGGCTCTTGCTAGAAGCACAGTGAAGTGAAATTGAAATTCAAGGTTAGTGAAGGACCCTTTTATTTTGGTAAGTCAGTTCTTCATAGGAAAACAAGAAAAAAAAAAAACCACCTTAGTTTGTGATTTTAATCACAGACGTCCGTCATTTCTCCAAGGATGACTAGGATTTGCCCAGATAATATTTACTGAATATCTACCAGGTAAGAATTATACAGTATTGGGGAATATTGAATTCTCATGATTACCAGAGGGAAGAGGCCCAGGAATTTCAGAACTTTCCCAAGTTTGCATGCAAAAATTTGACTTTAATATATATGTGTACTTTTCTGAATAGGATGCTAAGAGCTGTCGTCAGAGTTTCCAAGAATTAATGGCATTGCCCATAGGATTCACAACCACTGTCCTGGGGGATGTGGGCCAAAGAAGACTGGGTTTGGACCTGGCCATTCGGCTCCAGGTGAGAAGAATCTTCTTAACATATGTGTACTGAGCCAGCACATTAATATCCAGGGCCCACATGGGGTGGGGGTTTCAAACTCTGTAGTGTTTATAACATATGATTTTTGCCCAGAGCCCCTTTGGACAAATGAAGATTCCAGAGACTTGAGTCCAGCCAACTTTCTCTTTCCACTCAGAAGACTCATCTAGTAGTAAGTACAACTATAACCCCAGGAATGATCATCTGACAGGACAGCCACAGGCATCAGCACAGTTAGCACTGATGATACCATAGTTTTATTTTGTATTTTTACCTATAGCAGAACCTGCTCAGTGTGTTGAAGAAAACTTAATAATAAAATCCGCTGTCAGCCTAGAAAATCCTTTCCTCAACTGTGGCTGAGAAAGAAAACAATCAAATCAGACTGAGATGTACATCACAGGTAATCTGCTAATGACATTATAAAGACAGGACAATCCCATCCTTGCTATGCTACCACACAGACATGATCCATTATGCACGTGTTCTCAAGATTCATTTGTCTTCTTGGAATAAGACGTGACAGAACTTCTGGCTGCACATTCTTTCACAGTTCATCTCCAATTCACCTGGTTGATTGGGGTAGCCATCTGGGCTAGCTAACTGCTTTCAACTGAAGAGGTAATAAAATTTCTGTATCTCTTTGACAAGCAGGTGGTTACAGCTTGGAGAAGGCCTCGAGGCTAAGATTCTGTTGGCAAGAAGATAAGGACTCCAGCTTCCCTTATGTTTACATTTCAAAGAGAGAGAGAGACCCTAGGCCTTTAAGGAGAACTTTCCTAGACTCTAAGACTAGTTTACTTATCCCTTAAAAACGCTTATGGACACAATCAAGTGGACACAGAAAGAATTTACAAATACTAGGTTTCTCAAGGACATGTTCTAAGAAAGGGGGTGGAGAACACTTCTTTTTGACTTGTGGCATCAGGGAAAAATATTTAAAAAAAATATTTTACCTTTATAATATTAACATAATTTCTTTCCAGAATTACAGTGTAAGGAAAAGGTGGGGCATTGGCTTCACATGTGACCTTTACTTACACCGTCCCCCAGAGAGTGCTTGTGGGTGCAAAAGTGGGGGAGGGGCTAAGGGAAGGCCTGGGAGAGACTCTCAAGCATGCTCCACGCCCAGCACAGAGATTGATCCAGTACTTGATCCCATGATCCTGAGATTGTGACCTGAGCCAAAATCAAGAGTTAGATGCTTAACCAACTGAGCCGCTCAGGCGCCCCACATGGGATCATTAAAACGAGATTTTTCCCCCCATCCTTTGAGATAACAGTTTTTTTTTTTTCAACGTTTATTTATTTTTGGGACAGAGAGAGACAGAGCATGAACGGGGGAGGGGCAGAGAAAGAGGGAGACACAGAATCGGAAACAGGCTCCAGGCTCTGAGCCATCAGCCCAGAGCCTGATGCGGGGCTGGAACTCACGGACCGCAAGATCGTGACCTGGCTGAAGTCGGACGCTTAACCGACTGCGCCACCCAGGCGCCCCGAGATAACAGTTTTAAGAGCTAATGGATTCAGTCTATGTTTCTGGTTATGTTCTACAGAAAGGAGATTTGGAGATGGAAATTCATGCTCAGGGCATTTAATGGGGAATTCTTAGACTCAACACCTGTGGAGAAATGATGGCAGCAAGTTCCAGCAAAGGGAGGGAGTGAGCATTAGTTAGCTCTGTGGCCTAGAAGGCCCTGCATATTTGCAGAGCATTGAGGCAAGGAGGGTGGGCTTTTCCAAGGGGACTTACATTAACTGGCTGTATGTTGACTGCCCCTGGGAAGGCAGTGTTACCCTGGCAGAGGTCGTTCTCTTCTAAAAAGGACAATTCCCAGAGGATTCAGCCACCAACCATTTGGAGAGATAAGTGTTTCTGTTCCAAAGAGAGGGGCGGGGACCTGGGTGGCACATCACATCCATTACAGTGTCTGACTTTTCTTTAAATCTAAACTCTACTCTATTTCAACACCATTCTTATAAATAGTGTGAGTCAGTGTGTGGGTGAACAATTTTAGAGCAAAGAATTACCAGAGGATTTGTGAATAGTCTCTGTGTACTTAAGGAATAAATGCAGGAAAAAATAGGGTTAGCCTGTTTGAAAACCAGGCTACCTAGATTCAGCTGCCAAGTGTGCATCTTCCAAACTCTGCCTCCTTCCTTTCTCCCATCTCTCCTAAGGAGGCCAGGAGGCTCAGCCTGGACATTTACAAATCTCCTTTGTGGAAAATCCATTACTCTCAGTGCCCTGAGTGAACATTATCAGGATTAAATCCCTGGTTTGGCATGGTTGTGGAGGGTTTTTTAAATAATAAAGCATCACATGTGATAAATAGCAATGTATACTTTAATTATGTAGTTGCCAAGTCTAATTATATGTATCGTGCAGCAACTTAATAAATGGGTTCTCTCAAAGAAGGTTACACTATGTATATAGCATTACTTCAGTGCCTGTGAAAGAAAACTTTCCTGCCTAAGCCCTTCACTAATTTGTAGCTATGCAAATAGTAAAAATGAAAAAAAAAATAGGCTATCTAAGACACTCACTACTGAAAAGCCTTCGATGGCTGTCTTTAGGCTGCAAAAAAAGTCCCAGCTCTTATGAATAGCTTACAAGGCTGCCAGTCTTAGACCCAAGCAAGGGGAACCCCTGCCCATGTCCGTGAGCTTTAGAGGATATCCTGTGACTCTCCTCTGGCTTTCCCACAGGAAGGCAGTCTTTGGGGCCAAGGAGATATGCCTACTTATAGTCCTTGCTCCTGCATGCCCTGCTTTTCAGCTCTTGCTTTACAACCTCTTGCCCAATGGTGACCTGTTTTCGGGGACCAGGCAAGGCCTGACCGGGGTCAGCACTTCATGCAGGCCTTACAACTTGTAAACCTTTGAATATATGATCTGTAAATCTTCATTTGTATTCTTTCCTCATGTTTCACAAATGCTGAAGTCAGGCCTGGTCCATGACCTAACCCCTAATTTTTACTTCAGCCCCATCTTTATTCAACCCAGTCTCTTCCCTTGTAATGTGCACTTGGAACATACTTAGCATACTTAACTATTGACAGTTTCCCAAACAAATCAATCTGTTTCTTATCTCTCCGTGTTTGCAGTTGCCTCTGTGAGTAATTTTCTTTCCATTGACTATCCCATGCCCCCAACTCTATTCTGCCTTGTCTACCTGGCCTATTTTCACAGAAGAGGCAGTTTAAATATTGCTATTTGGTGAATCTTTCCCTTGTGTCCCTGTTCTTGGTTCTCCCTCACCCAGCTGCACTTACATACTCATTTCTCTCTAATCTAGATTAAAAATATTGGCATCAATGAAACTATATCCTAGTTGTTAGTTGAGGATAGGAACCATTTCTTAGACATCCTTCTAACAACAGAGTCTATCATTGTATTTCATGAAGAGTAAACACTTCAAAAACATTTGCTGAATGAGCGTATCTATAAACTATTCAGTAACATGATGTTAGCATTCTTAAAAATGAGAAAAAATAGGTCACAGAAGTATTATCGTGTGAGTTTGAATGTTAAACACACTCTCTCCCTAATTTTAATAGTTCTAGGTTGATGAGTATCTGGATTTGATATATACAACTCATATGCATAAGTAGCTGTTGAGGCATAGATAGTTAAATTACTAAGTCCAAAGAGATAAAACTTATAGCAATGACTCAAGGAAAGAGTTAGTGTTTATTTTATTCTATGAACAGAGACCAGTGGTGAAAGAGTTTTGTGGAGTTTTCTTTGATGAAGTAAAAATACTTGTTCTTCATTACTTTCCTGAGGGTGTGAGGGATTAAGTACACAGTGAGTACAAAAGGAGGTTGGGGGATATACAGTGCGAATGGAATTGAATGATTCTATTTCATGGCTGCCCAAGATAATGCTTAACACCTCACACATTTAGAGAGTGTCGTCTACGTTTCTTCTACAACCTTGTATCATTTCCTTAGAGAAATTGCAAGCTTATTGCCTCAGACCTACCTATTACACAAAGCTCGATCGATACAGACAATTCATGTGCTTAGATAGTTCATTCCGGGGAGAAAAAGAAGGATGCTGCTGTAAAAATGGTGTCATTGTTTCCTATAAGAGTAATAATAATAATAATAATAATAATACAATAGGGCAATAATGCTGAAGTTTTTACATACGTATAATTTAATCTCCTCTAAGTTACAATTTGTATGAAAGTCTTCTCAATTATGTTTAAATTTAAGAAATAGGAAACACTCAGGGGTACCTGGGTGGCTCAGTCGGTTAAGCATCCAACTTCGGCTCAGGTCATGATCTTATGGTTCATGAATTCAAGCCTCGCATTGGGCTCTGTACAGACAGCTCAGAGCCTGGAGCCTGCTTCAGATTCTGTGTCTCCCTCTCTCTGCCCCTCTCCTCCTCTCATGCTCTCTCTCTCCCCCTGTCTCTCAAAGATAAATAAACATTAAAATTTAAGAAAAATGTAAGAAAAGAAATAGGAAACACAGTAACTATCACCAATCACACACACACCTTGTCCAACTACCTATCTAGTCATCGATTGACCAATAGTATTAATATAACAATAATATCCTCTTCAATATTCCTATTTTTATTTCACAATACAAAATGTAAAATAATAAAAAATTCATTACAATCATAAATTTAAGAATGGCTTTATTTTTTATATCTTCATTGGCACCTTTGAAAATAAACCTTTGGTAAAACTGGATACATGACAATTTTTGAAATAGGAAAGAGACTATCTTGCTGCCTTCCTTTACTTTCTATCATTTTATATTTTATAGATGAAAAAAACCTATGACTTGAAGAGATTAGTAACTTGCCCAGATTCACAACTAGAAAGCTTTAGGTCCAGCAGAATTTAAACCTAGGAGGTGGACTCAGGATCTTGCCCTCTGAACTGCAATGATATACACACACCACAGAGTTGAAGCTATAAGTCATTCATAAAATATAAGAAGATGCTCATTAGAAGTGTTAACAATCCAGTATTATGAAACTGAGCACATGCATTAGAGGTGCAGAGATGTTCTGATTTTAAGAAGCAAAGATCAGGGGTACCTGGGTGGCCAGGTCGGTTAAGTGTCCAACTTCAGCTCATGGTTTGTGGGTTCGAGCCCCACATCGGGCTCCGTGTTGAGAGCCTGGGCTCCGTGCTGAGAGCTCCAGCTCAGAGCCTGGAGCCTGCTTCAGATTCTGTGTCTCCCTCTCTCTCTGCCCCTCCCCCACTTGCATTCTGTCTCTGTCTCTCTCAAAAATAAATAAACATTAATTTTTTTTTTTTACAAAAAGAAGAAGCAAAGATTAAATAAATTTCAGGTCTCTTAAATCACTCACTATGTAAATCAAAGTCTGTGGGTGAGATCAAAGTGCAGGAAGCTCATACATACAGGCCTGCTTTGCTCCTTAACTTCACCATTTATAAAACAGGGATCATAATTGCATCTACCTCAAGAGTAGTTGTATCAGATTAGTTAATTCATCTAAAGTACTTAAAACAGTGTCAGCCTCATGAATAACACTCAGTAAATGAAGCTGTTGTTATTGGCATTGTTATTACTAATAGTATGTAGTGATGCTGATTTTTAGAGGTAACACAGTTAAGTGATAAAAACAACAGATTTTGTTTCTGTGTTCTGTCCCTACTTGTGGAATTTTGAACAAGTCTTAGTTTCTTTGAGTTCTAGCTTTTTTCACTTTTCAGGTTGACATAATGAAAGCAATCCCAACCAGTTTTCCAAATGGATTTGAAAAGCAAATAAGAATATTAAAATTTTTTTAAAGAGATAGGTGATATTAATTTTAATAATGTATTTATTAAAACAATTATATCCAAAATATAATTACAACATGTAGAAATAGAAACTACAGAGAAAATTATTAACATGATGCTTTATATTCTTTTTTCATACCAAGTCTTGGAAATCCAATGTGTATTTTACAATTACAGCACATCTCAAGTTGGACCGGCCATATTTTCAGTGGTTGATAATCATGAGTGCGTAGTGGCTACCATCTTGGACAGTGCAGTATCATATTCTATAATCCTCATTATGACCAATGAAATAGATATTATTTTTATTCTTATTTGCGAACGAGAATACGAAGGTTTAGAGACGTTAAGTAACTTGATTGAAATCGCATGACAAATATGTGGCATCAGCAGCATTTCAGATAGGCTTTTTTTCTGGCTCTAAGACCCTTGTTCCTCTCCCTCTAAACACACTGCCTCTCCAAGCTTGCCCCTCCAGCTCAGCTTTACCTAGCTTTAGTCTCATTTTTTTTTTTTAATTTTTTTTTTTTCAACGTTTATTTATTTTGGGGACAGAGAGAGACAGAGCATGAACGGGGGAGGGGCAGAGAGAGAGGGAGACACAGAATCGGAAACAGGCTCCAGGCTCTGAGCCATCAGCCCAGAGCCCGACGTGGGGCTCGAACTCACGGACCAGACCGCGAGATCGTGACCTGGCTGAAGTCGGACGCTTAACCCACTGCGCCACCCAGGCGCCCCTAGTCTCATTTTTTAAAAAATGTTTATTTATTTTGAGAGAGAGAGAGAGAGAGAGAGAGAGAGAGAGAGAGAGAGAGAGAGGGAGAGGGAATCCTTAGCAGGCTCCACACTCAGCATGGAGGCCAACACGGGCCCTGACCCCACGACCACGCCAGGCCGAGATCATGACCTGAGCCAATATCAAAAGTTGGATGCCACCCAGGTGCTCCTAGCCTCCTCATTTTTAACTTTAGTGGGAATTCTGCTACTATAAGGTGATGATGGAGATCAGAGGAAAAAAGGAGTGTATGGCCAGGCTGAAGTTTTTAGCCTCACGAAGCACATCACAAACATTAACTCAAACATATAATCTCATACCCTTCATTGAATCATAATTACAAATATTTTCATGGAAGTCATACTACTGTCACAAGAGTGAATGGGTACTCATGGGAGACTGAGAGAAAAGCCAAATTACCTGCTGCCAATAGGGTGTAAAATTTCTTTAAAGTCTCGTTTTTTTCTCACCTTATTTTGTAGGGAGGGGGGATGATGCTACTTTGCATATACTCCAGTATAGCCATGCTTCTTTTAATATAGAGCTAATGTTTAAAATGACTCAACACAGAGTAAGGTGGGATTTTGAATACCCCTGTGCACTTTCATATGTCTTCGGGTATGTTCTTAACACAGTTTGAGAAGGAATACCTTCCATATGGTCTAAATTTTATCTATGAAACATTCAGATTACCAAAAAGCTTCCAAAGCAGAATGCACTGTTTTTGATACTTCCAAAAATTACTTTAGTTGGATTGTTCATTCATACCAAATAACCATGGGAACATTATTGATAACTTTATTGTATTGCATTCCACTACAAAATGTGACACCTTCTTTTATGGAGACAAAGGGAAATTTTTCTCAGGCCTCGTTTTTAGGAAAATGTCCTAATCTCATTTAATACTGAGGTATTGATGTTAGTTTCCTCTTTGCACTTGTCAAAAGCGACATTTTTGGTCCGCTTCTAGAATCTAGATAGGGCTTTGTGGGATAGGTACACTAGAAATGTTATTTTCCTTACTCTTACTTTTTCAAAAGAATTTTAAACCCATTTTATTTTTTAGAGAAATTTTAAGGTCACAACAAAATTTAGTGGCAGATACAGAGATTTCCTGTGTGCTCTCCCCTCCCATATAGATACAACCTCTCCCACTATCCCTACTAGAGTGCTACATTGGTTATAATCCATGAACCTGCATCAGCACATCATTATCAGCAAAAGTCCATAGTTTACATTAGGATTCATCCTTGGTGTTGTACATCCTGTTTGGGCAAATGTATAATGAAATGTATCTACTAGTAAGGTGTCATATAGAGTAGAAATTATATAGGAATTATTTTGGTTTTCTTTAATGTTTATAATAGTTATTCTTTGGAGTAATATTCTAATTTTCTTTGTATATTGTAAACTTTTTGGTGCCAGCATCCATGCTATTTTCATTTTGGCATCCAGCCTGTACCTTTCATGAAGCCACGACACATAGTTGTTGCTTAATAGGTATTTTCAAAGTGCGTGTAATTTGCCACTAACCACAAGGTACAGGAACAGTGTGATTTCCTCCTTTGTGGCCTTCACATAACTCCAGAAGAGTCATTAAATTAAACCTGGAAACATATAAATGATATGTTTATTAGCTTTATTCATACCTGTATTGACAAGGATGTTATATCAGTATTTAAAGGATCTTGTGTATATTTACTGCTATCATGTCTTCCAGTTCATGTCTAAATTGAATTGAAATAACTCCTGTAACTCCTAAACTACACAGAAAACAACTACAAACATACTTTGTATTAATTTTTAGAGTAAGGGGATTTTCTGATTTTATTAGAGGTTGAAAACCAAGGGGAGGCTGACAGAAATGCATCCATCTAAAAACTTCAATAGCTTATATAATCACCATTTAGCTGAAATATTGTCAAGGACTCACTACATATTTTCAAAAGATTTTAAAAGTGGAGGTGATTATAATGCACTTTGTGATTCCAAAAGAAAGCCTTTGAACATTCAGAACAGATTTTTTTTCTCTTCCCTAGAAGCAAAGGGTTATTAATTTCCCCTCTAAGTTTTGCTTCCTTTTTTTCTCGTGGGTAAAGGCAAAACATGCTAACTATAAATTATCAGCCTCCTGACACGCTCTTATCCTGTTTGCAAAGTTTGAAATATCATTAATTTAAGATCTGATAGCAAAACTGAAGCAAATTTACATAGCAAATGCCAAAATCAATATTAAATTTATGTTCTTTAAAATGCTTTCAGACTTTAACTTTTTAGAAAAGTTAAACTAATAAACTTGTTAATGGAAATATTTCTGTGGAAGATACATTGAGTAGAGCCTATTTTCATTCTTCTTTAACTTGTCATTATTTTGAATAACAATGTTAAGGAGAAATTCAAGAGCAAATACATATTTACATATTTATATCCATATATTTACTGTCACTTGTAACTTAAATGTAAACAGTAATAATAGCCAATCTTTTTCAGAAAAGGAAATTAGTGAATTTGGTGCTGTATAATAATTACATTCATTGAGCCTTTTGAATGTCCCTTCCTAAGGGAAGCCTATACTGAATCCACGTGTAAGTTAGGTGCCCCTACTGTGTGTTTTTATAGTCACCTGTACTGCTATTTCTCAAAGCAATTATCATATCTGTAATTATGGGCTTATTTGCACAAAAACTGTTCATTAATATCTGTCATTGTCACTAGATTATAAATTCCAAGAGAGGCAAAGCTCGCTTTTTTTCTCCCCTGCTGAATTCCCAGTACCTGGGAGGAGTTGTCCAGTAAATGTTTGTAAAACTAATCATTAATAAGTAACTGATCCAAATGATGCATCTACATATAGCTGGGGAATTCAGGCATACCCACTTGGGCATTTCTTTCTCTTAACTTTTTCAATAGAGATCTAATCAATATGTGTTTGTACAGTATCAGACATTTAAACAATTAGGACAGATTGTGGTTGAAACTTTGAAAAATCTTTCACTTTCCTCTCTCCCACTGGCAATCAATCCATAATAGATGAGCAAATTGGGAGACAAAGGACTTATCATTTCTTTCCTGCCTTACTCAAAGTTCAAAGACCCATCAACAAATGCAGGATGATAGGTTACTTTATACAATTTCATATTCTTTGGGCACATGGCTGGCTCAGTCAGTTAGACTTCTGACTTCAGGTCATGATCTCGTGGTCTGTGAGTTAGAGCTCACGTTGGGCTCTGTGCTGGTAGCTCATAGCCTGGAGCCTGCTTTGGATTCTGTGTCTCCACTCTCTGCCCCCGCCACACTCGTACTCTGTCTCTGTATCTCTCTCCCTCAAAAATAAATAAACATTAAAAAAATTTTAATTTCATATTCTTTGTTCATGTAATATATTTCTAAAGTATTACAATCAAGTCATATTGAAAAGGAGCTTTTCATTCATATGTATGCCACGTGAATGATAGCTTAAAGACTGACAGACGTGAAAGATGCTTTATGATAATTATCAAGTCTGAGAATCTATACCCTTATAAATCACATTTCACCATTGGCTAATTTTATTTTCTCATTTTATCAATGAGAAAGCAATTTTGTAAAACACTGCATTTTTATTTTAAAATTAGAAGTTATTGAATCCTAATCTAATGCTTCTATTCATGATCGCCTGCTAAAACAAATCAAACACACTAAAAAGCATATATAACTAAGAATTAGTCACAAAACATATGATAAAATAACTAAATTTATTAGACAAGCAATTTCAACCTGAGTTGCCTACATGTTTCCCCATTTTACAATGAAACCAAATAAACACATACCAAAATTGCCATATTGTGGAGTTAAATTATGATCAGCTTAAATATGTCTTTAATCCAAAATATTAAGACTGGAGCAACAAGGTAATACTCTAGTATTCACCATGCATGTAGGTATATTAAATCTGCTAAAGAAAAAAAAAATCTGCAAAACTTTTTGAAAAGTGTTTTCTCGGCAGTCACTAATTTTGTAAAGTCAATAAAGTAATTTCTGTGTCAATCACTAACATTACATTATTTCATGAAATATGCTTTGGGAGGAGATACTCCTCTAAGTGCCTATTTTTAATCAATCAGCTAATATGTTTATTGAGCATCAGTGTGTGCAAGAATAAGAAAGTCAGGACCCCTGCCTTCTAGACTTTTCTTTTTAGGGGAGACAGAAAATAAATAACCAAGTAAAATAATTAGGATGATATAAATGCTTTGAATAAATTTGGGCAATATAACAATGACGTCTAATTTCTGATGGGAAGGTTGGGGAAGGTCACTCTGAGGAGGGTATATTAAAGCTGAAATCTGAAGTAGAGAAGGATCCAGCTCTGGGAAAAGCCAAGAAAGACCAGGACAGACACAGAGAATCAAAACTATAAAGATCTTTAGATAAGAACAGTATTATATTCGAAGAACTGGAAATTCTGTGTGTCTGTAGAATATATTTTAAATGCAATCAGAGTACCAGATACCATTGAAGAGATAGACAATTCATACAGAGCCCTATAGATCCATAGTGAGTGATTCGTCCTTAATTCTGTGGAAATGCACCTAAAGGTTTTAAGCTTCATGAAAATATAATCTGGTTTACATTTACGAAGAATATTCTGGCTGCTCACAGTCAGGGGAATGGAAGGGAGAAGTACAAGAATAGAAAAAGGGAGATGATTTTCAAGGTTATTGAAACTGTCAACTGAAAGACAAAAATGGTTCAAACAAGGGTGATGTCAATGGAGAGGGACAAGAGTAAACAAATCAAAATGCAGTTTGGAGATAAAGCTGACAGATTTGCTAATGGATTTCATGAGGAGACTGATGGAATAAAAACAGTTGAGTATGACTTCTTAACTTTCTGGGTTTTAGAAATTGAATGGATGGTGATGTCATTTCCTGTGTTCGTGAAAATTGGAAGAGGAATAGGTTCAGCAGCAAAAAGTCATTATTTTTTTTTATGTTACATTTAAGATACCCTTTAGATATCAAGTGGAGGTGTCAAGTAGGTAGCACATAAGTGAGAATATGGAAAATTTATTGACTGGAGGTACATTGGATTATGATTTATACGACATCAATCAACTATGACACATACAGTGTCAGGAAAAAGTTGTGAAAGGTTTTGAGAATGAATGGATCAAAATTACTGGGTGTAATCAGTAGAAAACTATGTCTTCTTTACAGCATACCCTTCTTGGTTATTTGATTACAGAGGAATTGTGCCTTGCATTGTTTTTGAGTTATTTTGCAACTATAGACATTGCAGGTAACTGATGAATGACAATGATTCTTGTCTGGGATATGCAAATACATTTTATCTGGTGGAGGAACAACCGAATCTTCGAATCTTGGGTTCATTCCCAAAGCCAGTTTTGCATGTATTTGTAAGTTTTAGTTCACCTCCCATTACTCCCGTCAAATAACCTTTTATTTTCTTCATGGATCTTATTTCCTCTTTGAAATAAACTTGCTTATTTAATGATTTAATTATGTATGCCCTACCTTGTCTAACCAGGGGGTTAGAAGTGAAGTCCAGAAGGACAGAATTGTTACCCATCTTTACTATACCACTGCATCCCAAGCGGCTACCAAATGCTTATTATTTAAAAAAAAAGGCTAATAAGATTTTTCTACATAAGTGAATACTGGCTTTTATTTAAAATAACTTTTGGAAAACAACCTGCAAAGAAATAGAAGAGGACATAGTCTAGTAGTTATGCACATGGACCCTGGCTCTGCCCTTAGTAATAGATGTGACTTTCTGCATGATATTTAATGTACTTTAGTTTTCCTGCTTGTAAAATGATAATAATAACTATGCCCACATCTTAAGACTATTATAAGAATTAAATGTTAACAACTTGTTAAATGTCTGGGAAGGTACCTTGTGTCTAGTAAGCACTGCATGTGTTTGTTGGACAAGTAACGGCAGAGTAGATGACTCATTATATTTTAAACCTTTCCCTTCCAGTTTCAGTTCTTCACTCAATGACAGATTGTTTCAGTGAAGGAGTATACAACTGGGCAAAATCATTTAGCAGATTCTTTTCTTTCTTTTTCTTTCTTTTTAGCCAATTTTTTTTTCTGTTTGTTTCTTATATGCTCACAGCTTCCACTGTCAAGGCTATTTTGAGTGTGATGTTGGCACAGGGGGGTGGAATTCACCCTTCATTTTGCAATTATTTAGGCTCTAAATTATTCATCACGTTTAATGCTCAATCAAAATTTTTAGAAGCTGGCACCTGCATTTAGTTTTGTGTGGATGGAGTGATTGATTGATTGATTGATTAAGTGGGAGAAGGATTCTTTTTAGGATTTTATTGTGCCTTGTCATTCTCTGAAGGGTGTTTTAAATCCTTTCTCTGCAGATGGCATTTTCCTAAAGAATTTTGTACTGGAATAATTTAGATTTTGTGGTATTGTGAACATGTTTGTTTGAACCCTTTGTAGTGACATTTCAAATCTTGGGAAGCTATGTTCAAAAACATATCCAACATTTGAGAAGATGTGGACACCTTTAAATAAATTGATGACTTCTTCCTATCTTTCCCATAGTTCTGTTTTCCAGGTTAAATTTAAAAAAAGTTAGCCTAGGACAGGCTCAGGGAAAAAATAAGATTAAGTTCAAAATCACAGCTTGCCTTTAAAAACTCTTCACCTTGGGGCGCCTGGGTGGCTCAGTCTGTTGAGCGTCCGACCTCAGCTCGGGTCATGATCTCGTGGTCTGTGAGTTGGAGCCTCGCGTTGGGCTCTGTGCTGACAGCTCCGAGCCTGGAGCCTGCTTCGGATTCTGTGTTTCCCTTTTTCTCTGCCCCTCCCCCACTCATGCTCTGTCTCTCTGTCAAAAATACATAAACATTAAAAAAAGTAAAAAAATAAACCTCTTCACCTTGTGTCTCTTCTTTACCTTTTATAGTCTCATCTCTGATTATATTCCCGATACACCTAGTTTTTTAGTCTCGTTGACTTACAAGCTATCTTCCACAACCCTGATTCCCTTTTCTTGCCTCTGGCTCTTTGCTCAACTGTTCCCTCTCCCTAGAATGCTCTTTGCCACCATATAAACTCAATAAAAATATTTTATGAAGCCCACTCAAGTTTCAAATGTTCCAAGATGCCTCCCCAGATATACCCAGGAGTTTTATATACCATACTTTCTCCTCCAGCAACGCCATCAGAGCATTTATTATGGTCTGCTTTGAGCCAACATTTCTACACTGTTTCTCTGTTTCTGTTTCTGTTTTTCTGTTTCTCTGTGATTATTTAATTGAAAGCTTCTGAGGCTCATTTTAATTTTTAGTTATTATGGACTACAGTGTCCTGTAGAATGTGTTACCAGGGTGAATTTCAAGTGATGTGTGTTGTTGAAAGGGATCATTCTAATTTGGCCATGGGATCTATAGTTGAAGCTGAGTTCAGATCTTGTATATACTCCTACTGTGACAAACCAGCCTCTAGTGTTCATTTCCTTTATCTATAACATGGGAGTAAAACCAACTTCTTTAAAGAGCTGTTGTGGAGATCCAGTAAGATACTACTGTGAAAATAGTATGTAAACCATAAAGAACAATATAAGCACTGATTTCTGTGATCTACTGTCTTCTTTCTTTTCAGGCATTTTCGCTCTTGTGCCTTCTGGATAGCATTCCACTTATAAAACCATTTTTTCCCTTCCATATGCCCCATCGAGCAACTATGCCTGTGTATTTCTTAATTTGGTAATGCATGTCTGTATTTCTAATTTACACATCTTATTTGGCATTTAGAAATACAATGGTACTACTGCTCCAACTTGCTTCTTTTAATCAATATGTAATACCAATGTGATGATCAGGGTAGGATGATGGTTATACATGATAGTGATCAGAACCACGGAGAGCAGCAGGTGTATGCTGAAGATAATAGTTATAGAAAGTTGAATTTATCTGGTCTTGGTCATGAAGATATAGACTGTAATTTAAGAAGAGAAGACTATTAAGAAATCATATTGATTCAGTTAGAATACTTAAGTATTAATGCATTGTTCATTTTACTATTTCTAGCACTGCTCCAAAAAGAAAGAGGCAGATGCAGAAAAATAAAAGAGGCAGATGCATAAAATGGTAAAATGTTGACCGGCATATTTGGCTGTTTATTATATAATTTCGTAAAAAAAATATTTGGACAATGAGGAGCTTGGAAATAGATTGCTAAGAAGGATAATAATTAAGAGTAGATTATAGTTCACTAGATTAGGCGTGTTTCCTTTTGAGTTCTCTTAGTTTCCACTGAGACCAAAAGCGTCTGGTTTGCTGAATACCACAAGTACTTGTGGCATCTCTTAGATCAAAGCCTTATATAGTTCCCAATACCCCATTTTTTAAAGGGAAACTTGAAATCTCATTTTTCCTTGGTCTGAGCTATTTTCTAAGGAAGTTTTCATGATCCTCAGTTGTTGGAAATAAACTGCCAGGCTCTCATTCAATACTTCCTTCAAACCCCACTTCCTTCTTCGAGTCCTGGGGGCCAGTTCTCCTCACTCTATCTGGGGTTACTCAAAAAACATGTTACTTAACCCCTAAATGCTATAATATTTTCATGTCCAATGTTATGTTATCCAAACCCCACCCTGTAATCATTGCCCAAATCTCAACTGTGCTTTTTTGCAAATATTCAAGGAGAATATTAATGTTCATAATTCAGTAGAATCTTTGATACGGTTGTTTTTATCTTCTCTGGAAGAAGTGCGTTGGGATTTAGAATCTGCATTCTTTAGCAGATTTTGCAAATTAAATAAATTCTCCTTTTTAAATTTACCCAACTATACTTCCATTGCCATATCCTGGTCCTTATGTGGGTTATGAATATTCAGCATATTGTCTCAATATACAGGCTATTAGCAAAGTGAAATTAAGATTACTTTGCTGAAGCAATAAGACATAGCCATAAAGGAGCCCCAGGGGTTTACTTTAGTGCTAACAAAGTGCTGTTAAAGCAGTGGCCTCTAGCATCACTTACATATTTTCAAAAAGTAACACTCACTGAACCATGTAAGAGCTTACCAAGTTGAAGATCTGCAGCAAATTTTGGTGCCAAACTCTTTATTTCTGAACATATATTCTCCCCACTGACCCCAAGATATCACTGACAGGAAAGGGAATATGCAGCTTTTCATTTTTTTCATTTTAGAATTGTTAATAAGTGGATCAAAAATCAGATATTGAAGCAATTACCAAGTGTTTGGTGCTCCAGGGTATATGTCCTTAGAAACTGATTGAATTCAAGAAGTAAATTGATAAAAGCAAGATCTAATTAAGTTTATGAAATCTCTGCTATTGAGCAGAGCAGAGAGAACTAAAACTATCACTTAGCATCAAGTGATAATGCTGCTTCAAAGGTCTTGCAGAGAGTAAAGAGAATGAATCAAGACATAAAAATACTTCGAGAGAAGAAATAAGTTCTACCCAAGGAAAAGAAAAAAAAAAGCGCATACTGTCAGGCAATATTAAACTATCCTGGTCTATATTGGGTTTATATTGTCTGAGAGCATATTATCTTGAATCCCTGTCTATTATTTTATTCAAGATATTGCTTCCATAATAAACAAGGCATCAGCTAAGATTACAAGAAATTTCCAAAGGGATGGATTCTTTTGGAAAACCCTTGAATACTCTAATACTGTGAAAAATCTTGGACTTTTTCCCTTATAAATCTTACAGGAGATTAAGCATCTTAGAGACACTATAGAATTAATCCAGAGAAGAAGACTGCAGGGGAAGGCAGTCTTGTGCGTGCCATGTTTCCATCCCTACTCTACCACCATTTAGGAGTGGTTGCTGAGCTTGACACACTTCTTCTTCTTCTTCTTCTTCTTCTTCTTCTTTTAATTTTTTTTCAACGTTTTTTATTTATTTATTTTTGGGACAGAGAGAGACAGAGCATGAACGGGGGAGGGGCAGAGAGAGAGGGAGACACAGAATCGGAAACAGGCTCCAGGCTCTGAGCCATCAGCCCAGAGCCTGACGCGGGGCTCGAACTCCCGGACCGCGAGATCGTGACCTGGCTGAAGTCGGACGCTCAACCGACTGCGCCACCCAGGCGCCCCTTTTTTTTTTTTTGAGCTAGCACACATGCATGCAGTGGGGAAAGCAGCAGAGGGGGAGAGAGAGAGAGAGAGAGAGAGAGAGAGAGAGAGAGAGAGACAGAATCTTAAGCAGGCTCCATGCTCAGCATGGAGACTGACGTGGGGCTCAATTCCATGACTGTGGGATCATGACCTGAGCAGAAATCAAGAATCAGACATTCAACTGACTGAGCCACCCAGGATCCCCACACACTCCTTTACCTAGACCTAAAGAGCCCACACAGCCTGTGCCAGGATTTTCATTTAGTCTTTGCTTAAAGCATGTGGGTCATATGGCACCTGACCAGCTCTACTGTGAGGAGTTGAGGTCTGCTTGGGATTCTCTCTTTCTCTCATTCTGCCCCTCCCTGACTCATGCACTCACATGCATGTGTTCTCTCTCGCTCTGTATCTCTCTCATTCTCTCAAATAAATAAACACTTAAAAAATGAAGTGGGGGAATGGAGAATGACTAGAAAGTACCTTCGGGAGGGTCCATTGTGGACTTGAAGATTTACCACCCAGATCCCCCTTTAAGAAAATACTTGTTGCCTCTGCAGCTGGCAGTGTTGTCAGTGGATAGCATTCAACTCTCAGCCTCTCCAGGGATTGCCACCTCACTCAAGCTCATGCCCTTTCATGCGTGGCCAACATCCAATGAGTGATCAAGACAGAGGTATAACAACCTAGCTATTTCTATCACTCATGAGACGACTCTGATGGGCCATTGCAGCCCTGGATTCCCGGTGGAGTCCACTGACCCAGTCAAGCCTGCATCTCAACTGCCCACTTTGCCTAGTGCTGCTTCCTTTCTCTCCCTTCCATATGTATTGATTCCAAAGATATTCCCTAACAAATATACTGAATCCTAAACTCCATTTAAATTCTGCCTCCTAGAGTACCTATACTCCATAGCCTCTCGTCCAAATTTTTCATTTTATAAATGAAGTTTATCTCTATCATATATCGAGAATCGGGCTGTGATTAATTTTTGTTTCACTTTCTTCCATTCAATCTGCTCACCTCTTTGGAAGGGGTGCCAATGAGAGGCTAAAAAGTCTATGAAATAAAGGAATCAAGTAACTGATTAATTTTTAAAGTGAATAAATCCTCTCTGGAGATACAAGAACAGATTAAAATCACTCTTAATGAGTAGAGAGGCTGAATGTGATGTTCAGAAGGTCAAGGCTTGTAAAATAAAGAAAAAACAATTAAAAAAGAACAAAACTTGTCACCCTCAAAGTTGCTGAGATGGGATTTCAGGTATAAAGAGACCACAGAGTCTTGCACAAGTACTTGGGAAGTAGATCAATAATGAAGTTATTTCTCTTAAGACCTGTTTGCACATGTATTTATACAAAGAAAAAGAGAGAGAGGAATCTTGCAGAAATTTTGCTTTTTACAACTCTCCTACAATTTACCCATGGGGTACTCCACCAGCATGTTCTCTTTTTGTCTTTATATTCTGTTTTAATAATTGATCTGTGTTTGGCTGCTTTGAGAACCAGTGCACTCAGGCAGCTCCACATTGCCAGAGAGGATTGGATGTTGGGCAACCTTATCTATATGGATGGTTAGTTGCTGGACCTTTTTCCTGTCTAGGACAGGATCCGAAGCAAAGCTGCTTCTAACTTTTGTGTCTTTAAACCAAAGAAAACATAGATTATGGGAACAACTTTTTAAGGCACTTAAAGAGCACTATCAGGAAGTAAGAAAACTTTAGTGTTTTGTTCTTAGGTTTTAGGTAATTTCATGTAGAAAAATAATTGGTTGACAAATTTTAAGCATCAGACCAGTATTTTAAGATTAGAAATATTAGCTGAGAGAGTAACAAAGCCAACTCTTCCAGCTATATTTTCTAATTTTTAAAACATCATACAATGATGATCTCACGTAAATAGCATTGTAGTTACTGTAGTTTTCTTGATAGCATGATTTTTTTTATAAGATCATAATTGCTGAGGAAGAAATGGCTGCAAAATAATTTTTGAGACATACTACCACATCTCTGTTAGAATTAGATAATCCAATTTTATGGCTATGATGATTAGATAAGTATTGATCATTTTTCAGCCATTGGGAAATTATGAAAACTTGTCATTAGTTTTAGAGTCATGAAAGAATAGCTTATATTCTTGGTTAGTGGTTAAAACTCTGCCTTATGTTTTGTTTTGTTTTTTTTTAAATCAAAGACAATTACTCTGGGGAATATGAGGATATTTTCAACTCCCCTTCTGTCATCTTACTATACATGGGACGAGAAATAAATCAGAAACATGAAACATTATGTTATATATGGTCTGCACTCAAGGGCAATAGGATGTTGTTGTCGTAATTCTGTTCATTGACTTGTGTCTTCCTTGAACCTACAAAGGTAATGAGAGGCAGACATGTCCCAAATAGAAAAATAGCCAGAATCTGTCATTGAATATTTTACTTTGAAAGGTTTTTTCAGTACTATTTATAATAATTTTAGAAATCTTAGGGTATGTGTTTTATTGGGCTCTCATTTATTTTCATCCTCAGTTAATCAGTTTTGTTCTTACGTATTTATGATGGCAGACAACTGCCAGATTCTTTGCCCATTGTAGAATGTTTATGTGATGACTTTAGAATAAATAATTTTCATACAGAAATGACAAACTACTTGGGAAAGTAACTTAAAAATATGCCTGAATATGAGTTTTCCACTTAGCAAGAGAGATCTAATTAGTGAATGCATATGGGTAACCAAGTCAAATGGGAAGGATGTGGTTCTACTTACCCATTTGAGACCAACCTTTCTTTTTAATCTTATGTTCCTAAAAACCTTTGAAGGAGTTCAATGACAAATATGGGGAACAAAAGTCCTACCTTGGCAAGCTGTTATTCCCTGAGTATAACGCTGAAAATACTACATATAACCATTAAATGTAGTAAGTTAGATTATATCTGAGACATAGTCCTGGAGTTTAATGAGTTTCTAAAAGACTGTTCTCTGCAGAGCAATTTTCTTAGCTCCTTAAGTGCATTAACAGTTACTGCCTTAGAAAGAAGACCCACCCTTTATGTTGTTTACTTGTAGCCATGACTTTTATATCGGGAGTAGCCAGGCATTTAGAGGCTTGACTTCCCACGAACAAGTGAAGTTCTATTTCTTTCAGGTTGTATCACTAAAAGCCTATTACGTGTTTACAATGAAAACATAGGTTTATACCTAAGTTTAAACTATTGTATTAAAAAAATGTGCATCATTGTGGTTATAATTTAAGATACGGTGACTAGAAAGGGAAGGTCTTAAAGTCTGCATTCATTTGGGGGGGCTTCAAATCTTACACAGTGAGGATTTTCCTGAGGACCCCTACCAATATACATGAGAAGGATAACAGAACAATAAAAGTAAAATTGCAGAGCCATAGTATTCTAGCACACCAGCTTCTTGAGTCTCTTATGTATTACTTTATTTTCCTCATTGAGTGTACTCATTTGCTCTTTAATTCTTGGGAGAAAGGAAATCCCAATTCCCATAAGATAATTACCACTCTGAAAACGGCTATTTTCAACAGCAAAGATCTCAAGCCTCTGAGAGTGTGGTAGGCCTTTGGTTAAAACGTGTTTACATTTTCATATTAGAAAATCTAAAACATTCACTCACATGTGGACAACTGTTATTTACTCTTATTACTGCTTATTTATGTGATTGTGTACATGATGTGTTCTCACAACAGTTCATATCGAAGGATAATTTTTCTGATAAATCCCTAAATGTAACTAGAATCGATGGCTTTTATACATTCCTGTTGTCTCTCTGGTCTCTTTGAACAGCAGGTGGAGCAAGGTAGCTAGTTGCTGACTGCTGCATGCAATGATTTTCCCCTAAGTAACTTCAGAGTTACTTCCTAGTAGGTTGAACTCCATCCGTAATAGTCTTTTTCTTCTCTCTTTCTCTCTCCAGGCGATAGTAGTGTTGGGCACTGGTGGGTCTCAGTACACTGATGTGGTACACAGAGGCTAGAGGTGTGCCAGTATATTGAGCTCTTTAGAGTCTTTGAAACAGGTAAATAAGGCCTGCAGCAGCTGAAGCCCTTATGGATTTTGCAGGGTGAGTTCCCCAGGAAGCAGATTCTGTAATGGAAATTGGATAGCAGGTCTTTAATAGGGAGTGCTCCTGGTGTCGATACCTAATGGGTGGAATGGAAAGGAAGCAGGCCTGGGGTGACGGAGAATTCCACTAAAATCCGGAGCTGTTCCTAAAGGGACATTTAGAGTTGGAAGTCTTTTCATATTTGTCCAAAATTGGATATAGGGGGCTGGATCTTTATACACCTCAGACACTGACTATGTAAATGGACAATGACTAGACTATTCATAGAAATAGAACAGTGGCCCACAATCTGCAGCAGTCAGCTAAAGAAATCCACTACCTAAAGCAACCAGTCCAGGAAGTCAAATAACAACTTCTGTAGTAATGGGCCTCCCTAGCAAGTGACAGGGCATTGATTCTTGTAAAAAAAAAAAAAAAAAAAAGAAGAACACATTGTTAGCATTCACTGCTCAGGTTATGACATAAATTGTGCATTAGACTGAATGTAGAAAAGCTAGAAGCTAAATGAAGCTAAATGAAGCAGCTAAAGGAGCTGCTCTCATGCTAAATATTTTGTCTTTGATATGTTCATTAGCTTCCTTTTTCTTCTTGCTGTTTTCTAAGTAGCTTCCTCCCAACATACATGCAAGTTTAACTCTCTTCTCATTATGCACCCGCTTTTGTCTTGGATGATTTGCATAGTAAGGTTTGGATTTGAAAACACGCATGGTACATAAACAAGGAAAATGTTATAGAACCAGGGAAAATATATATGTGTTTTACTTCACATTTGATCTGATTTTCTAAACCAAGGTTATGTAGAATTCCTCCTTTAGGGAAATAATTTATTGGAAGAATATTGTAGTGTGTGGAGAGTGATATTAGTTCAAAGAGTTGTCAGCAGAGTGACTGTCAGGAGGAGGGAAGGTGTGAATCTCTTCACATGAATCTCTCTTTCCATTTTTATTGAGCCTGGAAATACGAAGCAAGAATATGGAATGCCTGAGTATAATTCTAAAAAAAATGTGGCTTTTTAAGTTTTTTAAATAATTCAAAAGAAAATTGCCAGAAGTGAAGCTCTGACTTACAAAGTCTGTCACTTTAACCTATTCTTTGTGAAATAGTCCCAACTCACAAGCTATCACTTTATGTGCATATTCCTTATTAATGCAACAGAAATTATGTGAATATAATACATCCTGGGAGTATTATGCATCCTAAAAGTTTTATATCTCAGAGTATTGTCCTGATCATTAATTAGTAATTAAATATTATATTAGAGAAAAGTAATTGATAGTGTGGAGTATAGTGCAATGATTAAAATAAGAATTGGAATGCTAGACTGTTGGGTTCAAACCCTTGCCTACCAACTTTAGCTGTGTGACTCTGGGCAAGTTTTCAATCAATCTGTTTCTCCAAGGATAAATATTCTGATAAATCCATTTAAAATGGATTTCACGATTCATTTTAAAATCAATTAACAGGCATTTCAGAGGTTTTGAATAGTAAGTGAATTAATATGGCTCAAGCCCTTCAGAAATTGCCTGGCTTAGAGTAAGGACCAGGACCACCTCCTTACACGGCTCCAGGGGCACTATTTGCAGTGATTTCTATGTGATGGGTGCCTTCTGGAACACAACATAGAACGAGTATGGTGCCTCTTGCCTTTGTCTTTTATAGAAGTGTTGGGAAGATCAGGGAAAGTGTAACTTTTACGTTATTGTAATTAATGCAGGGTGACTAGATGTTCAGTCAGGAAAACACTGGTTCCGCCTGTCATTTTATGCAGGAGTGTGGGGAATATCTTCCTTGGTTTTCTTTGAGCTGCCTGACCCTTGGGTTAGCTTCTGTATTTTGGAAGATTCTAGCTATTAGTTCTTGTCATATATATGTATGGATCCCCGTCTCTTTCTTCTCCCCCTGCAATTCTAATGACATGTATGGTATAGAATTTGAAATTTTGGATGTTCTGTTCTAGTTTTATTCGTTATTTGTCTCTTTGCATTTTCATTTGAGAAATTTATATTGAACTATTTTCAAGCTCAGTGATTCTTTCCTCAGCAATATCCAGTCTGATAAGGAGCTCATCAAAGGCATTCTTAATTTCTATTAACAGTGTTTTTGATTGCTAGCTTTTACCTTTGTTTCTTTCTTGGGGTTTCCATTATCTCTGCTACGTAACTCATCTATGCTGTAATATTATCTATTTTACATCCTTAACATATTGATTATAATTATTTTAAATTCCCTCTCTACTAATTCCAACATCTGTGTCCTATTTGATATTGGTTCTGATGCTTTCTTTGTCTCTTCAGAGTGTCTTTTTCCTTGAATTTTCATATACCTTGTAATTCCTTGTTGAAGGCCAGATGGGTTGCACTAGATTTTAGTAATCGATATATATATATCAATTTATATCGATATGTATATAAATCTTTAGTGTGAGGATTTATGTTAATCAGGCTACAAATTGCAATATGCTTAACATTTGCCTTATCTAAGTTGCCTTAAGTTTTCAAATTCCTCTCGTGTCCTTGTGTCCTTGTTATTGGCTCACATGTTTACTTTGGACTTCCCTAAATACTCCTCCTCAGAGACAGTTTGTGTTCTGTAGCTCTTCTAGATGTAATCCACTGTTACAGAGCCTAGTTGGGATGGTGCAAAATAGGCCTATCTCATGCAAAAGGTTCTGGATATGGGTCATAAGTAATTGCTCTTCACCTTTCCCACCTAGTGCCATAAAAGGATCTTTTCTTGGATCTTTAAGAACTTGGTGGACTTACAGAGGGTGACGATAATAAAGTAAGGGATTCCTCCTAAAATCATGGCCCCTTGAAGTTTCTCATGATAGTCTGTGCTCAGCCTCCATCACTTAGTCAAAATTCGCTTTTAAGTTTAACCAGTTTATTGCTTCAGGATTTCTGTTACGAAAATCAGAAGTTAGCTGTGATTATATATGCTTGTGTCTCCAGATATCAGGGTGGTGGTTTGTTCTGTGACATCAGTTTTCTGACAGATCCAAAAAAAATGACTTATTTTTAATTCATCCAGTTTTTTTCTTGTTGTAAGCATAGGAGTGACAATTGACGAGGTCTGTACATATAGGAACTAAAACCAGAGTGAAGTCTATTATTTTTTCACTTTCTCGAAACAAATAAACAAATTTAAAAAAAAACCTATTCATTAACATTCTTGACCTTTCCTCATACTTTTTGTATATGCCTATTTATTATAGTCACATAAAGACTTCTCATTCACTACAGCCTTTGAAGATCTGGTAATTGAATCATAGACTATTTCTATGTCTCAAATTCTGTTTGTCAGGGTGATTTTATCATTCATGTAGTTGGATATTAACTATAAAGATAAAGAAGTCTTGGTGGTCAGTGTCATTATTTGAGCCAACAATCTTTGACCTACTTTTTTCTCTCTTACGTATCCAGCTCTCTTTGTTACACAGTATAATTCTCCAGTTATTGTGTTGTGGCAAATGTTAATATTCATAAAGAAGCCAATTAAGAAAATCATAATTGGAAATGAACTGAGAATAAACACATCAAATCCATTATCTTTCCCCAGTCTCTGTAAAAGCGTTTCAAAATAGGGAGTCTTCAATATACATTGAATAAATGTTGGCCATAGATTCTTTTATATATTGATAACAGTATTTATTAATCAGTATTTTCTTCAAAAATTAAAATTTTCATATGAAATTATAATCTAGTTAAGAGAGATCTGCAGGGTTTGGCAAGCAAGGAAATAAACTTTTTAAGGATAGAAAAAATTATTAAATACTTAAATAATTTAAGATTGCATCCATTAATGGATACGGATGAAGGAAATTGAAATATGGACCAACAAATATAAATGTAGTCATTATATGTAAGTTCCCAATGATTTTTTAGCTTCATCAATACCCTTATATAGAAAGTATTTAATTCTGCGATGGATTTTCATTTATGGATAATATTCACGATTTCACATAATTGATAAAAGATCTCAACCATGAAAGCTAGAGATTTTAATTAAAAGTGAGCTTGTGAAAATGAAGTTCATGTTTAGTAGGCAAGAAATTAGACATAGCATTAAAGAGATTAGGAACAACAAATTGCATTAAGTGGAAAAAAAATGTGTTCTTTCAAGGGGTATAGAAGGATATAAAGTCTGCACTTCTGATTTCTGAATAAGATATAGATGAAGGGGATAGAGGTCATATAAATTGGGTTTTACATAATTTGAAGAAACTCAAAGATTTAAGTTGTTCTCATGATTTAAAAAAAAAAATGGTATCAATTGTTCTTTCTGGGCTACTTTTCTAAAGATGTAAGGAAGGGCAGCAAGAAGAATAAAGTCTCACTCTATCTCGTCCAAAGAGGGGACAAGTGAGGTGACCCCACACACAGAAATAAAAGGATAAGCAATACAACATATGAAATGTGTTCAACTTTGCTGATATCCACAGGATATCAGGAAATACATATTGAAGTTGTATATTAAAACCATGGTAACGTCCCATTACACATTCAGCATATTGGCAAATGCTCTCATAGTAGCCTGCCAACAAAAAAATTATAAGGAAATGATGAAGCTAGAAAATGACCATTTGCAAGCTTCTAAGTAGCAATTAATTTAGGTGGGAGGCTTCCCTGTTTTCTAAAACTAATTTGTGAAAGTTTAATGAGGAATAGAAGATTTTAGTATTCTCAAACTACCTTCTCACACATTATTATAGGAGAAAATTTATAGTGAATAAACCAGTGGAGCTCCATCTTATCTATGTGATCAAGGTTAACATTACCAAAAATGGGGGGAAAAAAGTCGATCTCAATGTCCTATAAAAATTCCATAAATACAGTCTAGCTTGACAAACATCAGCAAACTAAAACTGAGAAACATTATACAAAATACATATTCAAAGTATTCCTATCATCCATTTTGAAATGAAATCTGGCTCCCAAAGTATATTGTTTGCAGGAACATCTTTCTCACTTAACGCATTTGTAACATATCGTCAACTAATGTGCAAAATAATACTGTTCTTATGTTGTTTTGCCTTTCACTGTGGACCCAATAGATATGCTGTCCACAATAAATTCCCAAAGAGTGTAATAGTTCTTTCCTTTTCGTGCTATTGGGTGATCTAGCTTTATTTTGCTTTCACTGACCTACTGATTTTAAATTTCTACCGGGCTCCTTCAAGTCCTAATTGATCATATCATTTATGTGTTCATTTTTACTTTTTACCTTTCAGAAGAATTAAACAATGATCTATAAATGATTTTTCTTCAATTTTCTTATAGGTTTCCTTTGGAAATAATAAGAATAATAAATTAAGCTTTAGTGGGTATTTATGACTGAAAAAAAGATCCTTATTTTGCAGAAATGTTGAAAATAGCCACAGAGTTTGTCTCATATTTACATGGTTACATTATTTCCTTGACAATGAGTAGATATTAAATTGAAAGCTTATGTATATTTGTATATATTATGTATATATTGGAGACAATTTGAATTTCTCATAAAGCCGATTTCTTTTATTATGTGAGAATGCTTCTAATGTGCATTTTTGCTTAATATAAAAAGATTTGGTATTCTGGGCATATTGTTCTTACATAAAGATAAGACATGTTGAACTTTTAATATTAACTACATATCCTCTAGTATCTGTGAACATGAAATTTATTTAGAGTGTATAGTTCATGCTCTTTTACAATTTCACAAGAATATTTAATATTGTATAACCTTTGAGCTCACGTTTTAAATGTTAGAGGAAAAGATAATGTAGCTGCTTAATTCTACTTTGGCAAACATTGCCTTTCTTAAACAGACCAGAACAATGAAAAAATAACTTTAATAAAAGTTATTGGTTTCAAATGGTACATGTAGATACACCAAAGTGTAACTTAGTCTCCCCTTCCCCTTTCTTGTGTGGGCTAGACTTAGTGACTCACTTCCAAATAATAAAGTATGATAGAGAAAAATATTAACATTGTAGTGGGTAAACCTGGCAAACACTATTTTAACCAAATGATTGTGGTTGACGTCATCAATAATATCATGTAAACTCTGCTATGATGTTACAAGAAGGGCACTTTACTCCTGATGTTCTTTCCAAAAATCCATAACCCTAGTTTAATCATGACAAAAACGTCAAACAATTTGAAGGACATTCTATAAAATCCTTAAGTAGCCTGTCTCAAAATGGTCAAAGTCATAAACAACAAGAAAAGACAAAGAAGCTATCAAATACTAGGGTACACTAAGGAGACATAATGACTAAATGCACTGTGTTATCTTAGATTTGGTTTAGTACAGAAAAACTGGTCAAATCCAAATAAAATTTGGCATCTAGTTTATAATAATGTTCCAATGTTTCTTAGTCTCAACACATGTAATGTATACAATGTAAGATGTTAACAATAGGAGCAGAAACTATGTGAGGAATGTATGTGAACTAACTGCACTATCTTTGCAATGTTTTGTAAATGTATGAATATTTCCAAATTTTAATTTAAAATAAGTGAAAACGAAATGGAGTAGACTAAGTAATGCCTACCATTAAACTCCTTATACTTAAATTTTTTTCCATTAATTTCAAGAATGATTTTGGATATAGGTTAGTAGTACCCTTTATTTCAAGTTAGTTCCTATTGCCTAATTATATCACATTAAATATGCACTGGTTACGGTCCCAATGAATCTAAATTTAAACATCAAGCCTAGTTGTCAACTTAAACTGAGTCCTTAGTTATTCAGCTTATAGAGTGATTATTCTCATGAAATGTTACATTTCATATAGAAATAAGTAAACATGTATATCCTACTTAGAATTTCATTCTCTTCTTTAAGCAGAAATGATTTTAACAATTAGTTGAGGAATGACAACATCCTCATTTTTAATCTTTACCAAAAAAAGGGGAGATCAATGACCTTCATAAATGTTTTAACTTAGAAATATCATTAATAATCATTCTATATGTTCTGACTGCAGAAAAGACTTTTGGGAGGAAATGAGTTCTGTCTTCAAAAACTGGAAAGTATGCTCAGTAGAAAAGAAATGAGACTTGTTTTGTGTGGACCTAAAAGCAGAACTAAGACCAATTGATGGGAACTACAGGAAAATTGACTTTGTGTTCAATACAAGGAGTGGTCTAATAATGACAATGATCAAAATAGTTAGTGTGTTACATTATATGAATGGGAACTTTATTTCTACAGGGGAGTAAGCAAATTGGACAACCATTTTGGAGAAGTTGACACAGGGGAAAGCAAACATTGAATAGATATTTGGACTAGATGACCTTTAAAGTTCCAGGCTGTTACTGTACTTCTGACCAACTGACTCTAAATCAGAGGTTTGCAGGACCCCCTCCTTGGGTACCATTAATTTGCTAGAACAGTTCAGAGAACTCAGGACGCTCATTTATTCACTGGATTACTCATTTATTATAAAGGATTTTAAAGGATAGGAATCAACAGCCAGATGAAGAGATACATAGGGCAAGGTCATGAACAAAGGAGCTCCTTTCCTTGTGGAGTTAGGAGCCCAGTTTGGTGGCATGATTCTGACTCCCCAACCTGGAAGCTCTCTGAACCCCTTCATTTGTTTTTTTTATGAAGACTTTATTACATAGGCGTGATTGAGTAATTCATTGGCTGTTGGTGATTGATTCAAACTGTAGTCCCTCTCCCTTGCCTGGAAATCGAAGTGTAGGACTAAATGTTCCAATCTTGTATACCTGGTTGGTTCCCTTGGCAAATAGCTCCTATTCATAGGTGCTTTCCAAAAGTCACCTCATTAACATACACCCAATTGTGGTTGTGAGTCACAAGACACCCATTTTACTTTCCTGGCTCTGAATGGATTTAAGAAACTAAGGACAAGATACCAAATATCATATCAAAAGGTGCTCCCATTGGTCTCAGCCTCAGGAAATCCCAAGGGTTTGGAAAACTGTAAGCTAGGAACTGTGGATGAAGGCCAAATGTATATGAGAAATATATTTTGTCCATTTAAATGATCAAATCTATCTATCTATCTATCTATCTATCTATCTATCTATCATATGTATATATATCATATATGTAACAAATCACAATTTATAAATCACAATTATCACATTCTCTCATCAAGCTAAATTCTAAGATTACTTCTTGATTGTTTTTCCCCTTTTTCTTCTCTATACCTAATCCATAACCAACTCCTTTAGAGTTAACCTGCAAATGTATCCTGACCCAATACACGTTTTTCTATCTCCACTGATACAACCCTAGTCCAAGCCACCACCATCTCTTAGTTCCTTTCTGTCCCCGGTAAAACAAACTTTAAAAAAACATAAAATATGTAACACCTTTCCTCAGCTTAAGAATGTTACTTCTTAGGATAAAAATATAAATTATTAATTGAATCTATAAAGCTTTATATGTTTCTGTTTCCTGTTTACCTCTCTAAAGACTTTTTTTTTTAATTTTCATTTCATCCCTTTGCTTCAGAGACACAGGCATCTCTTCTGTTTCTGAAATATATCAATTTAATTACCTGACTTAGGGAATTTTGCAGGGTTGTTGAGGGTTCTTTTTCCTTATCTTCATATGCTTGGTTTCCTCTTGTTGTAATTGTCTCAGCATTTATGTCCTTGAAAACATATATGATCACCCAGTCTAAAATAGCTGTCAGTCACTATCATAGCACCTTAATTAATTTGCCTCCTTTGTTGAAAAGCAAGTTCTGTGGGAATGGGACTATGTCTACCGTGTTGCTATTGAGTCTCTAAAACTGGGAAAAATATCTGGCACCTAGTAATACTCACTAATACTGAAATTTAGAGAAAAACTGATAAAAGTAAAAGGCAAATAATGGGCTAACCATCACTGGAAGTGATGGATGTGGCTATTGTATACATGAATGGAAGGTTGCATTAAATAACCATTAACATTTTATTAAGCTTGAGAGTGTATGGGTCTGTTTCTGGGCTTTAAAAGCAGACTAACTAGGGTTCTCACAGTTACTAATTATATGATCTTGAGCTATTCACTTAATTTCTGTCTTCTTTGGATTTTGATCTGTAACAAGGGAACAATGATAATGGTGCTTATTTCTAATGGCTGTTGAGTTGATGAAATAAGACACTAAGTATAATACAGATAGCATGCCTAGCACAGTGTCTTTTCGCAAATGGTTGCAGCTCTTTAATTCTTAGATTCATTAATTATATCGAACTGCATACATTTCAAGTTTTCATTGTTAAATCATTCTTAATAATGGTCTTATGTTATCCATGATGGTTTTGTGGCCCACATAGATTTCCATGTCAACATTATTCTAGGGCTATATTTTCATGTCTGGTCTCTTCCCTCCCCTTTTTGTCACTCAGTTCTGATAAACATTCAATCTACACAGTGTTCAATATACATACATCATGTGGAATGTATCATGCAACGTATCTTGGATCTCTTTCATTTTTAAGTCATCCTACAAAGACTCATTATATTTTTGTTTAGTGATGAAGCTAAGCAACCTTACTGAGATTATATTTGTGCAATATAATACAAATGGGGGAGTGGTTAAGGGACAACAGCACTGGGGCAACAAATGGCTAAGGTTTTTTTTCCAATATTTTCCTGACTTGCAAAGACTGGCCCTAAGCATCCTTGAGTCCAGGAATTTAAGGTAGAAATAGAAACATCGCCTGAATAAATGTTTTCTTTTAAGGAATACTTTCTACCTAATATCACTGCAATTTTCTAGATATACTAATTTCTTTCTATGGAATGAATTATTTGATATCTTTGCATGATACAAATATCAGGACATATTACTAATGAGAGAAGACTTCCTCATACAGAGGAAGACTACAATGTTTATTATTTTCTCAATATGCATTAGCTCTAGATAACTTCTGTGCTTGCCCTTCCAAAGCAGGTCATTTTGGAGAAAACGAAGGAACATGAATACACATATGCAGTTGAAATACCCTCTTAAATAGAGCAGTCTACCTTGATGAAAATATAGAGGCAAAGAATTTTTTAAAATAAATAAAACATACTTATGTAATTGATATTACTCAAATTTAGTATTAAACATTTGAATAAAGTTGACTGGTCTGGGGGAAGATTTTCAGTCATTATTTTTGTATGATTTTATAATTACAGTCATTTACATTTTCTATTGAATTTTAAAGATGAGCACCAGGTGTTGTATGGAAGTGTTGAATTGCTATATTGTACAGCTGAAACTAATATTACACTGTATGTTAATTAACTGGAATAAAGAAAAAAAAGACCAAAGTGTTTTCACATGGTTTACATGTTTTATTTTGCAAACTGGAAAAAAAAAGTTTTGTTAAATGATGTTGAAACTTAGCTTATTTAGGTGATAGCAAAATGTTTGACTAATACAATTTTAAATATAAAAGTAAAAGCAAAAATATATATTATACTTATTCAAATGCATTTTTAAGTTGTAATGAGGCAATTAAAATATAAACAGAAGACATTTTAAAATATAACATTCTACAACTATGACCTTCAAAAGTTCAAAGTTCCCTAAGTGTTTTACCTTTTATTATTTCCTTTTAATTCGGGATTACATACAACTCTGAGAGTATGTATTAATGTCAAGAAAAAAGGGATTCTTTGCAATAAGCCTTCTGAATGGTAACAGGTTATCCATACTTGAGTTAGTATTTTGGACAGAGCCGAGGGCCTTTTGTGCATAGTTTCGAGGTGCTAATGATAAAAGATCGAGGACAGGGATATACCACAATCTTTACATGAATACAGAATTCCTAAAAGCACATATATTGGTTTATTGGGAATAATGTTGTTCTAAGTGTGTGAAGGCATTGGAGGAAAGTGGTTTTAAAAATTTATTTATTATTTTTTATTTGAGAGCGTGCGCACGAGAGAGAGAGCACACAAACGTGAGCAGGGGGGAGAAAGAGAAAATCAAGCAGGCTCCATGCTCAGTGCAAGCCTGACATGGGGCTCGATCCCACAACCCTAGGATCATGACCTGAGCTGAAATCAAGAGTCGGATAATCAACCGACTGAGCCACCCAGGCGCCCCAGAGGAACGTGGTTTTAAAGGGTTTTATTTTTCTCCAAAAGTTGGTGCCAAAGTCTCTTCCTATACATCCTCATGTAGCTATTAGACTGGAAATCTTTTATTTTAAGTGACTGTGTACTGTTCAAGCTCTACAATATTAGATTACTAAATATTTGTCAAATTATTCCAGTATATCAATAGTATAATATTTTTAAAGAGTTAAACTGATGTTGTAATCAAGCAGTTAAACCATTTTTTTTTTCATTTTCTGAGAAATTAAAGAAGCTCCTAATAAAGGAAAGTTTTGTGCAAATTACTGATTTGTTTTACAGTATAGTGATTGTCACTAAAATTGAAAATCCAGACTTAAATGAATATAATAATCCAGGATAAAATTGTTAACTTACAAACTAAAATATTTCACTATGGTAACTTAAGTCTAAATCTCAACAAACACGATCATTTTAGAGTCCACTGGAAATTGTCTGAACTAGTTAATTAAAGAAAAGCCGAACCACATAAATACAAACAAATTAACATTATATACCTGGGCTCCTCCTGGGGACACTAAATTAATTTAAGTTTGGAATACTAATTGTTGCAGTTAGAAGACTCTTAAAAATGAACTAATACTAGCTGAAAGTACAGGTGTGGCAGCAATGAGAAGTAAGCAAATTAAATAGTATGAAACCATGTGGGCAAATGTCAATGCCTAATTGGTAGTGCATTATTATTTAACAATGATTAGAAGATTCATCATGTAAATGAGTCCCAATACAATAGGGCCGCATCTGTAATTGATTATTTGATCATCAGTCATTAAAAACCACTTGGTCTCATTTAAAGATGCTTCAGAGAACATGCATTTGTTGGGATTAAAAATGTAGAATGGCAAATAAAGCAGTAAAATTGCACTGCTTTAAAGAAATGAATGAAACAGATAAGGAAATTCCTCAGAACTATATTTCTTGTATCATATAAATTATTTTTAGAGTTGGAAGTGGTTTTTGAGATCATTTATTCTCTTCTCACACAGTAAATTGCTCCTCATTGAACAATTTTGTGGCACTGCTAGATGTAAATACAGATCCCACAGTCCTTTCTCATGAATTTTCCACCGACTATACTGTGTAGTCTTTGTTTCTGAAAAATTCTTAATAATTCATTGAATATAATTAAAATACTGTTCTATTTCAGTTGAATTTCATGGTGCATAATATTCATCTTCCTTCCAATCTCCTGAGTTGATTTTAATTGGAAAGAAAAGAAGTTAAAGAACTTCATTCACCTCAAATGCAGTATCTCAATGTCTGAACATTCTACTGTTTTCCTGAAACCTGGAAACCTCTGACCTTCAGCAGATTAAAAGACAGTTAAAAAACATGATTTAGGGGCGCCTGGGTGGCGCAGTCGGTTAAGCGTCCGACTTCAGCCAGGTCACGATCTCGCGGTCCGTGAGTTCGAGCCCCACGTCAGGCTCTGGGCTGATGGCTCAGAGCTTGGAGCCTGTTTCCGATTCTGTGTCTCCCTCTCTCTCTGCCCCTCCCCCGTTCATGCTCTGTCTCTCTCTGTCCCAAAAATAAATAAACGTTGAAAAACAAACAAACAAACAAAAAAAAAAACATGATTTACTCTGTTGTGATGAATAACAAATGTGTAAACATACAATGCAAGGTGAATGTGGTCAGGTGCAAAAGGTACTGAATAGAGTGAAATGCACCTTTGCAAACTTTGATTTCTTTATATTTAGAATAAGTTGGATTAATGTTTTCTGTACCCCCATTTAGATCTCAACCAGCTCTCAATTTGTTAACAAATTAAGAGGCTAATAAGACAGGCATAAATTTAGAACTTTCCAATTATACCCGATAAATTGTCCTGACTGCATTACAATAAAACCAATGATATCTCTGATTAATATTTCAAAAGGGAATGATAGAGATAAAGTTATCATCTAGTGTTTCAAGGACACACACACTAGCATGAGCAGTAATAGCAGATGGTAAACAGGAACATTTTTCAAGGCGCTAGAGAAGAGTGTGTGACATTTACTATTGATAATGGTATCCCTGCTGTTTTGAAGATGAATAAATAAGCTTGAATGTATTACTCTTTCAATTAGAAACAACAACCCTAATAAAAACAAACTAAAATAGGAATTTACTGTAAAGTTTTCAGTATAGGAGGTACTTCGTGGGACCCAAGACTAGAGGGTTGGAAGCAGAAACTGAAGGGTTTTTTAATTATTCCCTTCAGTCCTCTCTTGCCTTTGCTTGTCTCCCTTCCTTCCGCATTGTCTATCTGGCTTCTTTCTTCTAAGAACTAGCTTTTTCTGAAAGAGCCAGAAGGTAGCTGAATTATGACTCAAAAGTTTCATCACTTTAGTTTGGCTTTTTACAGAGACTCAATGACCATCTCTGGAGAGATGCTGTGTGGTTAAGTGGGTCAGTCAACTCTCCCTCCAGCCCCCATTAACTGCTATGATAAGTGGGGGTAAAAATTTGGCTTGTTTGAGGCTCATCTCTGTGTGGAGTATGTAATTTCTAGAAAAGGGTTAATGGTTCTTGGATTTAATGGAAAAAATATATTATGAACATTTCTTCCCTTCAGTTCTGAGCATGAAGCAGTACAAAGGTGATGCTAAAGAAATAATTTTGAAAAGCTAACTCTTGAGAATAATAACTAATTTCTCATCTGTAATTCTTTTTTTTTAAGTTTATTATTTTGACAGAGAGAGAATGTGCCCATGAGTGATGGGGAGGGGAAGGGCAGAGAGAAAAGGAGAGAGAGAATCACGAGCAGGCTCGCTGTATCAGCACAGAGCCTGAGGTGGGGCTCAACCTCATGACCTGGGAGATCATGACCTGAGCCAAAATCAAATCCGAAACTTAACCTACTGAGCCACCCAGGTGCTCTGTCATCTGTTACTTGTTTATTTGTGGAAGCATATTTTGCCTAAGGACACTCATTTATGGAGGAACAATAAATAATAGTCCATTTAATGAGCTCTTACTACACGCCAAAATCTATCTTAAATACTTACATGTAATTAATAGAACTATATATACAATGGTTTTATTGAATGTCTTATTTCTCAGGCACTATTCTAAGGACTGAAGATTCAAATGCATGAAACATTTCATTGCAATTGAGATGAGTGTTCACAAGAGGAAGTAAAGGGTGCTATGGGAAAGTAGAGTCAGGAAATTTGTCCTACTTGATGTTCACAGTAACCCTGCTAGACAGTGCTGCGGATGACTTATCTGATGTGTAGCATTATCACCTTATTTAACAAGCGTCCCAGAAGGATGGAACAAAGCCTAAATTAAAAGCCAAGCATTTCCGATACAGAAGTCCCTGCTTGTGTTATAACGTGGAGGTATTAAAACTTGGAAGTAGCTGTGATGCAAAAAAAAAAAAAAAAAAAAAAAAAATCACCAAACAAATGGTTATTCCAGGCACAGACAAAAGGCTAGAACTCAGGTATGCTGACTGGGAGACATACTCTTTCTCCTGCTGTGCATTTCCTCTACAGAAATAGACGAAAAGTACAAAAGGAGTGGGTTCAGCTTTCTCATGAATTAAATTACCAAGAAGTGCCAAATCAATTTAGCTTTTGTTACTTAGCAGTGACATAAACCTTCATACCCACACTATTCTCTAGATTTACTTTTCTGAGAGAAAATCAGTTTCTTGTAAAAGTGGTGCTGGCACAGGTGGGATATTGTGAATTTTACTGACATAGAGATGTTTAAGGGGAGAAAAGTTTGATGTCTTGTGTTTAAAATAAAAATGAGATTGATTTCAGTGCCACAGCACAAATGAAGAAATGTCTTTGCTTTAAAAACCCCTGAGTTTGTATGTCTCTTGTACAATAAGATTGTTGTACTAACTTATGTATTTTTTCATTGCTGAACATAATCTGAAAATCAAATGATTGCCTATGATTGAAGTATGAATCTTACTCTCTGTGAAAGAATTGCGTTGCTAATTAGATGACACATGTCTTATACAATTTTAGAATTTTATATTTTTATTTTATGTTATTTTACATACGAGCAGTTTGTATATTTTACATATAAATTTATTTTGCTATAATATTTAAGATTAAAAAGCTTATTTGCATCTTTTGAAAGGATAAGCTAAAATCTTATTAGTTATCTTAATAGATTACTTGATAGCATCTTGGTAATAGCTGCTAATGATAGCTAAAATTTTTGAGAAGTTACCACACATTCAATATGCCTCAGTTAGTAAAGCAACATCTAACAGAACATTCTGAGCCAACATTCTTTGTATTTTTTTTCCTGAGCCAACATTCTAACAAGATATATATGTGTTTCAAAATATGACTGAATTTTTATATTCAGAATAAGCTTACTTTTTAGTCAATGAAAAACTGTAGGAATAATTTTTCTCAGTGGTTTGTTATTTCTCAATGCATTTTACTTTCTGCCTGGCCTGATGCTTTAAGTGTAAGTGTGTAATTTATTCTGTATTCCCAAAGGTTACTACGAGGGGTTAATAAATTTTCAAAAACCTTGAAATATAATTATGAAAAGCAATAAGCCATATTTAGAGCTCTAACAATTTCAAATTTTTTATCATAATTTCAACCTGAGTATTGAGACTATCTTAATATGTGGTCCTTTCAAGTTGGAGATTTTTAATGCTGAATGAAATGTGGTAGAGTATGATCACGAAACTCATACACCTACAGTTATTCTAACAGTAAACAAATTAATGGGGATTGTCACATGTCATATCTTCCTATGGTGTTGCAGAAAGATTCATACCATATAGAGACATTAAAAAATAATCAGACATTGAAAACAAACAAAAAATATGGGCTCCTGGTTGGCTCAGTTGGTTAAGCATCTGACTTCAGCTCAGCTCATGATCTTGCAGTTCATGAGTTTGGGCCCCATGTCATGCTCTGGGCCGACAGCTCAGAGCCTGGAGCCTGCTTCAGATTCTGTGTCTCCCTCTCTCCCTGCTCCTCTCCCACTCGTTCTCTCCGTCTCTCTCTCTCTCTCTCTCAAAAATAAATAAACATTAAAAATAATTAAAAAAAGAAAACAAGCAAAAATAATCCAAACCTTTTCTCATGCAGGTTTATTATAATCTCTGTTACTGTATTTACTATATTCTTTTTTCCAAATAGCACTTTTCTGTCTGGACTGAGTTCTTAAGCAAACCAGATGGCGTGAAATAGTAGCTTTTTGAAGGTTAATAATTGAATTTCTTAATATTTTCTTAGATAGCTTTGAACCATGTGAAATGTATTTGCAAAAGTCACTAAGTCAGTTAAATGAACTCTGCTGGGAATGGATGAGAGTAATTAAAAGTGCAGCCAGAGAAACCCAGCTTCCACATTACTGGCGCTGCAAATTTGGGCGAGTTACTAACCTCTCAGCAGTTAGGTCCTTCCTCTATGAGGCTTGGGCAATAATATTACAATGTCTTCTTGGTTCTTTGATGGTTAATTTGATAGTGGGGATTCAATGTTACAATAGCCAATAATGTTCATAAATTGTGTTTATTGCCCAAGCACATATATCCCCAGCACTCATATCTCTACACAGTTTTGTTTTCCATATTCATAGTTGCATATTTCTCACTCCTTTCAAAAGATACAAACTATGGTCCCTTATGGGAAGTCTCTAAAAACGGAAGGCAAATTGTGGAGGTAGTAAAGGATGTGGATAAAATGTAAAGATCTCTGATTTCTGTAACTTAATCAGTTCACATGCTGTACCTTCTCTTATCTTTTTGCTACAACTTGTCACAGCTTCAGTTTTATATACTTTCAGTCAGATTTTGATCAGCCACTGTGATGAATTTGTATGACATAAATCATAGTAATAACCAAAGTGATGATGATAAGAATTATAACAACTTTTTTATAGAGAGCCAAATTGTGTTATATTACTTTATATTTGTATATCTTATTTCATGAATTGAATGAGTTGTGAACTATAATAATCCCTAATTTATAGAAAACTGCACTTTGATTACCTTTAAGTGTGACATAAAAAGTTTTGAAATTTGAAATTATCTGCTGAGAAGCCAAATCATTTACCTTTACCTTACTGGTATAAGAATGTTTCAGAAGTTAGACTGTCATTAGTTGCCCAAATCCATTTTTATGTATTTAGATAAAAATAACAGACATCATGTTTTTTTCATCATTTTTTTCTCCAAAAAGAATATTAAAATTCGTATCTATTATGAAAAGAGAGAGAGAACAGCAGGGGAAACACAGAATTTTCATACTAAAGTGTGAAGTATTTAATTCCTTTTGATTTAAAACACTGTCCATTTTTACAAAATATTTGTTATTTTGTTCAATTATTTGAAAACAAAAGGGTTTTTTATAAAATGACAGTCATATTAAGAAATGATGCCTGAATCATATTCTCTAGAACCCTAAATCTTAAAAACATAAAACAATTTATGACGTATAGTTCATTCTGAAAGGATTTTTATTTCAGTTAATTTATTTGAATAGGTATCAAATATTAAAAAGCTAGAGTCTTTTATGCCAACTTTGCATTTTGTTTTTACTTCAAATTTGTGCAGAAATCTGACATTATTTTCATACCAATTCAAAGGTGTTTTCCACATGACTATGAAGATAGATTTTTTAAATTAACTTAGAGCTCCTGAATTCTATTTAAATAGAAATGTGCTAATGTACTTTAGCTTTATAGAAATAGACTTTTAGAAATACAATTTCTGGACATTTTGATTCGTAAATGTTATGAATTGGCATTTCTCTTACAGATGCTTCAATTTGGCAGAATATGATTTGGCAATAAGAATTATATAAGTATTCTTGAATTTGTTACAATCATCTTATATTGACAGGTACTTTATAGTGTTCCCCCTAGTTTATTTCATGCTACGTGATTTAGTTTTATGACAAAGAGAATAGAATAATTTATTAAAAATAAAAAAACTTTCATTTATAGTTCTGTCATAAGATAGGATGGACCAAGCTAGTCATATACTATAACTCCCACCAAGAACAGCAAAAAATGGATGAAACAGAGACATTATTTATATGAGTATAATGGTTAGATGCTGAAGAAATAGAAACTGAGGCAACTAAGTCACCATCGTGGCAAGAATCTTAAAGAGGTACACTTAATTCTGTAGCCACTTTTCCCCAGGGGGATTTGCCAATTCTGCTTACTCCAAGCAGTTGAGATTCAAATTTTGTATTTGTTTAGGAATGTTGAAAGGGCCAAAGGAAAAAAAAAAAGCAGTGCTTTTTGAAGACCTTGGCCTTGGCGCATGCTTGGGTTTATGCTCAGGACATTTGCCGAAATCTGGGCTATATTTTATGGATACTAAGAAATTAAACATAATTCTACCAACATACCAAATAGAATTTCAGCAAAATCATGAGATACAAATTAGAGGTTGCAGCCTATTCTGAGGTGGAAACTTATAGACTGCCCCGGGCTGTCATTGCAATATTGTAGATGACTCTGGACAAGTCAGTGGTAGAATGATGCTTATAGTACTGTGAACAGTCCTTGCCTCATCACATTCCTGAGTTGATGGTCATAATCTTCCACCACTCTGTTAGCCTAGCAGAGAGAGTTGCAAACCCTTTATGGAAGAGTATAATATCTGTAGCCTCTGTTATTGTTTTATATACCATTTCTGGTAATCAAAAATTACCATATATTACAAAACACAGGGAACATAAATGAAAACCAAGTTTAAAAACAAACAATGAAAACAACTAAAAATGATGTAAGTTTAGGTGATGGATGGCAAGGAATTTAAAATAAATTTGGCCATAGGAATGAATAGAAATAAATACAGTAACACCTTGGATTGCAAATGACTTGTTCTGTGAGTGTTCTGCAAGACAAGCAAATATTTCTAATACATTTTAACTTGATAAATGAGCAATGTCTTGCAATACAGGTAGTACATAATGCCAAAAGTTCACGTGATCACAACTGAGCCAATGCTCGCTCTCTCTCGCTCTCTCTCTCTCTCTCTCCCCCCATCACTGTGGGATTGTGGGTGATCATCTCCCATGCTCAGATGCTTGGTCTCAGGATGCTGCGCTTGGCAGAAATCAGTGATTTTTCAGAACACCGGAAGGTGCCCACAACTGGCACTAGTACATTTTTTGTCACTTCAAAGCACCTATGGACAGTCGTTTGCTTTTCATATGAGTGAGCTTAAGAATGCTTTGCTTCATTCTGGGTTAGGCTGCCTGCAGATATAGACCCTTTCCTCTGCTTCCTTATTGCCAGTTACATTAAATACATTATATGACAAAAGCTTATTAATATTGTACTGTAGTCAATATCCGTGTGAGTGTATACCATGGCTCCCATGCAGAAAAAGGTTGAAAAGAAAGGCACTAAGAAGAAAGAGATGATTAAAGTCGAAGTTAAGAAGGAAATAATTGAGAAGTACGAGTGATGTGGGCAAGTGTCTGAAATTGCAAGATTTTATAAGGAGTCTACTTCTGCATCTCATCTGCAGAGGAGGAGGAAAAGAGGTGGAGGAATCCCTCACTTCCGATAAGATTAGGGAGGTGTGTAAATGGGGAAACAGTGCAAAATTTTGTAGGAAAATATTACATAAATAAAGCTGTAGCAGTGTGAGTGATGAATCTGTTTTACAACAATGCAATCTCACACTTTCACAAAATCTTCTAAAGGAGGCAAAAGCAAGTGTCATTGGATAGGTTCCATGTTAAAGTTGCATGAAAAGAAAAGGATTCTATTGAGCCAATAGAGAGCATGATACTGTTAGTGATAGTGAAAGTCGTCTGACACAATAAACCCCGTCTCTTGTCTCCTTCACACCAGTCATGAAGATTTTCAAGGGTAAATGCAGGTTAATTTGTTTATTTTTCTTTATATTTTGTATTACAGTATTGTAATCATTTTTTATGAATACTTTTGTGTTGTGGAACAAATCATCTGAGTTTCCATTATTTCTTATGGGGAAATTTGCTTTGATATACAGGTGCTTTGGATTACAGGTATGTTTCCAGAACGAATTATGCTCGCAAACCAGAGTTTTACTGTACAATAAAAGATGAAGAATCAGAATCTCAAATAAGGAATAAAGCGTAAATTCTAAAGTTAAAAGACACATCATATGAAATAAAGATAATTTTTTTGACAGAAGGATAAATGCAGCACAGATCAGAAAAAGTGAACAAAAAGAATTATTGATACAAAATGCCTAACTGAAGCACGGAGATAAAAAAAATAAAGGAAAACATAAAAGTGAGTTTAAGAGATATGTGAGTAAAAGTGTAAAGATCTAACAAATGTCTAAATGGATTCCCCTCATAAGACTGGAAAAAAGCAGAGCAGAAATAATATTGAGGAGATAATGACTAAACATTTTTTTCTGGAAGTTCTGTGAAGTTGAAGACTAACAATACAAAGACTATAATACATAGGTGCAACACAGAAGATCATTGAGAAACAAAGATAAACAATTGTTAAGAGTAATCATGATGGGGGTGAGAGTGGGTTGGGGGAACACATGATGTTAAAAGAAGAACGGTGAGACCTTAAGCTGACCCTCTAACAGAAATTATGGCAACAGGAAGTCATTGGAATAACATATTAAAAGTGTCAGAAGAGGGTTGCCTGGGTGGCTCACTTGGTTAAGCCTCCAACTCTTGGTTTTGTCTCAAATCATGACCTCATAGTTATGGGATTGAGCCCTGCATTGGGGTCCATGCTGAACGTGGAGCCTGCTTGTGATTCTCTCTCTCCCTCTGTCTCTTAGCCTTTCCCCTCCTCTCCAAATAAATAAATAAACATTAAAAAAATAAAAATGTCAGAAGAAAATAACTCAATGTAAATTTTGTACAAAGCAAAATGATCCTTTAAAATGAAGACAAAATAAAAGTGTCTCCAGACCTATGAAAACTGATAATTTTTGTTAGTAAACCAGGACTGAAGGAAATATTAAAGAGAGCTCTTGAGGCAGAAAGAAAATGGTCCTGGAGAAAAACACATATTGTAGAAGGGATATAGAAAAAGGATAGTGCAAATGTGTTGGCAAATGTAAATACATAGGCCAAATATTAAAACTGTTAAAAAATTAGTTTTAAATAATGGAAAATATATAATTGATTTCTTCCCTTTCTTCCTAACACAGAGATTTTAAAGCCCTTGCGATTTCCTAAGTGATAAGAGCACTAGGCGCATCGTTTTTTCTAATATTAGGTCTTTGACCTTGGTTCATGACACTGAACTAAAGCCTTTGAAATTTCCTAGATGGTAGCAGCATCTTTGGTTCTAATGACATGTGTCTTGGTGGGCTCCTGGATGGAGACTGGGTCACCAGAAGTCATGATTAGAAGCTTGGGACTTTTAGCCCAACCCTAGCCCATTCTCTGGAGAAGGGCTGGAAAGAATTAATGATTGATCATGTGTCCACGATAAAGCCTCTATAAAAATTCCCAAAGTATGGAGTTTGGAGAGAATCCTGGTTGCTGAACTTGTGAAGGGTTGAGAGTGGTGCTCCTGGAGACTGCATGGAAACTCTAAGCTTCTTCCCACATACTTGCCCCATATGTCCCTTTCATCTGGATACTCATCTGTATCCTTTATCATATCCTTTTATAATAAACTGGTAAACAATAAGACAACTGCTTTCCTGAGTTCTGTGAGCCACTCTAGCCAATTAATCGAATCCAAAGAAATGGCCCTTGGAATCTGTGATTTATAAGTGATTGGTCATAAGCACAGGTAACACCTGGCCTTGACAATTGGCATATGAAGTAGGGGGAGGCTGTCTTGTGGACCTGAGCTCTGGAGTGATGCTATGTCGAGGATGAGAGTGTCAGAATTAATTTAAATTGTAGAACACCCAGTTGGTGCCACAGAGAATTGCTTGGTGTGGGAAAAAAAAACCCCGTACATCTGGTTTCAGAAGTGCCGAGTATGGTTTTAGTGTAAGAATAAAAAAAAAAAAAAACAAAAAAAAAACAAAAAACAAACAAACAAACAAAAAAAAAAACGGGAGGAAGAACTGAGTCTTATTTTTCTTCACAAATGGTAATGTCTTATATATTTTATTTTTTTAATATTTTATTTTTAAGTAATCTCTACATCCAGCGTGGGGCTCGAACACACAACCCCAAGATCAAGAGTTGCCTGCTCTTCTGACTGAGCCATCCAGGTGCCCAGTCTTGTGTGTTTTAAATGCATGTATACCTTTTATATATGTTAACAATAATAAGACATAGAAGGAGAGGTAAATAAAGTTAAAATGTTTTAATTTTTTAGCATTAGCAAAGAAAAAAGTAAAATTTTTATTGGATTTAATAAGTAAAGATTTATACTGTAATAATATTTAGAGCCACTAGTAAAAAATTGAAACAGATTTTATAGCAAAGAAATTAATAGAGGGGGAAACATTTCATTATTCAAAAGAAGGCAAAAGTAATAAAAATTAACCTAAAATAGTTTGGCCTAGTATAAAATAAGCAAAAAGTTGATAGTTACGAACTTAGCTTTATCTTTAATTATTTTACATGTAAATGGAGCAATTGAAAGTAAGTCAGTATAGAGAAGTATATGCTGCTTATGAAGCACATCTTAACTAGGAGTCGTAATATTCCACCTAGAGCATCATGTGGCTTGAGAAATGTACAATTAGATGTGAGTCTCTGTACCAGAAGTCTACAGAATAGCTAGGAAGTTTCATAAGAGATGCAAACAATCATTAGGCATGGCAGAGAATAATACAAGCTATGGGATGCTTCAGTAAAGTGCTAGAGAATTCCAAAGGAGAGGGAAATTCCCTTCTAACAGGGTGAAAAGGATTTTTTAAAAATATGTTCTATTACTTGTGTATTTTTATTAAAAAATGTCTCCAGTGCCTTGCTTGGTGCTGAGGACATAGTAGATTCTCAATTTCTGTGACATGACTAGATGATTCAGGGATATGGATATGTGCAAGAAAAGTATTCATTCAGAGAGAAAAATAGGTAAAAACAATCTCAGAAGCAAAAACATGTGAGTAAGTTATTGGTGAAAGTGTCCATCTGTTTTAAGTGGGAGAATGAAGGGTATAAAGGTATAGTAAGCATGAAGATCCAGAGAGAATAGCATTGTGCTAGAATGTTTATGGATTCTCTGTCCAGCAGAGGCAGAAAAGAAAAAATAACTCAAACTGATTTTATAACAGCTTTATTAATAATTCACAGACATATAACTCATGCTATTAAATTGTACAATAGTTTTTAGTATATTTACATAGTTGTGTAACCATCACCACAAAAATTTCTACATCATTTCACCATACCAGTGTCTCAAGGTTATTATAGTTAAACAGCATGTATACAAATCACTCAGTAAAGCATCTGGCTCCTATTAAACATTGCTTAGTAAATGTCAACCACATATCGATACTGAAGTAAATTTTAAGTGACAGAGGGATAGTCTATGAACTATCCTTATAGTGATCTAACCCTGTGACTGCCAGTCATTAAATTTGGAGCATAATTGTTGACCCATCTCAAATAATGTTCAGAAAACATCTATAAACCAGCAAGTCAAGTTTGACCAGTCGTTGATAAGTGAATCTGCAGGAGAGGGTAAGTCATCAAATTGAAGGAACTAGACAAATTGACAGCATACCCGTGGAGGAAGGGGCTCACGACCAGGAATTGTTCCACCAGCAGAGGTCAAAGATGAGACAGGCTTTCAGGGCCTCCTGTGGTTTCCTAATGGTGCAAGTGCATCTTCTAACCTGTCCCTCAACATGCTAGAGATAAAAACTTTCCCAGTGCTTTTTCTCGATGAAGCTCTATGGCCCTTGAATTTCAAATATAGGAAGAGACAAGTGCAGCTGTCCACATTCAGCATCTTATGACTTAAAACGATTTTAAAGTCTTGGTTAGAACAGCAGCTATTAAAAATGTCAGCGAAATGAAGAGTTACATAAATTTTAGTTCAGTTAGGACTCGTGTGTGTGTGTGTGTGTGTGTGTGTGTGTGATTGCATGCTTACACAATGTCATTTGGGGACATTCATGTTCTTCCAATGATTGCTGAGAATTTACTGTCCCTTCCACAGGGAATACGTGCAAATATGTGATAGAGATCACCTGGTCTAGTCTTACTTTTCAGTGTGACTTTCCACGGTGGCCCAAAGAGCTACAGAAAGAGCAAATTGTAAAAATCAGTTTAAGGAAAACTTCTGGAATTATAGTGTAAGGAGCTCCATCAACCATTTTCCCAAGGAAACTACCATAACTAGTTAAAGTTATAAAAGAACAGTATTTCATGTTCTGGAAGTTGTCCTAATGACACAGTGAAGATGCATATTATTGACAGACATCACAAATGTGGTGCCCTGAAGAGATACAGGTGTTCTTAGTGACCTGAGAAGAAGAGAAACAAATTACATTTGTTGAATACTCACTGTAGTTCTGGCAGTGTGGTAGGTGTTTTTAATATACGTTGCTTAATTGAAATCTCACAAGAGCACCAACAAGTTACTGCAGGTTAGTTGATTTCATAACTTTCACTTGAAAGGAGAGGTGTATTTATTTATTGACTAGCTATATTTATTCAACATGTTCTGTATACCAGATGCTGGGTTAGGTCTTGGGAATACACTACCCAATAAATGGATATCATTGTTATCTTCATGAATCTTCCTGTGTAGCTGGGGAGCAAACATTTAACAAACACACAACTGGTGATATATTTATAATGGGGTATATATTTTATCACAAATATAACAAATATATCAAAAAAGCTATTGATTGCTTAATATATGCCAGGTATTAAACTGCATCCTTGCCTATGTAAGAATTTCATATATCTTATATGATACTTGACATTTATCTGACAGGTACTGTAAGTTAGGTACAGTATTAACAACCATATTTTATAGCTGCTGAAACCAAGGCCCATGGAAGTTAATGACTTACCCAAGATGTCACAGGCCAGTAAATGGAAGACTAAGGCTTTGATCCTAGATATATTGTCTCTAGAAGCATAGGTGTGTGTATATTATGCCCTAAACTTTACCCCTACCATCCTTACACAATTTATAAACAGCATGGCTGGAATTTAAACCCTTGTGTTCTGACTTCAGAACATACACTCTTGAACCTCTCTGCCATGCTGTCAATGTATGAACAAGGAACAGAACAAGTAATACTTTGTGCTGTGAGTAATGCAAAGAGGGGATCTAATCCAGAGAAGGTGCCAGCCAAGAAGGGATACTGAGGTTGAGGCACATGAGCTGAGTTGTGGCTACTTAATAAAAGGGGAGAAGAAGAGAAACAGTGCACCTGGACAGAGGAAAGAGGTTGTGAAAGTCTCAGAAATGGTGACAGACTTAAGGCATGAAAGGAAGGTCATTGTGGCTGGCAAATGTTAAGTGCAAGGGGAGTTGGAGACAGATGGGTCTGGAGAGGAGGCTTGTGGTCAGTTCATGTCTCAAAGATTAAACAGATAAAAGGAAAGTTTATCATCAGTTTCAAATAGTCATAAAAGGATCAGAGCTCAATTTCTAACTACTGTTGAATTTTTCTTGAACTCTTGAGTTCAACTTCTTGTTTTTCATAATTTTTCAGGTGCTCTTTCAACTTTTAAGTATGAGAAAAATGAAGGAACTGGAGACTTCTGTTTCTACTCAGTAGCTGTAATAAGAAATCTGCATATTGGACTTGCATCTTGAGAGGTTTCGGTGAAAAGCCTTTAACTGATGGTAATTTGTGAGTTGGAAAAAAAAAACTTTGCTCATCTGACAAGAACATTTGGTGAGTAATCAGATACGTTCTACATAAAGACAGATTGCTGGACTTGAAATTAATATTTTATTGCAACTTTATGTAATGAATATATTATTTTATGACCTGTCAACTGTTTAGCCATAATTACAATTCCTACGTACAGAACATTCATTTTTGTCCTTCCAAAAGAGCATCAATTATATTTGTTTTAGACAAACTTCACAAGAACTCTAATAAGTGGAACTACTTCCTGTTTGCCTTTATAATATTCCCCTAAAAGTCAGCCCTCCTGGTATTAAAATAGTTTATAATTAGAAATTCAGATCAGCCATTATACATTATTTCCACTTTCTTTATTTTTGAAATTCATGCAACTAAGTGTGATCAGGCAAAAAACAATTAGAGATGTGCTAAAATACTTACAAAATATTTAGCTATCAGATATTTTCCCAAGCTGTTTGGTCTCATGTTTGAATAGTATTTTGAAACAGTCTGTAATGAGAAAAATTCTATATTAAAAGCGCATACATTTTGGGGCACCAGAGTGACTCAGCCAGTTAAACGTCTGGCTCTCGATTTCAGTTCAGGTCATGATCTCACAGTTTGTGAGTTCAAACCCCCCATGGGGCTCTGTGCTGACAGATTCTCTCTCCCTCTCTCTTTGCCCCTCCCCTGCTCACACACTCTATCTCAAAACAAATAAGTGAACTTTAGAAAAAAAGCACACACATGTTTATAAACATACATACATGTTGTAAATAACAGTTAAATAAATAACAGATATGAACATAAAGGTGCCTTGGTGTCTGATTTGAGATGGGAAGGCTTTGACATAGAACTTAATTTTTCACTCACATACTATATCTAAAGAACACTGCGGGTGAAAAAAAGAAGAGATATTAATGTATTTACAATACAAAGCTGAATCTGTATCTCTTTTATCCGCCTTTGTTTCTGCACATTTATCTTCGGGAAGATCAAGCCAGATTTGCCCACTTCCTGCTGTTCATCTCAATGCTTTTGTGTATTCTGTTTCCTCTGCCTGTTGTGTCCTTTCCAACCTCCACCTGTCCTCACATGTGTGCCTCTTACATCGTTTTATTTTTTTTTTAGTGTTTATTTATTTTTGAGAGCGAGTGAGCAAGCGAGCACGAGTGGGGGAGGGGCAGAGAGAGAGAGAAAGAGCGAGAGAGAGAGGGAGACAACAGAATCCGAAGCAGGCTCCAGGCTCCGAGCTGTCAGCACAGAGCCCAACTTGGGGCTCAAACTCACAAACCACAAGAACATGACCTGAGCCGAAGTCAGAGGCTTAACCGGCTGAGTCACCCAGGCGCCCCCTCTGACATCGTTTTAAATTCTAGCTCCAAAGTCCCTTCCTTTTAACTTTCCATCGTTCTTCCTCTTCTCATACCTTATTTTATTGTATTTGTTAAAACTGTTTCTGCAAAGTTATATTTATTTACATGCATATTTTCCCTAGTACTATCTTGGAATGTAGGAAACATGTTCTAATCATCTTTTATCCTTCATTTCTGGTGCAATACTTAAGACCTCATGTTTACTAAATGTTTTGCAGAATGAAGTTAGGATGAGTATATATTTATAAGCAGATGAAGTAGAGCACATACAGTTCTGGCCGTAGTGATGCATTGGCAAAGGGATGCAAGAGAGCACATTGTGTTCTGTCAGTGGCTACTTACCCAATGTGTTAGAGAAAGTTTGGAGCAAGAACACAGAATCTGGGGTGCTAGAATATGAAGGGTCTGGTTTGCTTTGCCGAGAAGTTTGTTTGGCATCCTGTAGACAAGAATGAGACCTGGAAAGATTCGAGCCAGGAAATGAGATAATCAGATCTGTGTTTTGGCGAGAGAACCAAATGGTGGCACGGACGATGAACTTTATTACAAGACAGTGGAATTAAAAAAGCTAATCAACGTGATATGGTTGTTAAAGAAGAGCAAATTAATGAGGAAGACATTTTGAAGATGTAATTTACAAGATTTGAAGAGAATATATTGCTAAAAATTCACTGTAGTCTTGCTAATGTGGCCGGATAGCATGTTGTACTGTACCAAGTGACGTCTGCTGTGATTTTCAGTCGAAAAATGTGATGCTGCTCTTAGACAACACTGTTGCCTGGCTGGACAGCAGAGTTCAAGAGGAAAACCTGTAGAAATTATCCTCCACCACCAACCACCACTCTCCGTCATCTGGATCCTATTTTGGGGGGCAAGGCAGTGAGTAAATTCAGTTGGGCATTAGAACTTTCAGGTGAATTCAGGTCTCTTTTATTATCAGTGTATGGAGTATTTAAGATGCCTTTACTGGCTATAGGGCTTTGCCTTGAAATAGTTTCAATAGACTTTTTTTGTTAATGTATGTAAACTCACCAAATCATTACTCAGCAAAATAAAATAATTTATTTCTTGAAAGAATGGCCATTCCTTTATCTCTCCAGTCCTAGTAACCAACACACAGGTAAGCAGTCCCTTAATAATTGTTTGCTGAATGAGTGAAGGATTGAATGTAGACTGAAAAGAGAAAGACATGTAACTGCTTTGTGACTTCTTTACAAACACATCTAAAGAAGCACCATTTGTTTGATTCTCATTACTTCTCCCAAATGTCGCTTGTAAAGCCTTCATGGATTTATATTATTATTTTCATATAACATTTTGCAAATTTTTAAAAATTTTATTTATTTGTTTTGTGGGGGGGGGTGGGAAGGACAGAGAGAGAGGGAGAGAGAGAATCCCAAGCAGGCTCCACGCTATCAGCACAGAGCTTGATGCTGGGCTTGATCCCATGAACTGTGAGATCATGACCTGAGCTGAGATCAAGAGCTGGATGCTTGAGCAACTAAGCCATGTAGGCGTCCCTTTGTCAATCTTTTTAAATGAAAGAGGCATGCTCCAAAAATATAATAACTTCCAAATTTTCATGGTTATGTTGTTCCAAGTTTAAAATAGATACTTATCACTTAAAATAATTGTTGCTTCAAAATCTAAGAATTCTTTTCCTTCTATTATTAAATATTTATCAAGGAACTACTGTGTCCCACATGTTGCTGTGATGATGATGCAAAGTGAAAAGACACAGTAACTATTTCCAGTAGTTTATGACCTTGCAAGCAGGAAAACATGCACATAAAACGTTCATTACCAGTTGGGTAGTATATTTGTTTCCTAGGGCTTCCATAACACGATGCCATGGACTGGGTAGCATAAAGAACGGAAATGTATTTCCTCACAGTTCTGGAGTCTACAAGTCCAAGATCAAGGTATTGGCAGGTTTGATTTCTCCTGAGACCTTTCTTCTTGGCTTACAGATGACTGTCTCCTCACTGTGTCTTCACATTGTTGTCCTTCTGCATGTGTTCATCTCATCATTTTGTCTCTAAATTTCCTTCTCTTATAAGAACACCAGTCATATTGGACTAGAGTCCAGCCTAAAGACCTCATTTTGACTTAATCACCTCTTTAAAGACCACATGTCTAAATAAAGTTACATTCTGAGGTACTGGGAGTCAGGACTTCAACATGACATTTGGGGGATACAATTTAGACCATACTAGGGAGAAGATAGGATTTGGCACACCTAAAAGAATCCAGTGTCAGATTCAAAGCACTCAAATTAAACCCAGAATGGGCAGATATTGATTTATTTTTTAAGCAAATAATAAAGATAAATTTATGCTGCTGAAGAAATTTACATGAAAATATAATTTTTACAGCTTTCTCCCTCTCATGCTGTCTGCTATCTGCTCTAATATGAGTCATAATCATTTCTAAAGCCTCCACTGAGATGTCATGAACAAAAAAGATCAGGATTTTACAAAGGCATCAATGCCTGTAGCAGATAAGCACAGAGTTCATAAAAAAGATATTTTTAATGCATGAGGAATGAGGACAGTGAAGGGATGGGTGGCAAGATAGTGTCTATCAAGTACATCTACAGAAAAACACTCTCCAGTAGGGCTTCTCCAGGGCACCCACCTACATTCTTCCATCAAGAGATGAGCAGGGCTTTGTTCTCAAATGAAGAGACATTTATTGTACATAAGGATTTGCTTTTCTTGCCTGCAATCCTTCTCCCAAATCCCATCTGTGATCTTAAGGAGTACCTCTTTTCATACAACATAGTTCCTGATCAAGAGATTTGTTTTATAGAACAGAAGTGCAGAGATGCTTATGAAATGTATTGTTCTCATGATCCCCCATCACTCTGAAGCAACTGCCCTGATACAATGATGCCATGGCCTTCTGAGATGCCAACTGGATGACTAAACCTTGTGGGGTTTGGGTATTGTCCTCTACGATGCGACAAATGGTCTACAGCAGCAGCCGTCATATGCTGCTCTTTCTCTCATAATTAGTATTCACAAATCCAGAAAACAAGGAGTGAAATAGGAGTGACTTCTCACTATTACACTGAGATCCACTAACATCATTATTGTTGCCTATACTCAACACCTCTCGACTTGCTTGTCTTGATTTTCCCCAAGGGAGAAATATTTAAACCTAGGCCTACATCAATACTTCCATTAAATCAAAATTTAACTACCACTTGGCTTCTTTGGGTTCCTCATATTAGTGAATCAATAGGCAAAGAGAGTAATGGTGTTCTGTCTGAGATGGTTGATTCTGATTATCTGAGAAATTTGGCTGTAATGGGGTCTAGAATGTAGGAGATCCTCTGGGGCCCCTCTTAGTACTTCCGTACCCAGTGATTAAAGTCACTGGAAAATGAAAACAATCAAATACAAGAGGGACACTCATGACCTCAACTAAAATCATAACTGGACAAGGTGCTTGCTGAAGCAAAAAGTGGGAAAACAATGTAATTATAAATAACAATTATGATCACATGACCAATGGCAGAAATGAGAACTATAATAGTTATGGATAGTATTTCTCATTTTGATATGCATATACTTACTTGTATATATGTTAACTTTTTAAATCTTTTCCTCTTACATTTGCCTAGCATCTAAAATAAGAAGTATTAATAGTAGTTAATATTGTATCATAGTTTGATTTATAAGATATCAAAGAGGAATGTGCCTGAGGTAGAAGAGGAATGAACATCACCTAAGGATGGATAAAGGGACTTTGTGTCTCATTTTGGGGAGAGGATTGTATAAGGGACAGTTGCCTTATGTTATATGGAAGCGGAATTGTGCTATTGTTTTACTTAGAAATTATTTTAAGTATGACTAATAAAAGTGTGTGTAAATGTCAAGTTGACAACGGTGAATTGTACTGAAATTATATTGTGTCAATTTAGCATAGCTAGAACTACATTTCTCAGAAATCCCTTCCCTTTATCATTCTGGGTTTAGTCTGAGCCAGATTTTGTTAATGAAAATTGGAAGACAGTAGTGAAATAGTAGTTGTATTCTTTTCCCACACATGAGGTTAGACTAGGTCAGTAGGCACGAGGCAGTTCACACGTGTTATCCCTTACCTGCTGTTATCACTTACCTTTTCAGATGTGGGCCAGCATTTGACCCATGGCAACTCCAGTTCCTGCTCGTCTCCTCTTTTACCTTTGCGACTCCTGGACCAGGTGTTTGTTCTCCTCAGAGCCAAGGATGCCAGCTTCATCTGCAGGACAGCCTCATCATCGTATTTAGAGGCTTAGAGGCAGTTGGAGATCCACACAAGGTCCAGTCTGTCCACGTGGATTTCGCCTATCCTCACAATTTTCTTTTAATCTCTGCTGTCCCCATTGGATGTCCTTCTTCCTTTCCTTACTGCCTCCCCAGCTGACTTTAGACTTCAGCACCAGACGGTATCAACAACCTCCCAAAGTCTATTTAACCAGCTTCCTAAATTGTGTAAGATCTAATCCTAGTAATCAGTGTGTATATTGCAGGAGTTCTGTTTCTGTGATTGAACTCTGGGTGATAAAATTAGTTAGAAATTTTAGAACCAATAGGGCAGTACTTTCTTATTTTAGCATTTTTAATTTAGCATATTATTTTTAGCATATTCTTTTGCAATCATGGAAAACTGAAATTAAATATCTGTACATATGTATCAATTTATTATTCTCACACACTATGCAGTTGTTTTATCAGTTACTAAGACAGCAAAATACTATGAATTTTGTCATTATTCAACAAATATAACATTTGCACAGTTGTAGGAAATACATTTTAACTAGAATTGACAGAAGCCAATGACTTAATTTCATGAAAAACTGTCTTTTCTCAACATTTTAAAAAATGCAGTGTCGTGATTTTTATAATATTCTATGAATAATCAATTCTGCTATTTTAAAACTGTTTCTAATTTTGAAACTTAGTTGAGACTTTAAATGCTAGTTAAATTTTAGACTTCATTTTCATTCTCATTATTGGTCTTTTCATTTTGTTTTGAAAAATGAATAAGGTCTGAAGAACTCGATTCTGACTTTGGTCATTCTTACAACAAAACATTTTCAAATTTTGATTTATTTTTCCCTCTCTAAGTAGGTACCCTGGGTAAAAGTGCTATTACTGGCCAGATTAACACATAAAAGGAAAAACATGGGTTTGGCACCTGACAGTAGTTTTTTCTTCCAGCTCAGGATGGTATTCCTTTCAAGATTTGAATTATTGTAGGAACAGATGGACAGGCCGCCAGTAAATGGTCCGCCATTGCATTTATTATCTTATAAAGCACAATGATCTCATAAATATTTTAATCTAAAATTCTCAGGCAATAGCTGAACTCTGTCTACTTGTTCATGGTGCTGTTGATATAGAAGTACTATATAATTCAGGTAAGAAAAAAAAGGGGCAGGGTAAAATACAAAGACAGTACACCTCAGAAGGTAAGTCTAATGCTGCATTTTATGAAAATAGAAAATGGAAAATAAATTGTTTAAAAACCACAATCATATATGGCATTGTCACATTGTACAGAAACCATCTTTATAAATCAAAGAAAATTTTATATTAAGGAAATGCCTTTATGTGTTTTAGAAAAAAAATATCTTTCATCATTTGTTTTAAGCAGGCAATGATTCAAGTTGTATTTTTACTAATTAAAAATGTGGGAAATTAAAACTCAAACTTAGATCTAATGTCTCTTAGTTCATTCATTGAAAATTATCTTCTCTTTTAATTTGCAAGAATATCACAATGTGGCCAAGGAATGAGAATATAGTCATCAACTGATTCTTTATCAGAGTTCTGTAACCTGTTTAAAGATATGAAAATAATCTTTTAAAAATGCCAACCATTCTGCAGTTATCTGCACTTCCAAATACATTGTATGTAGATCAATCTGCAAAGTATTAAAAGCCATATATTATGTATTTACTCAAAGGTATCCCATATTGAATTACTGAATCTACTTTTCTAAAGTTGTCTTTTTAAATACATAGAGATTTAAGAATTTATAAGAATGCCTAGGATGTTTAGGAAATGAATAGCAATATAATTTGTAGTCCTTTAAAAATAAAATCCCTTATTTTTTTGACAAAATGAGCCTTATTTCTCTGAACAATAGTATGTGTGATAATTCCATCACATTCATACCAAGAAATTTCCCATCTACACTACAATTAAAAGGGAATCAATAGTAATATCTTTACTAACTTTATATGTAGCTCCTCATGGACTATAAGAAAAAAAGGAGATACCAAATAATTTATTACCAAGTGAGAATATTTTAAAAATGAAAAAGAGGTTGGAGAAAAGAGAAATAGATATACCAAGAGAGCGACAGAAAGGAAAATCAAAGTGGAGGCCATGCAAAAGATCTAAGAAAAATGATGCACCTAGAAATTTTCTCTCATCTTGGTTTATTGATGTTAAAGGCAGTCATGAAAGGTATATCCAGTTATAAAGTTGGAACTAAAATATTTTAATTGTAAATCATGCCTGACTTTAGAGTTAATAAATGTATTGATACATTTTCTCATTACATTTATTTTTCTAAGTTTATACTTTGATTTAAATTGATAGTAAATTTAATTCTTCTAATATAGGCTTTTCAAAACATTCTTGACTATTGAATTTCTACTCATTATTTATAGATCTGATTAATAGATAAAAACTGACCCTTCTCCCAGAACAAAATCAGTTACTAATCTTACTTTATGTCCACCACATTAGAACCGTTCTATTCCCATTCCCATCATTCTATCTTACATAACAGTTAGTTATACGACTGGCCCTTGAACACACGTTTGAACTGTGCGCGTCTACCAATATGTGGATTTTTTTTTGATATGGTACAATAGTATAAATGCATTTTTTCATGATTTTCTTCATAACATTTTCTTTCCTCTGGCTTTCTTTATTGTAAGAATACAGTATATAATACATATACAATATACGTATTAATCCACTGTTTACATTATTATGTTATGGTTTATGTTATTTGATTGAGTCAACAATAGACTATTAGTAGTTAAGCTTTTGAGGAGTCAGAATTTATATTCAGCTTCTTGACTGTGTAGAGGTTTGGTGCCCCTAATCCCCATGTTGTTCAAGGGTCAACGGTGTATATGGCTGTTACTTTCATTAGAAAGGATGTTTTTTCAAGGCAAGTATTCCTTTCTTCCTTCCTCTCATTATTTATGACATTATAGTGGGAGAGGGGTTCAAACAAAGAATACTCATCACTACATTTTCCACAACTATATTTTCTATCTAGCATTAGTCAAGGAACCTGCTAATAGGCCTAATAATGCATAGCTAGAACTACATGAAGCGCTTACTCTCAGGTTGTACAACAAACCGTTCATGGTAATGATGTTGTGGTTCATCCAATCAACAAATATTGATTGTGCTCTTGTGAGTATCATGCAAGGTGTTGTGGCTGAAATGGTTAGCAGGACTGACTCAAGGAACTTACAGTCAAGTTGGGAAGACAGAGAAGCACAAATAATCTTGCAAATATATAAGATATATCAGTTAAGTTACATGCAATATATCAGATAAATAATGTGTTTCTCTGTTCATTTATGTATTCATTTTGAACTCTAGTTATTTGTGATAATCAATCTTATTCAATAAAATTGCACATTATTCCAATTTTTAGTCTTCCTTTAAGAAATTTAATGCAATTTTATATTTTTGTTCCTAATGACTCTGCATCGTTGATGTATTATATTCTGAATGAAATATAGTTCTCCCCACTATTATAAAGTATGTTTTTTTCTTTAAGTCATCTGTGTCCAGGCACATTAATAATTATCACTTTTTGTTTGACAAAGTATCTTTGATTTTATAAACACAGTATCTTTATCAAAGAAGGATAATACTGTGTATCTTTTTAAATATTCAAACTGATCATTTTTTTTCTTAACGCATTAACTTGATCCTCTATCAATAGTTGAGTAGTAGGGCTGATTGCAGCCATCTCTGTTTTATTCCTCATTTTCATAGAAATAAGGCTAGCATTTGCTGTTAGTTTTGGCATAAGAGTTATTTTTTATATTGGCATTTCCTTCCCATTTTCTCATCGTCCTTCCTATAAGGAGTATGCATGGCCTTCTCCATGGCCATTTGACTTCCAGTACCTCGCAGTTGAAGTTGTTTTGGTTCAAGGAGTCACTGAATGTCATGTTCAACAGAAGCTTTAAGAACCATTTCATGATTTTGCCAAGATTCATTTTCTTCTACTTCTATGAGTTAAAACTGAAATATTTCAGTTGTAAGTCACACTTGATTTCAGAGTAGGTAGGCTACTACATTAGCCAGGATCCAATAATGAGGAGGATATATGGAACAAAATTGAACAGAAACAAGCAGAGCCAATGTTATGCCCTGAATACATGGAAATTCAATGAAGTAATTATTTCTTGCTGTGTGATAATTACTAAACCATTTGCTTCCAAAAATTCCTATTTTATTTAAATTTTCATTAGAATCCCTGTAAGTTTTATCTAATGACCTTATGTCATCCATTTCTTTTTTTTTTTTTTTATTAGAGAGAGAGAGACAGAGACAGACAAAGAATGGGTGGGGGAGGGGTTGAGAGAGAGGGAGAAAGAGAGAATCCCAAGCAGTCTCCATGGTATCAGTGCAGAGCCTGTTGGGGGGCTTGAATTCACTAACCATCAGATCACGACCTGAGCCTAAACCAATAGTCGGACACTTGACTGACTGAGCCACCCAGGTGCCCCTGTCATCTATTTCTAGTTATATGATTTTTCCTTTTAATGTATTGATTGAATGGATTATGTTGATATAGTTCCTGAATTATGACAACATTCCTGGACTACCTAATTGTAGTATATTAAACACTATCTATAGTACCTACGTATTAAACACTACCTATAGTATAGTATAGTATAGTATAGTATACCTATAGTATAAACACTACCTAATTATAGTATATTATTTTTGTTAAGTAATACTCAATTCTGTGTATAGCAGACCCTCTTTATCTGCACTATCCCTTTCTGTGGTTTCAGGTATCTACAGTCACTGAAAGTCTAGAAGCAGATGATGGTCCTTCTGACCTGTCATCAAGTCAGTAGCACTCTGTTGCTGCATCACAATGCCTACATTATTCACCTCACTTCATATTGTCAAATAGACATTGTATCATCTGACATCATCACAAGAAGAAGTTTGTGTATAGTCCAAAAAGATATTTTGAGACTAAGAGGCCACATTTACATAATTTATTTTACAAGACATGTCATAATTATTGTATCTTATTATTGTTGTTCATCTCTTATTGTGTCTAATTTATGAATTAAACTTTATCATAGATACATATGTATAGGAAATTAAAACATAGCGTAAATAGGGTTCAGTACAATCTGCAGTTTCAGGCATCCACTGGAGGTCTTGGAACATACTCCCCATGGAAAAGGGCGGATGTATATATATATATATATATATATATATATATATATAGTAATAAGTTAAATTAGATTTGTGGCATAAAATTTGTTGACAAATACCTTGTAGTATTGTATGACCTGAATAATTTTAATTCTACAGGTATTAGTTTTGCAAAGGTTTTTAAGAACTTTAAAATTTTCTGTACTAAATTATCATTGAAGATGGCAGGCTGAGAATAGGCTACAATCTTCTCTACACTCCAGATTTAGAAAAATTTTGAAAAAACAGCCAAAAAACAAGCACTTATAAAAAGGGAACATTTCACCACTTCACTGATCATAAAAGAGTTAGACATCTCTCAGAGATGGGCACTATATAGGATGATATGGGAAGTCACAAAAAATAGGACAAAGGCAAAAGGCAAAACCAAATCCATGACTGTTGTACTGTTGTATACATGGAGACAATGGATGCTAAGAAGTGGATAACGCCAGAGAGACCACAATAGTAGTAACCAAGCACGTGAACTCCTAGTGTAAGCTTTCAAACATGAGCATGAGTGAGTGATATCAGGCAAGAGAAGCAGGGTATTGTGGATGGTAAAGGATGGGAGAAATATGGAGGACCCATATGTAGAAAGCTAGCACTGAAAATACCATTAAGGTACTGGCTTCTTGCTTTTTCTGAAACTATACCAGAATTCAGGACACATTTTATTCTCCCTAAGCAGTTTGCACAAACAGAAAACATAGTCGAAATGGAAATATATTCCCAAAGATGAAGATACAGTCAAGATGTCTAACAGATAAAAATAAATAAATAAATAAAACAAGACACATACAAAGCTCAACATCGGAGAGACAATTTGAACAATGTTAACTAATAGAGGAGGCAGAATTGGACTTTCACATAAACATGAAAACACTAATCATAAGAGCTGACATTATTTCCTAGGTGGCCAGCACCTTTTTACGTCTATGTGTTCTACCATTAAATGGATGAAAGAATGCAGGAATAGACCAAAGTCCTACAATAAGAATGATTAGCAGTAAATGAAAGCAGTAATGAAAGCAGTAATTATTAGTAGAATAAAAGTGATAAATCTCAAAAATGAAAACTGTTGTTGAAATTAAAAACAGAAGTCCAGAATGTCCTGAGAAGAAGCATGCATTACGTTCTGGAAGATCTTGTTGAAGGGGTAAGCCAGAAAGCACCACGGTTGGAGAGAGATGAGGCATGTGAAAGAAAGATGGCAAAACGTGGAGGCATCTAGCAGTTTCAGTATGTGACTTACTGGCAGCCCAGAGGAAGTACGTGGGATATAGGTGTGTACAAGACCACAGGCGATCTGTACTCAAGAAGGAGTCTGATGAAAAGAACCCACTCTGTCCTGAAGAGGATAAGTTAAAACAAACAAACAAACAAAAACTAATAGATTTAGACAGAGTGACAAAGAATACAAATAAAATCTTAAAAGCTTCCAGGAGGATATACAGATACGGCTACTGAAGTCAAGATAGCAATGGAACAACATCTATGAGCAGGAAGACTGCAAAGGCCCACACATAAGGAGGGAGAAAATGTACAGCCTTATATTAATGTATTAATAATACAAGATTACACGTCGGTGAACCATGCTTTCATATTGAGTTAGAAACAAAATAAACCCATCAAAGAATAAGAAAGGGCTAATAGAGGGAAAGTTGAAGTTGATGTAATAAACATAAGAGTTAATAAAAATAAAGATGTAAAAGATAATAAAATAACATATTCAAACTTTTTGAAGTATGACAAAAGAATAAAAAGCTAGTCATTTTAGACCTAAAGTATTAAATAAATACAGATACCAAGAAGATTAAAACAATGTTAAGAAAATACTATGGACAGTTTAACCTAATTTGTTTTGGAGAATACATATAAGAAAAATGGCTCTACAAGCAGAGACGTAGAATGAAGGTGGAGTCAGATTGTGATCTCCAGAGACACTGACATAGTCTGTGAAGATCCACCAGCCTGGAATGCTTTTACCTCCAGTCATTCAGATTTCAACTCAAATATCAGGTTTTTTGAGGCTTTCTGACCATCCTAATAAAATCAGTTGCCTCGTCTTATATCATTATTCCACTTATTTTTCTCTCTTATCAGTGGTTGGAAATTTGTTTTGTTGCTGTGTAATGTTGGACCTGATTGTAGCTACTCAGTAAATTATCATCTGATTAATTGATGGACTGATTAATTAACCCCATTTTATTTTCTATGATTCTTTTTGTTGTTTATTTTCTTTCCAGCACTTCCTACCTTTTCTTTTTTTTCTTCCTATTGGATTGCATAATAAACTAAAACATTTTTCCACTGACAATTTTAAAGACGAATTCTAACAAACCTTCAAAAAACAAAGTTTCCATTTTATACTTGCTCTTTCAGCACTGAAAAAAGAGGAGGAGGTGATGAATCACCCTTCTCCATCTGGCATCATGTTTCCTTTATCTTGATTGAAAGGACCCCAGAATCATCCCATGATGATTAGGCCCAAAATCAATAAAATTTCAAATAGGCACCACATAAGCTATTGTAAATAGATGAATGCCTATCTAAGAGACAGCATCTACATATACACAGATAGGAATAAGTTGTGAGGAATGCCAGTGTGGAATACCGTGGCAGGCCCTGTGGATTCCTGGGAAAACTGTTAAATAGTCCAAGAAAATTATTGTGAAACCAAGGTGAAGGCAGGATGCAGTCATAGAAGCAGCAGGAAGGTGAATCATCAGGGGCTTGATTATTGGGGTGTATTTGGAGTTTAGGGGTGACAGAACACCAAGATGGTGGAAGAGGCCACCAGGGGGACAAACTCACCTAACTGGAATATAGCATTGGTTCCCTGGCCCGAGACTTTGACACTCAGGCTCCTTGCCCTGTGCTTGTCATATGGTTGAAGGTGTTATTTTGTTAATTTATCATTGGCTAATGAATTTGCTAACAGCACAAGGCAGTGGGGTCAGAATTGAGAAAGAATTCCGTGAATCGCGTATGCTATAATCCTTCAAAACTCTCTTCTCGTTTTTGTCAGGCAGTAACTATATCACATTTTTTTTCAATATATGAAATTTATTGTCAAATTGGTTTCCATACAACACCCAGTGCTCATCCCAAAAGGTGCCCTCCTCAATACCCATCACCCACCCTCCCCTCCCTCCCACCCCCCATCAACCCTCAGTTTGTTCTCAGTTTTTAAGAGTCTCTTATGCTTTGGCTCTCTCCCACTCTAACCTCTTTTTCCTTCCCCTCCCCCATTGGTTTCTGTTAAGTTTCTCAGGATCCACATAAAAGTGAAAACGTATGGTATCTGTCTTTCTCTGTATGGCTTATTTCACTTAGCATCACACTCTCCAGTTCCATCCATATATCACATTTTTTAAAACGCTATTTCTATAATCTGAGGTGTTCATACTTTTTCCCATTCATAAAGTTAGTGATCTTCATAGCCAACTTGATTCCCTGGCACATTTCAATACTTTTAACTTTGTGGACCACAGGCAGATGTTTAATGTGCAGGAGAATGGAGTGGCTCTTATTCTTGCTGTAGATGTAAACATCTTCTAAGTTGGTATGTTTTGCACTTAATTCTGGATTTTTGCATAAAAGACAGATAGTATGTTGTAATCCTAGATAATGTAGCATGCTTTCTTTACACTAGATAAATGGTTGGCAGGGAAATGAGCTGCCTAATTCCCGGGAGAGTGACTGATTTAGGACTCCAGTGCTGTGCTCTGAATCCACCAGCACCCAGTTCGTGGGCATATTTCCAAAGGCTGCTTGCTCCCAGGTGAGGAGTTGCAAAATTCATGGCCCCAAAATATGTCCCCTTGGCATGTAGATTATTTTGAATTGAAAGCAATCAGGACCCAGTAGGCTCAAGAAAAACTTATACCTTTCCCTTTAACTAACCGAAAGAATTTAGACTCGGAGCCTGATTCAGAAAAAGAGTTATTGCCAGAGATAAATTTTCATCTGAAAGATCCATCTGTGTGACAGGGCAAACATCTAATTACCAAACATCTGCGCTTCTTATTGTCCTATAAATTATCTTCCTCCCCTTGGAAGCCCCAGGCCCCAATCCTATCCCTTAGCTCACAGTGACATATAAGCCTCAACTGACTGACTTGTCTCATATTCTTTATGGGGCTTCCATATGCGTGTAATTAATTTTTTTCTCCTGTTAATCTGTCTTATGTCAATTTAATTAATAGACCAGCCAAACAAACAAACAAACCTAAAGACTAGAGGGGTAAAACATGTCCTCTCCTACACAGGCAATGACTGAGCACAGCAGAAGACTATGACAGACCTGTTCCTGAAGGGTGACTTTGGCTGAAGGACTCCGTGATGACCTTGATGAAGTGTCTTAGAACTGTCCTGTAAAAGGAGGTACTTCTGCCCAAGCGTCCTTTTTTCCTTCTGTCTTCCACATGCATCAAACATGCATTGATCACTTGCCTTGACTCTGTCCCCATTTATCCTCACAAGCAGTTCACCTAATAAATCTCTTGCACATTTAATTACATGTTGATGTCAGCTTCCCAGAGGACCCAGACTAAAACAGGTACTAAATTGTTCTAAAAATATAGGCTTCCAACTTGTTTTGGGTAATTTCTGGAAAAATTCCCTCCCTCTTTTCTTAATAAATTGTCAGATGAAACCACTTTAGCTTTTGAAACTAAAGAAATGAATAACACCAAATAAATTAAACTCGGTAGTGTAATTGATTTAATGGGCTGCATGTTAATAGATCAGCTATGATGTTTCACTTTTCTGAGCTGTTGCTGGACCATCACTAATGAAGAGGAACAGAATTTGCCACCTCAAAATATACCTCTTTGGCATAAGAATTATTGTAGGCTGCTTTTTAAAAAATCAAAAACACTGAAAACTGACTAGAAGTTACCCTCTGTAAAAGACACTTATATTTATAACAGAAACCTTCATTTGTAAGGGTGTCTCCTTACAGAGAAAGATGACCAGGTCTCCAGAAATTCTTATCAGTGGGGAAGGCAATGAGTTACATCTGCATAACAACTTTACCTTTGTTTATTGTACTCTTCCTGGTAACCTCCCCAAATTGGCCTTCCCCACCTACTCCAAAATCTTTCTTTTATCTTTAGCTAGAAATGGTATTTTAGGTGGTGGCTTAGACCATTTAGGGTAGTTATTCACTTTTTCTGGGTCTCTCCTATGTATACAGGAGGTATATATACTATTAAGCTTCTGTTTTTCTCTTGTTACCCTGTCTTTTGTTACAGGGGGTATCTCAGCCAGTAACCTAGAAGGAGAGAGGGAAGATTATTTTTCCTACCTTATTCTAATTTTTAATTATTTAGGGAATCCACCTCAGAAACAAACACCTTAAAGAGTATATGCAAGGACTAGAATTCTTTTTTAATTGTGATAAAATCATTTCAACATCAAATGGGTTCCCATATTCCCTTAGTATGTACATTTTCTTTTAAAACATGAGAACATTTTCTGAGAATTGTGTGAGTTCATTTAGATTATTGAATTAAGGGGCCGAGTGTAAAACCTTGTTCCAGATGGTAGAAATACTTGTCACTCCCTAAGACTACTTCAATGCCTAACATTTCTCTCCCCACGTTGAAGACACTAAGCATGGTTAACAGAGTTGAGGGCACTTGGTTTGCTTTAGGTGGTCGCTCTGTAGGAAATATCTAAAATAAAACCAGGGTGTTTTCCACTTCCTACCTTGACTCTGCCTCAGGCAGCATATATGACTTCACCCTGGTTGTTGATATGCAAGGCCTCCTGCAGTTGGCTTCTCCATTTTCCAACATAGTTTACATGGAAGGGATAGGAGAGACATAGCTCTAATGGCAAAGCCTTGAAAATCCTTGGGAGTTCCCTGTTCCTATAGGAGCGTGGTTACAGCTCTGACTCCCATCCCGTCATGTTTCCTCTTTATAATGCTACGAAAACAAAAAATCCTTTAAGAAATCCTACTGAGTACCACTCCTGTTGCAGGATTCTTTTTTTTTAATTAAGTAATTATTTTAATTTTATTTTTTATTTTTTAAAATTTACATCCAAATTAGTTAGCATGTAGTGCAACAATGATTCCAGGAGTAGATTCCTTAGTGCCCCTTACCCATTTAGCCCATTCCCCCCTCCCACAAACCCTCTGGTAACCCTCAGTGTGTTCTCCATATTTATGAGTCTCGTCTGTTTTGTCCCCCTCCCTGTTTTTATATTATTTTTGTTTCCCTTCCCTTATGTTCATCTGTTTTGTCTCTTAAAGTCCTCATGAGTGAAGTCATATGATTTTTGTCTTTCTCTGACTGACTAATTTCACTCAGCATAATACCCTCCAGTTCCATCCACATAGTTACAAATGGCAAGATTTCATTCATTTTGATTGCCGAGTAATACTCCATTGTATATATATATACCACTTCATCTTTATCCATCGATGGACATTTGGGCTCTTTCCTTACTCTGGCTATTATTGTTAGTGCTGCTATAAACATGGGGGTGCATGTGTCCCTTCGAAACAGTACACCTGTATCCCATGGAGAAATGCCTAGTAGTGCAATTGCTGGGTCATAGGGTAGTTCTATTTTTAGTTTTTTGAGAAGCCTCCATACTGTTTTCCAGAGTGGCTGCACCAGCTTGCATTCCCACCAACAATGTAAAAGAGATCCTCTTTCTCCGCATCCTCGCCAACATCTGTTGTTGTTCATGTTAGCCATTCTGACAGGTGTAAGGTGGTATCTCATTGTGGTTTTGATTTGTATTTCCCTGATGATGAGTGATGTTGAGCATTTTTTTCATGTGTCGGTTGGCATTCTGGATGTCTTTGGAGAAATGTGTATTCATGTCTTTTGCCCATTAGTTCACTGGGTTATTTGTTTTTTGGGTGTTGAGTTTGATAAGTTCTTTATCGATTTTGCATACTAACCCTTTACCTGATATGTCATTTGCAAATATCTTCTCCCATTCTGTCGGTTGCCTTTTAGTTTTGCTGACTATTTCCTTCACTGTGCAGAAGGTTTTTATTTTGATGAGATCCCAGTAGTTCATTTTTGCTTTTGTTTCCCTTGACTCCAGAGACATGTTGAGTAAGAAGATGCTGCAGGCAAGATCAAAGACATTTTTGCCTGCTTTCTCCTCAAGGATTTTGATGGCTTCCTGTCTTACGTTGAGGTCTTTCATCCACTTTGAGTTTATTTTTGGGTATGGTGTAAGAAAGTGGTTCATTCTTCTGCATGTCACTCTCCAGTTTTCCCAGCACCACTTGCTGAAGAGACTGTTTTTATTCCAGTGGATATTCTTTCCTGCTTTGTCAAAGATTAGTTGGCCATATATTTGTGGGCCCATTTCTGGGTTCTCTATTCTGTTCCATTGATCTGAGTGTCTGTTCTTGTGCCAGTACCATACTGTCTTGATGATTACAGCCTTGTAGTATAGCTTGAAGTCCGGGATTGTGATGCCTCCAGCTTTAGTTTTCTTTTTCAAGATTGCTTTGGCTATTTGGGGTCTTTTCTGGTTCCATACAAATTTTAGGATTATTTGTTCTAGCTCTGTGAAGATTGCTGGTGTTACACTGATAGGGATCATGTTGAATATGTAGATTGCTTTGGGTAGTATCGACATTTTAACAATATTTGTTCTTCCTATCCAGGAGCATGGAATCTTTTTCTATTTCTTTGTGTCTTCTTCAATTTCTTTTATAAGCTTTCTATAGTTTGCAGTGTATAGATTTTTCACCTCTTTGATTAGTTTTATTCCTAGGTATTTTATGGGTTTTGGTGCAAATGTAAATGGGATCGATTCCTTGATTTCTCTTTCTGTCGCTTCATTGTTGGTGTATAGGAATGCAACCGATTTCTGTGCATTGATTTTATATCCTGCAACTTTGCTGATTCATGAATCACTTCTAGCAGTTTTCTGGTGGAATCTTTTGGGTTTTCCGTATAGAGTATCATGTCATCTTTGAAGAGTGAAAGTTTGACCTCCTCCTGGCCAACTTGGATGCCTTTTATTTCTTTGTGTTGTCTGATTTCAGAGGCTAAGACTTCCAATGCTATGTTGAATAACAGTGGCAAGAGTGGACATCCCTGTCTTGTTCCTGACCTTAGAGGGAAAGTTCTCAGTTTTTCCCCATTGAGGATTATATTAGCGTTGGGTCGCTTGTATATGGCTTATATCATCTCGAGGTATGATCCTTCTGTCCCTACTTTGTTGAGGGTTTTTATCAACAAAGGATGCTGTGTTTTGTCAAATGCTTTCTCTGCATCTATTGAGAGGATCATATGGTTCTTGTCCTTTCTTTTATTGATGTGATGAATCACGTTAATTGTTGTGTGGATATTGAACCAGCCCTGCATCCCAGGTATAAATCCCACTTGGTCGTGGTGAATAATTTTTTTAATGTATTGTTGGATCCGGTTGGCTAATATCTTGTTGAGGATTTTTGCATCCATGTTCATCAGGGAAATTGGTCTCTAGTTCTCCTTTTTAGTGGGGTCTCTGTCTGGTTTTGGAATCAGGGTAATGCTGGCTTCATAGAAAGAGTTTGGAAGTTTCCCTTCCATTTCTATTTTTTTGGAGCACCTTCAAGAGAATAGGTATTAACTCTTCCTTAAATGTTTGGTAGAATTCCCCTGGAAAGCCATCTGGCCCTGGACTCTAGTATTTTGGCAGATTTTTGGTTATGAATTCGATTTCCTTACTGGTTATGGGTCTGTTCAAATTTTCTATTTCTTCCTATTTCAGTTTTGGTAGTGTATGTTTCTAAGAATTTGTCCATTTCCTCCAGATTGCCCATTTTATTGGCATATAATTGCTCATAATATTCTCTTATTATTGTTTGTATTTCTGTTGTGTTGGTTGTGATCTCTCCTCTTTCATTCTTAATTTTATTTATTTGCATCCTTTCCTTTTTCTTTTTGGTACAACTGGCTAGTAGTTTATCAGTTTTGTTAATTCTTTCAAAGAACCAGCTTCTGGTTTCATTGAGCGGTTCTACTGTTTTTTGTTTTGGGTTTTTTTTTTTTTCTGTTTTGATAGGATTAATTTCTGCTCTAATCTTTTATTATTTCCAGTCTTCTGCTGGTTTTGGGTTTTATTTGCTGTTCTTTTTCCAGCTCCTTAAGGCATAAAGTTAGGTTATGTATCTGAGATCTTTCTTCCTTCTTTAGGAAGGCCTGGATTGCTATCTACTTTCCTCTTATGACCGCCTTTGCTGCATCCCAGAGGTTTTGGGTTGTGGTTTTATCATTTTCATTGACTTCCATATATTTTTTAATTTCTTCTTTAACTGCTTGGTTAGCCCATTCATTCTTTAGTAGGATGATCTTCAGTCTCCAAGTATTTTTTACCTTTTCAAATTTTTTCTTGTGGTTCATTTCGAGTTTCATAACGTTGTGGTCTGAAAATATGCAGGGTATGATCTTGATCTTTTTGTACCTGTTGAGGACTGATTTGTGTCCCAGTATATGGTCTATTCTGGAGAAAGTCCCATGTGCACTGGAGAAGAATGTATATTCAATGCTTTAGGATAAAATGTTCTGAATATATCTGTTAAGTCCATCTGGTTCAGTGTGTCATTCAAAGCCATTGTTTCCTTGTTGATTTTTTGATTAGATGATCTGTCCATTGCTGTGAGTGTGGTGTTGAAGTCTCCTACCATTATGATATTACTATCAATGAGTTTCTTTATGTTTGTGATTAATTGATTTATATTTTTGGGTGCTGCCACATTTGGCGCATAAATGTTTACAGTTGTTAGGTCTTCTTGGTCTATAGACCCCTTGATTATGTTATAATGTCCTTTTTCATCTCTTGATACAGTCTTTGTTTTAAAGTCTAGATTGTCTGATATAAGTATGGCTACTCCGGGTTTCTTTTATTGACCATTAGCATGATAAATGGTTCTCCATCCCCTTAATTTCAACCTGAAGGTGTCTTTAGGTATAACATGGGTCGCGTGTAAACAGCATATAGATGGATCTTGTTTTCTTATCCATTCTGTTATCCTATGTCTTTTGATTGGTGCATTGAGTCCAATGACATTTAGAGTGAGTACTGAAAGAACATGAATTTATTGCCATTATAATGCTTGTAGAGTTGGAGTTTCTGGTGGTGTTCTCTGATCCTTTCTAATATTTGTTGCTTCTGGTATTTATTTATTTATTTGTATATATATATTTATAAATATATATATGAATATCTATATATATTTTTATGATATATATATCATATGTGATATATGATATATACATCATGTATATTTATGATTATATACATATATATATACATATATATATGTGTATATATATATATTTATTCATCTTTTCTCCCCTCAGAGAGTGCCCCTTAAAATTTCTTGCAGGGCTGGTTTAGTGGTCACAAACTCCTTTAATTTTTGTTTGCCTGGGAAACTTTTTCTCTCTCCTTCTATTTTGAATGGCAGCTTTGCTGGATAAAGAATTCTTGACTGCATATTTTTCTGATTCACTACACTGAATATATCCCTCCACTCCTTTCTGGCCTGCCAAGTTTCTGTGGATAGGTCTGCTGCAAACCTGATCTGTCTTCCCTTGTAGGTTAAGGACTATTTTTCCCTTGCTGCTTTCATGATTCTCTCCTTGCCTGAGTATTTTGTGAATTTGACTATGATTTGCATTGTTGATGGTCGGTTTTTGTTAAATCTAATGAGAGTCCTCTGTGCTTCCTGGATTTTGATGTCTGTGTCTTTCCCCAGGTTAGGAAAGTTTTCCGCTGTGATTTGCTCACATAACCCTTCGACCCCTATTTCTCTCTCTTCCTCTTCTGGGACCCCTATGATTCTGATGTTGTTCCTTTTTAATGAGTCACTGATTTCTCTAATTCTTAAATCGTGCTCTTTTGTCTTAATCTCCCTCTTTTTTTCTGCTTCGTTATTCTAAGTTTGTCCTCTATGTCGCTGATTCTCTGTTCTGCCTCATTCATCCTTGCTGCTGCTGCATCCATCCATGATTGTAGCTCAGTTATAGCATATTTAATTTCATTATGACTATTTTTTTACTTGTTTTATCTCTGCAGAAATGGATTCTAATCTGTTCTCGACTCCAGCTAGTATTCTTATTATCATGATTCTAAATTCTTGTTCTGACATCTTGCTTGTATCTGGTTGGTTAAATCTCTGGCTATCGTTTCCCTGTGCTCTTTGTTTTGGGGTGAATTCCTTCGTTTTGTCATTTTGAAGGGAGAAAAGGAATTAATGAGGTAGAAAAATTAAAATTAAAAGATTAAATTTTAAAAAAATATTAAAATTTAAAAATTAAAAATACACACACACACAAATCGAATAAATGATGCTAGGTCCTAGGTATGTTTTGGCCTCGGTGTTGAAAGTAGTTTCACAGATTAGAAGGAAAAAAGGGCCGTGGGAGAAAAGGAAAAAAAAGGAAATTGTTTGAGAGTTTGAAAAAATGAATACACTGAAGTAGACTAAAATGAGATGATGGGAGTAAAATAGAATTTGAAAAACTATATACAAAAGTAAAGAAGATAGTAGAAAAAATTAGAGAAAAATATTTTTAATAGAAATTGAAAGTAAAAATGAAGTTTTTCTTTTTCTGCATTAAAGAAAAAGAAAAGAAATGAAAAAGAGAGCAAAAGACAAAGACAAAAAAGGAAATCGTTTGAAAATTTGAAAAGGTGAATACACTGAAGTAGACTAAGATAAAATGATAGAAGTAAAATAGAATTTGAAAAAACTTACACCAAAGTAAAAAATATAGTAATAAAAATTAAAGAAAAATATTTTAATAAAAATTGAAAATAAAAAGGAATGTTTTCTCTTTCTGTATTCAAGAAAAATAAAAGAAGTGTAAAAGAGAAAAAGAAAAAAAGAAAGAAAAAAAAGGAAAGAAAGAAAGAAAATTGAATAGATGAACCTGCTAACAGATTGAACTAGGACTGAAATTGCTTCATTTTCCCCTAGAGGTCAGACTATGTAGTGCTTTATAGTCCATAAACTAATCAGGCAGTGAGACTTGTGTTCTTAAGGAGCGAAGTTGCCCCAGTTGGGCGGGGCTCAGTGTAACGGTTCTGCTCTCCACTAGATGGCGCTGCTAGCCTACTGTTGTGGAGTGTTGCAGTGCTCGTAGGTGTGTATGTGCATGTGCGGGAACGGTGAAAATGGCACTACCCAGCTACCCAGTCTGTTCTCCCAGATCAGCACTCATCCTCTGTCTTCAGCTTTTGTCCACTCCCCACTTTTTCACTCTCTGTAACCAGGTCCAGACAGTATCTCTCTTCCAAGTTTTGTCTCAGATGCAACTGTTTTCCCCACCCCTTACTTTCAAAGGACTGCAGCTTTGACCCGTTCCGCCCCTCTGTGGGAGGGTCTCACCAAGCAATTGCCGAATGAGCAATGGCCAAATATTGGTTGCACCCAGGAACTTCCACTGGACCCTGCTGCTGCTGATGCCCCGAAACTGCAGCCAGGTGCCAGCCCACCCCAGAAAAAGTTTGCAAGATGGTGTAGCAGCAGTGTTTCAGGGATTATGGAAAAGCACAACACACATCTGGCACCAGGCTTCACCCTTAAGGACCTTGCCCCAGCACCAGCAAATGTGGCCGCCTTCTGGGGTCTGCCAGGTGGCTTCGACAATCTCTACCAAATGTCCTTCCAGCAGTGGAACCACTTTTCCTCGTGTGGCCCGAGAACCTTCTGGACCCCACTGTGTTCCTAGGGATTCGCCCTTCCCACCAGAGCACCACCAGGTATTGACCTGCAGAGTTGCAGCCTTTGTGCTCCCCTTGTTCACAGTCTTAATGGAATTTAAACCCTCAGTTTTCTCCTTTCCCCCTCTTTAGTTTAGTCCCTGCAGCTGTTTTCCAATTTTCTACTTTCTCTCCAGCTGCTTTTGGGGAGGGCTGCTTTTCCCGTATTCTACACCCCCCCCCACCAGTCTCCGTCCTCTCTCCACTCACAAAAGCACCTCTCTTCCTGCTCCTTCTCGCTCCCCAAGTTCGCCTCTCTGCGCCGCGTACCTGCTGAATTCTGTGGTTCAGGTTGTGCAGATTGTTGTGTTAATCCTCCAATCAGTTTTCTATGTGTAGAGGATGGTTTAATGTTGGTCTGGCTGTATTTCATGGACGTGAAAAAAACTTCCATGCTGTTTTGCCATCTTGGCTCCTCCCCTCCTGTCGCAGGATTCTTTACCTCAATTCCCTGAGTTCCTTGTCTCTCCTTTTTGAAGAATGAAGAGGTGGACACAAAATAAAAGCATCAGGCAAACGTTTATTGGAGCATGAGATCAGAAAGGAAGAATAGTATGAAGGTCCCTTTACAGAGAGGGGGCATAGGGACTATAGGCAAAGGTCTTTTTTAATAAGGTTATGGTCACCCACCCACACTTTCCCTTCCCCCTTATTCCTTCTCAGGTTTTGCCCTTATTGGCTGGATAACTTTAGGTAGTGGGCTGTCCATTCCTGATTGGCTCCACTCCATTTTGTGAGGAGTCAGACTATGGTCATACTGTGCCTCATATAACATAAGTTTTATGGTTTACTTATTTTAGTTAAGTATTTTGATGGTCAAATTCTGGAGGGGAACCTGAGGGGAATTAGTTGGTGTCTGTTAGAGAGTTTGCTCATGGTCAGACACTCCCAAAGTATGTGTTTTTTCCCACCCAGAGACCTCAGGTCCTAACCTTTCTTTCTCTGCCTGTATTATCTTGTCTTTCCCTATCATACTCTTACTAACAAACCCATCAGTATCTTCAAGTGAAGAAAATCTACAATTTCATTCTCTACCCCGACCCCCATAAAAAAGTGTGTATGCAGGTGTTGCAGGATTTTTTACCTCAATATCTGGGATTTGTTGTCTTGCCTCTTTGAGGAATGGAGAGATGAACATGGAATGAACAGCAGGCAAAAGTGTGTTAGAGTATAAGATTAGAAAGTAAGAAAGCTCTCTTTACAAAGAGGGGGCATTTGAAGTTGAATACCCATGACAGTAGTCAAGGGTCCTTGATTTATAAGGTTCTGGTCCCCCCCACGGCACCCTCCACTTCCCTTCCTTATTGTTGCTTCTCAGGTCCTACCCTTATTGGCTTGATATATATATATATATATATATATATATATATATATATATATCAATATATATATATATATGTATATATATATATATATATATATATCAATATATTGATATATATATATCAATATAGTTGCTGGGTTGTCCATTCCTGATTGCCTCATTTCCATTGTATGAGGAGTGATCTATGGACATACTGTTCCTTGTGGGTCATAGGTTTTATGGTGTACTTATTTTTAGTCAGGTCTTTTGTCAATTTCCTGAGGGAAACCTGAGGGGGAGTGGTGGTATCTGTTAACTTCTTATGAAGAACCTTGTGCCCAAGGGGGTTTCTGTGGTCAGATACTCCCAGCATTGTTCCAAAATATGTGTATTTCCCCATCCAGGGACCTTAGGTCCAAACCTTTCCCTTTCTGCCTACTGAATCCTCTTTTGCTGTCATATAGGGGGACAGGGATGTACTTGAAGCAGCAGACTTAGACTGGAAGTTAACAATTGTGAGGCAGGACCAGGGGGCATCAGAATGGCTGCTGTGGTAAGTGGTAGAAACACAGCAGTAGCATGAGCAGTGGCAGAGCCTGGAAAACCCAGCAAATACAAGCACATCCTTAGTATAACCACTGCGAGGAAAGCTGAGAATAAAAATGAGCAGGACAGAAAAACTGGGAAAGAAGAAGAAGAAGAAGAAGAAGAAGAAGAAGAAGAAGAAGAAGAAAAGATTTGGAAATTTGAAGAACAAAGCACATTTGCACATTTATTAAGTAAACTTCCTGATGCTTTACAGAAGAGGGAGCCCTTGAGCTGAGAAACCTGGACAGCTACTCTAAAACCTTCCTCTCACCTACTCCTAGCACTCATTTCTCACTTCTCACCTGCTGATAGCTGATATGTAGGGAAATTTACTAATAAAGGAGGAAAGTAAAGAATAGAGTGATTAGGGCAGGGATATAAACAAGAGGAAAGAATCTCTCTATATAACAATCTCTATAGTTTAGACTCTTGGATCATACAAATGTGTTACTACTCAAGAAAAAAAAACAACAAAATAATTTCTTGAGATTAAGAATAAATGGAAACAAGTTAACCCAGTTGCTTATCAGTTTTAAGGGTAACCACACAAAGAGTGGGAATTCACAGCATACAATTTCGACTGTGTATCCTTAGTGAAATGTACTGTAAGCACAGATAAAAAGGTTGATTTCATCTTAGTCAGTGATTTAATTAATAGTAGTCTTATTAGCGATTGTATCTTGAAACTGTTTCCTTTTTATAATGAGATAAAGCAATTAAGTATATTAATTATTTTGAGTCCCGATTTTCAGTGCTAGAGAAGGTAGATATAATTCAAAAACAGAAAACTCAAATAATTTAAGTGAACCCCCTGTTATACTAAAATTGAATTGCATTTATCAGTGTGAATTCATTATTTTAAAACACATCTTCTAAGTGTCTTCTAACTATGCACCCAGGTCTGAAAGCAATGTCATTCAAACAGTGAGCTTATCTAAGCCTAGTGTTTGATTCCTTCGTGCCATTCTGAAAGGCACTAAAAGGAACTAGAGTTCCATAGAAAAATAACTGATTCCCAGTCTGGGGAAAGGAGAGTACAAAGGTGCCTAGGATGTTTTTTGTGAATGGAAAGTTCCAAAAAATCTGTAGAGTTGTGTTAAAAATGACACCAGATCCTGCTTGAAGCCATGTACGTTGACCAACATTGTAGATGATTTGAGCATCCAAAAAATGATTGCAGTTAATAAAAATATATTATATCTCTATACAAATCCAATTATTGACAGGATTTGAGGAGAAAGAATGAGAGAGTAAGAGAGGAGAGAGACAATAAGCCAGAAATAAAATTTGTCAGTTGGAGGTGGGTTTTTGTGTCAGTCCCCTGTTCTGTGCCAACTCTGTCTGGTCTTCTCAGTTGTCACAATATCTGAAGCCCCCTTGTCCACTTCTTTTGTCTCAGCCACGTTGGTGACCAACTCCATGGGCACACAAGCCCACAGCAGCTCACAATTTTTTTGTGTTCTATGCCTCTTGCCTTCTGCCCTGGAGCTTTTCTACTGGCACAGAATCATTAGACATTGTAAGACTTGCTTGGTCTCATGTCAACAGTAAGTCTTAAATGATGAGAGATGGAAGCTGGTGGGTAAATTATCTCTTTTACCTGTTGGATAGATGGTCTGAGACAAAGTAGTTTACTTGGCGTCTCAAAAACCAAACAAACTAGCAGTCAGCTTGCTCATGCCAAACAGTAGCCAGTTTGATAATTCACATACTATGCTCTCCCTCTTTCCCTACCTAAGTCCCCTTTTCCAACACCTTTGCTTCCCTTAGATGGCACATCATAGTAAACTAGCAACCTATTAACTGTGTGTAAAACTTTTTTTTCTAGAATCTAGATCAAGACACATTTAAACAAACTCCTGTTCTTGTAATTTGGTTTCAAAGAGAAATGACTTAGAATTTTTACTGCTTTTTGTAATAGGGACTGTATTTCTGATAAGTAAATAGCCCAATAAATGAGAAAAAAAAAGCTTTATATGATAAAACATGATAGTAAATGTAAATAAACTATAAACATTAGAAAATTATCATGCTGCAACCTAGGTGAAAATTACAATCAATGTTAAAATGATTTACTATCTTATTGATGGGGATTTAGAAATTTACAAAGTAACACCATGGGGTTTTTTTTCAGAAAGGGAAATATAACTGTATATAACTAAGAAATCATTCAGTTACCACTTTTTTTTTTTAAATTTAATGTGTATATATTTTTGAGAGAAACACAGATTGCAAGCGGGGCGGGGGGGGGTGGGGACAGAAAGGGAAGGAGACAGAATATGAAGCAGGCTTTAGGCTCTGAACTATCAGCACAGAAACCAATGTGGGGCTCTAACTCACGAACTGTGAGATCATGACCTGAGCCGAAGTCGGATGCTTCACCGACTGAGCCACCCAGGCACCCATCATTCAGTTACCACTTCAACCCAGCAATCAACTTTAGCAATGCAAGGATTTTACCCAAGCCAGGTACAAAATATATTTTTGAGATAAGTGCTGAGTTTTTTATATCAACAGGCTATTAGATAATATTAGGGAATTAGTATCTTTAATACATTTCACCCAAAATAACACATTTGGGCCCTTTCACAGGATCTGGTCATATGGACCTATTCTGGGTTTCTAGGAAAAAGAAAAGAAAGAATACTGATGATCACTAGTAATGTCTTCCACAATGATATCAGGTTTCCCTATCAATAAATATGGGTATAAGCATTTAATTTTGGTCCTCTTTAATGTAATTTGGTAAATTGCATGAGGATGTCTGGAGCTGTGGGCAGGCATAGACCAGGTGGTTGTAATGTATAGCTATGAACCACTTATTTAAGAACCACAAACAGTGAAGCATGCCTAGTTTTCTAAGGAAGATATTCAGCGCTATACCAACTTTGCCAAAATGTAATCTGGGCATACTCTTACTCAAAGTGAAGGATGAGGATCACTTGGGTAGCTCAGTCCGTTAAACATCTGACTTTGGCTCAGGTCATGATCTCATAGTTCGTGAGTTTGAGTCCTGCATAGGGCACTGTGCTGGCAGTGCAGAGCCTACTTGGGATTCTCTCTCTCTCCCTCTTTCTGCTTGTATTCTTCTCACATTCTTTCTCTTTCTCAAAAGAAATACATAAACTTAAAAAAAAGTGAGGGATGAATGTATAGTCCAATCCTACTTAATGGCAACATGGCTCATAATCTTTATCCCTTCTTTTTTCTTTTTTTAAATGTTTATTTATTTTGAGAGATAGAGAGAAAGCAGGGGAGAGGCAAAGAAAGAGAGGGAGGAAGAGAATCCCAAATAGGCTCCATGCTGTCAGCACAGAGCCTGACTTGGGGCTCAAACCCATAAGCCATGAGATCATGACCTGAACCAAAATCAAGAGCTGGTTGCTTAACCAACTGAACCACCTAGGCATCCCAATACTTATCCTTTCAAAAAGCAATAAACAAGCATTATTAGCCTGGTGCATGACATCCTAGAGTCAAGGCTGAGGTGACCAAAAGTGAGAGCAGAACTGGCAGTGAGATCCTTGTAGGTAGGGCCAAGATAGCTGAGATACAAGTCCACAAAATGGGCAGCCTACATAGTAGCTGGGAATCCAGAGCCAGATGCCCATGGACAGATAAATAAATAGATTAGTACAGCCATGTAGTGGACTGTCATAAATCAGAGGCATATGTGAAATACTATGGATGAATCTCAGTAACATGATGGTGAGGGCAAAAAACAAATTCCCCAATACTGCATGCCGGATGACACTCTATGATCAAGCACAAAGTCAAGAAAACCTAAGAAAAATATTGTTTCCATTTCCTTATTATGTCAGAGAGCTATAAAACAACAACAACAACAACAACAACAACAACAACAAGCAAGTGACAAATACACATAGTTACTTGTGGGGGCTGCAGTAAGATGGGACAAGGAGAAAAATTGGATACATTTAGGTAATCAGTAATGATTATCTGAGGCTGTGTTCATTTATTAAACAAAATAAAACAATGTCATGCAAGAACCGAAGAACTAAGAATAAAACTTAATCCAACTCTATGTACCTAGGCTCTAAAAGATTAACTTATCTCTCACATTTGAAAGTCTTATTAAATGAATAATTTGTTTCCAAATTTAAAAAAAAGTGTTAGTGATCTCAGTGTTAATTCCTGTGATATTCTTGCAGCACAATAAAATGTTAACATGTGAAACAATTCTTAACCTGAAGGATATGATTTAGGAAACTTTCAGAACCCTACATCTCTATGGAAACAAAGCAGGGAAAAGAAATATATGTGCCTGCCTTTTATTTTCTCCTTTGTTGAGAAAAGGCTTCAATGAAATAAATATTAAAACTATTAAAAATAGAGTAATATGTGTTTGAACAAAAATGTTTGAATTAAGTTAATATTATTACCTCTCTAAAGAGTAGCTATGCATTAGTTATGTTGCTATTTTCCTCTTTTTTCCATGTTGGCTAAATGAGCAGACCTTAAAGTGAAGATATATATACCCAGTGAACATGGTTTACATTTTACTATGGACTGATCTGGGTCTCCTCAAAATTCTTATCTGAAGCTCTAACCCCCAGTTAGAATGCATTTGGGAATTGGACCTTGAGGGGGTAATCAAAGTTAAATGAGGGTATAACAGTGAGGCCCTAATCCAACAGGGATGGTTCCCTTATAAGAAGAGGATGAGACAACAGAGCTCTCTCTCTCTGCGATGTGAGGGCACAGTGAGCAGGCAGCCATCTGCAAGCCAGAGAGATTTCCACAGGACCTGACCATGTGGGCACTCTAATCTCAGACTTTCAGCCTCGTGAACTGGAAGAAAATAAATTTTCTGTGATGGCAGTGTAGCTAATACACATATTTATAATAATCGAAACATTGTGTATTTTGCTATAATTATGCTATAATTCTTAGAAATATGGGAGTGTCTTTTTGTAGCAATAGAAGGAGGTGAAAAAGGTATATAATCATAATAATGATATATCCAAAGCCATTGCTTATTGGTGTAAAATCAAGAAGTAACAATATACCCTAATTGTTTAGAAACATGAAGTAAATTCCAAATGAATTTGAAGAGAAGGAAATTCCAAACTTCTCAGAAGAGAAGTGAAAATGTTGCATCTGGGGAGATGGAAATGAGTGGGGAGGCAGAAAAAGATGTAGGACTGTGTTGGGGAAGAAGAATTTCCTCTGCCTTTCAAGATCCTTCTGGCTGGACTTAGAATCAAATTGACATGAGACAGATTAACAGGAGAAAATCAAATTTAATAGTGTTCCTATAGGAACACAAACATGGAAATTCTAAAGACAGGCAATAAGGAGAAGTGTAGGATCTGAGGAATACAAAGAAGAGAAAGACCATTAGCATGAACTTGAAAGATGTTTAGAAAACAAAAGTGTCCTATTATGCAGATAGGTTTCTTATACAAAGAGGTATCTCTGTTAATAGCTCTCTCTCTGGTAAAGCAGGCAGTTATGGGTAAAGAGATTTTTCTGGATCTGTTGGGTTTGGATTGTTTTTAACTCAAAGTGTTCATACCAAAGTTGGCCATCTTGGGGTGGCCTGGCCCTGGCCCTCAAAATGCAAGTTTTCAAATAGAACATAAAACTACTTTAATCTCCAAGTTATGTATATGTGAAATTTTAATAAATAATACAAATGAAGTGTGTGTGTGTGTGTGTGTGTGTAGTCTGAATTGAAGTGGCTTATTTTGTAGGTGTGTCTAATCTGGATCTTAAGAAGTAAGCAAAGCCAAAATGCCACAAAAACTGTAGTTTCTTTTTCCCAAAACTTAATTTATGAAAATCTGAAGACTGGATTCAGATGCTCTGTCACCTGCTTTCCCAAAGTTTAAGATCTAATAGGGAAATGTGAATATGCTTCCCATTTGACTTCAGTTGTCCTCCCACACTGTGGCAAGAGGATATAAAGTCCTAATTACCCCAGGCCTCAGTCACGTACTTTGTTTTGGAGCTGTGTATGGTGGCATCCTCGCCAGATATTAAGGACCAAGAGTGAGTAGGGAAGTATCTATGAAAGAAAACAGGGATGAATGGATATGGGTGGCCAAACTAAAAAAAATAAGATATAACCAAATGTCAATTATAAAATCAAAATTTGGTATGTTCACAATGAAATGTCAGCTGACCTTGCTCCCATGTAATAATGGTGTTATCAATATGGGCATGCAGATTTAGCATTTTAAAACTCTTTTCTGTTTTTTGTTTTATATATTTAAACATTTGCTAAATTCAATCACAACTAATACATTAGTGACTCTGAATCATTTCAGCATGACTATAGTTTGGTATATCACTGCTGCTTGCTTAAAATATCAAAGTATTCCATTATTGGTATAACTCAAGGTTTTTGTGTCTTTTTAACCTTACTCAAGTCCCATCCTCATGTATTTCTAATATTTTACTGCTTTTCTTAACTAATTCAAATATTTTTCCAGCACTTTAATAGCTTAAAGTAGAAACAAATTAAATGTTTAGATTTAATAGCTTTGGTATTTTAACTGAATGGAATATTATACAACTCTTAAAATTATAATTCTGAATATTTGGGGAGATATATATACATATTACGTTATAACATTAAATAAAGAAGTATGCAACATAGCTATTATATAAGGTACTCTATGTACACCTCGATGAAGGAAGAAATTAATTCACAAAACAGGCAAAATGTCTTGATGGATGCTAGATTAAAAAGAATTGTTTCTCTATAGTTTTCTTTAAAATTGGTGATAACACACCTATGCTAGAAATTTTTAATGCTCACACATATTGATTATCTGTTCCTACGGGACAGTTGAGAGGCATATATTTCTCAGTCTTTTTGTAGCTAGGTGGGATCGTATGATTGGTTTTGGCCAATGGCTTGTGATAGCAATAACATGTGACATTTCCATGCTGAAACACTTATTTACAGAGGTGAGCCCTTGCGGCAATCTTTTGTCCCTTATCAAACAGATCAGAGAGGAATCTTCATGTTAAGATAGAGCCAGGGGACCTAAGCAGCCTGGGTCACACAGTTACTTTATGGATGACAAGACAGTTGCCCTGCTGAGTCCTGCAGAACCACTGTGCACTTTGTACGCATGATAAATAAATCCTTGTTGGCTGTGTTTATTTGTTTAAGCAATATAAGCTAGCCTGCCTGAATTCACACAGTTTTAAAACAGAAAAGTTACAATGACGAAAATATTTGATAACCAAATGATAAAAAAAATCTTTTACATGCTTAACTCGAGTGAATAGAAATCACAATTAAAATTGTCCTGAGGTTTAATACACATTTAGAAGTGAAACAGATTAATTTCCTACTGAATAGTATTAATTTGAATTTATTTTATAATTTCTTGAAGGCTGGCTTGATTGCTTCCTGGTACATTCTTTGTGTTTACCAGCTCTTCTGTGACTCATATGATTATTCATAAAAAGTAACCATAATTTTATTTGATTCTGACTGAAATTCAGTTCTTGATGTACACGTTCATTCATCTATTCTTTTGTAAGTGTATCAACATAGTTTAATTGAAAACTTTCCATATATCAGATACTATTGTAAGTACTAAGAATATAAATGGTAACAATAACTATAGGTACATTTAATAACTACATTTTTAATTTTAGACATTATTTTTGGCCTTTTATCTGATTTAATCCTCACATATTATGATAAGCCTAAGTACTATTCTAATTTTGGATAAGAACCTGAGGTCCAAGAATTCAAGTAACTTGCATGAGGTCATGCAGACAGTAGGAGGCAGAACCAGGATTCAAATCAATGTCTGAACCCAACATCTGGACTCTTTCCCTCAATCTACAAGACCATACACCCCAGTTGGCTGGGTACATTTATTGCTCTACTGTAATTTCAAATAGAATGCTCTGTCCTCTTCTAAAGTGTTCTGGTTTAGAAGATAAAATATGTGGTCACCCTACTCATGGCCTACGGCATCACAGGGTCCCTACTCACAAGGTAGACAGAGTTTAAGTATGTCCAGAGATGTTTTAAAGAGTGATCATATATGAAAGTGAAATTCCAAGTCCAGTAAACCTTCCTAGCTCATTATTGTCCTATGGAGCAGTTAAAATCTAAACAGAAAAGGACATTTTAGGAAAAGCAAAAAACAGGGCAGTGGGGGAGCTACACATATAGAAATTCAGCGTCAGTCAGGTGATGCCAACAAGGAACAAAACTGGGCTATTTTGCTGTTAAGAAGGCAAACAACTGTATCCATAATATTCAATTATTTATGACTTTTCCCAGCGTGCTTATTCACTAGATTATGCAAGAGTACTCAGATGATCAGCCAGGGTAAGACAGATAAGTAGAAAAGTACAAGATATTGCTTGAGAAGAATAATGTCACTGCTAAATAAGGATAATCAGTCCTTGAACATCACACTCAGTGCATTTGTGAACCAACATGTAGATCATGAAATGCAGTGCAGGTTTATTTTGTAGCTCTGGGCATCCGTCATGGTGGGCTTCTTTGTCAGATTATAAAGATTGAGATTAATGAGTGTCTCATAGAAAATGACTCAGATTTACATGGATTTATGAAACAGAATCTACCTTATTTTCAAGTAATTGACATGACTATTCCTATCTCTTTGGATATCCGGTGGAACATCAGGAGAGGAAGCATACTAACCAGAAACAGTCCATGAAAAAAAAAATTGTTTTGATGCTAACAGTTACCCAGTGCCTTTCAAATGCAGTTTGTTCCTTGATGGTATTATTCAGAAAAATATATCTCAATCTGTCTGATCACTTTATATCAATTTTGAAGTGCAAGAACACTTTGCATCATTGAAATGAAAGACTTTGAATCCCTTTCCTTCTGAGATTTGAGAAGGATGCAAAGCATTAGCCTACGTAATGAGAACAAATTATGTTATTATCAGGCAATATTTGAAAATGTGAAGTAGCTCATGCTTAAAATTGGTGAATTAAACATAAGTAGTATTTTCTACACTGTTTGTAATTAAACTATTTATCCAATAAAAGCACCATAATTAAAGACAAGAAAGACATATATTAAGGTCATATCGTTTATCAATCTATCTGAACTACTGAGATGAATTCTTGTATCTCTAGAGATATGTACAGAAGAAAACCACATAATTTTCATTTTAGAAACATGGAAAGATATTTTATATTTTACTTGACTGAACTCTAGTTATGATCCAATTTATGCTCACAATTTTGCTGAATAAATGAAAGAATAAAGGAAAGGAATGAGGAAGGGAGGGAGGAAAGGACTGTAAGAAATAGTTTGTAGTGCAAAGATGCAAACAAATCTGGTTTCATATCTTGGATTTTCTTAGAAGTTATGGAACATGGAGAAAAAATGTTTAGCATCATTAATAGTGATCTCATCTATGAAATAAGAGACATACCATTTAGAGCTGTTGGGATGACAGGAGGAACATCTATGAAAACATAAACTAATATTCAAAATGCATCAACAATATAATGAGCTAAAATAAAATTGTAATATTATTTGGATTGAGTTCTTTTAAATATGATGTCTAAGGCAAAGAAGGAAATAATCCTAAATAAGTCACAGAGATGAAAAGTACAGCATAAGGAATATAGTTAATAATATTGTAATAGTGTTACAATAATAACATGGTAATATTAATTACAATTGATACTAATTGTGAGTATTATGTATACTAATATTATCTGTATGGTGACAGATGATGACTACACTTACCTTGGTGAGTATTCAGTAATGTATAAAATTGTCCAATCAATATGCCATGCACCTAAAACCAACATTACGTTGTATGTTAATTATACTTCATCTTTTTTTAAAAAAAGAAGGAAATAGTCTTATGCTTCTACACCAAGGTCAGCCCACATCTGGAGGATTGACGCTTATATTTGCCAGCAAACATTAAGTGGAATGTTGTTAGTCAGGAGTTGTTGAGGGGATAGTGAGGGCCCTCGCACCCATGACATTTGAAAATGGTCAAAATAAATATAGATATTTAGATTTTACCTGGCATAACTTAGAGTGAACACATTTGTCTTTAAATAGGTAAAAGGCTGAGGTGCCTGAGTGTCTCAGTCAGTTAAGCATCTGACTCGGTTTCAGCTCAGGTCATGATCTTATGCTTCCTGGGTTTGAGCCCCACGTCTGGCTCTGCACTGACAGAATGAACCTGCTTGGGATTCTCTCTCTCTCTCTCTCTCTCTCTGCCCCTCTCCCGCTCATTCTGTCTCTCTCTCTGTCTCTTTCTCTCAAAATAAGTAAATACACTTTAAAAATAAATAAATACGTATTTAAAAGGATTTCACAATCAGTACAAGTGAAGATTTGGGCAATGTTCTAGGAGTAAGATTTAGATTAATCATTGTAACATCATTATTATTCTTTGACCCATTAGAATTTCTCTACATTAATCCAGACAAATACTTTCAATTTTTGAATGTCTTTCAAAGATATTAGAAAGAAGGCTTTCTAAGAGCCTAGGTAGAGGTGTGTCCAAATGTTTGCAGATGGGAAAATGATATCTTGAACCACATAGTAAGTTTAACCCTTCTTTTTAGAACTTACAGGAAAAACAGTTGTCAAAATATCATATAGGTTAAAACAAACCAAAGCAATAAAATCCAGTCACTCAGTACTCAGATTCCCCTCTGTTCTTGTATCCTTTGGCCTGTCATGGAGGAGATCTAATTCCATTGTTTTCCATTTCCACTTGAAATTTAGAATCTAAAATAAAGCCAGATCGGTTGTACTTGTGTTGAAAGGGGGCTTGAAGTTAGCTTCCCAGGAGCAATGACAATGTGGCTACTTAAGTAAAATATCTAGTTATTTGATGCTGGTTGTATGACAGTCACCAAATGATATTGGTTCAGTGACAAGAGGGAGAACACAACTGGCATTTGGCCAATCATATTCTACACTGATGTCAACAGAAAACAAGATCGTCACAGAGCACTATCAGCTCATTTGGTTCATTGTACACAGCACAGATGTCCTCCCTGACTTTTCTCCTGTTATTCCCTCTTAAAAAACTAACTCTTAAAGCTCCACTTTGCTTATCTGGCTACATACATGTACTTTAACGTTATAAATTCATTCTCCCTTGCGCTTGAGTGCACAGCTAAAGTGCACTCTCTCTTTTAATTAGGGGTGATGGCATATGCCTCATTCTGACTGACGGAAGGAGTGGGAGTGGCAAAGCTCTGCATTTTGGGGGAGTAATGCACCGCCAAATAACCACATAAAGGACGACCTTGCTCATCTGAATCACACTTGGGCAAACTGTATGTGAGCAACAGATTTCTGTTGCATTGAAATCTTAAATAAATGGCCCGATTTTTTAGCAGCTGAGGTATAACAAGTTCACATGGCATTCAAGACCATTTCCAGTGTATCAGCCTTTTATCCTCTTGCACAACATTTTGTTTGGCAGCGTATTTTCTAGCTATAATAGTCTGCTCTTTATTTCTCATTCTCTGAAGTGATTTAATCCTCCCTGTCCTTATGTTGCCTTTTGTCAAGGATACATACCTTTTCTTGGACTCTGCCTAAGTGCTTGGAAAACTCCTACTCGGTCTTCTTTAGAAACTTTCCAGAGTTAGTAGTGAAGACCATTATTTCCTACAAATACTTGCACAGCACCTTTTGCACACCTATTATGGATCTTATATCTAGCTCACCAATAGTTCTTGGATGAAGACCCAGCAGTGAGTATGTGTCAATTAAAATTTAAGAAACGCAATCAAGAACATACAGGGAGCTCTTATATTTATTATTATTGTTGTTTAAGTGTTTACTTATTTATTTTGAGAGAGACCGAGAGAGAGAGACTGTGCATGAGTGGAAGAGGGACAGAGAGAGGGGGAGAGAATCTCAAGCAGGCCCCTTGCTGTAAGTGCAGAGCCCAACGTGGGGCTCGATCTCACAAACCATGAGATCATGATCTGTGCTTAAATCAAGAGGCAGACGCTTAACTGACTGAGCCACCCAGGCTCCCCTATTCTGATATATTTTAATAATAAACTTACCTATTGGTTTTCTGTTGTCCCAAATTTCATCCATTGAGATTCTGATACTGTACTTCCTTATGTCTAGATAATCCAGGACAACAGAAAGTACATTACTGCCTAGGCCCAGAGAAAGAGAAAGTAAATATTAAACAAAATCAGGATCTCAAAGAGATATTTGTTCACCCATATTCACTGCAGCATTATTCACAATAACCAAAAGGTGTAAACTATCCAAGTACCCATCGATGGGTTGATGGATGGGAAAAAAATGTGATACATACATATGATTGAATATTATTTAATCTTAAGAAGGAAAATCTGACACATCTTACAACATGGATGAACCTTGAGGACATTATGCAAAGTGAAATAAGCCAATCACAAAAGGACAAATACTGTATGATTTCTACTTATACAAAGTACCCAGAGTAGTCAAGGTTATAGAGACAGAAAGTACAATAGTGATTATCAGGGGCAGGGGTAGGGGAGAATAAGGAGTTATTGTTTAATGGGTGTAGAGTTTTAGCTTTACAAGGTGAAAAGAGTTATGGGGATGGATGGTGATGATGGTTGTACAACAATGTGAATTTACTTAATACCACTGAACTGTATACACTTGCAAATGAATAAGATGGTAAATTCTATGTTATGTAATATTTTATTTTTATTGTCTTTAATTTTAATTCCAGTATAGTTAACATACAGTGTTAAATTGCTTTCAGATATATAATATAGTGATTCGACAATTCCATACCTCACCCAGTGCTCATCACGGCAAGTGCCCTCCTTAATCCCTACCACCTGTTTCACCCATCGCCCAACCACCTCCCCTCTGGTAACCATCCGTTTATTCTCTACAGTTAAGAGTCTGTTTCTAGGTTTCTCTCTCTCCTTCTATTTCTTTTTTCCTTTGTTCACTTGTTTTGTTTCTTAAATTCCATATATATGGTATTGTCTTTTTCTAACTCGCTTATTTCACATAGCATTATACTCTAGCTCCATCCATGTTGTTGCAAATGGCAAGATTTTATTTCTTTTTATGGCTAAATAATATTCCATTGCATATATATATATATATATATATATATATATATGTATACATATGTATATACATATATACATATGACATCTTTTCTTTTTTTAAATTTTTTTTAAATGCTTTAGTTATTTTTGAGACAGAGACAGAGTGTGAGCAGGGGAAGGGCAGAGAGAGAGGGAGGCACAGAATCTGAAGGAGGCTCCAGGTTCTGAGCTGTCAGCACAGAGCCCAATGCGGGCCTCAAACCTACAAACCACAAGATCATGACCTGAGCCGAAGTCGGATGCTTAACTGACCGAGCCACCCAGGTGCCCCTATACCATCTTTTCTTTAGCTATTCATCTATCAATGGACACATGATCTGCTCCATAGTTTGACTATTGTAAATAATTCTGCTATAAGCAAAGGGGTGCATGTATCCCTTCATATTATTGTTTTTGGATTTGGGGGCAAATACCCAGTAGTGCAATTCCTGGATCTAGGATAGTTTTATTTTTAATTTTTTGAGGAACCTCTTCTATACGATTTTCCATAGTGGCTACACCAGTTTGCATTCCCACCCAGAGGGCACTAGGGTTCCTTTTTCTCCACATCCTTGCCAACACTTTTTTCTTGTGTTTTTGATTTAAGCCATTCTGACAAGTGTAAGGTGATATCTCATTGTGGTTTTGATTTGCATTTCCCTGATGATGAATGATGTTGAACATCGTATAATGTGTTCATTGGCCATCTGGATGTCTTCTTTGGAAAAAATATCTGTTTATGTCTTCTCATTTTTAATTGGATTATTTGTTTTTTGATGTTGTATTGTATTGGGTCTTTATTTTGGATACTGTTTATCAGATATGTCATTTGCAAATATCTTCTCCCATTCAGCAGGCTGCCTTTTAGATTTGTGATTGTTTCCTTCAATTTGCAGAAGCTTTTTATTTTGATGAAGTCCCAATAGTTTATTTTTACTTTTGTTTCCCTTGCCTCAGGAGACATATCTAGGAAAATGTTGCTACAGCCAGTTTCAGAGAAATTATGACCTGTGCTCTCTTCAAGGATTTTTATTGTTTTGGGTCTCACATTTAGGTCTTTAATCCATTCTGAGTTTATTTTGTGTAGGGTGAAAGGAAGTGGTTCAGTTTCATTCTTTTGCATGTTGCTGGACAGTTTTCCCAACACCATTTGTGGAAGAGACTTTTCCCCATTGTATATTCTTGCCTCCTTTGTCAAAGATTAATTCACCATGTAATTGTGGAGTTGTTTCTGGACTTTCTATTCTTTTCTACTGATCTATGTGTTTATTTTTATGCCGGTCCCATGCTGTTTTGATCACTATAGATTTGTAGCGTATCTTGAAATCTGGGATTGTGATACCTCCAGTTTTGTTTTTCTTTTTCAAGATTGCTTTACTAAATTCATTTCTCAGTTCTAGTAGTTTTTTTGGTAGAGTCTTTAGGGTTTTCTCTTTATAGTATTATGTCATCTGCAAATAGTGAGAGTTTTACTTCTCAGCTTTACTTCAATTTGGATGCCTTTTATTTCATTATGTTGTTTAATTGCTGTGGCTAGGACTCCCAATACTATGTTGAAGCAAAATTATCAAAATGGGCATCCTTGTCCTTTTCCTGACCTTACGGGAAAAGCTCTCAGTTCTTCATCTTTGAGTATGATGTTGGCTGTGGGATTTTCATATATGGCCTTTGTTATGTTGAGCTATGTTTCCTCTAAGCCTCCTTTGTTGAGGGTTTTTATCATGAGTGGGTGTTGTACTTTGTCAAATGCTTTTTCTGCATCTATTGAAATGAGCATATGGTTTTTATCCTTCCTCTTATTGATGTGACATGTTACACTGATTGTTTGGTGAATATTAAGCCAGTCTTGTATCCCAGGAATAAATCCCTTTTGATCATGGTGTATGATTTTTTTTAATGTGTTGTTGGATTTGGTTTGTTAATATTTGTTGCGGATTTTGGCATCTATATTTATGAGAGATATTGCCCCCATTCTGTTTCTTTTTAAACATGCGTCCTTATATTTGGCATTTTCTATATTCCTTACTTTCTCTATATTCTCCCATCCAACGTATTTTCATCCTTTTTCTAATTTTCAATTGCATATAAATTACTGCATGAAAAGAGGAAAAATAATTCATGTTTTTAGAACCTTTTATATCCCTAAGCAGTACTCTTTTCCTTACAGTAGATAGTATGATTTGTGTTTTTCAAATTTTTATTTTTTTTAATGTTAATTTATTTTTGAGAGAGAGAGACAGAGAGACAGAGACAGAACGGGGCAGGGGCAAAGAGAGGGAGACACAGAATCTGAAGCAGGCCCTAGGCTCTGAGCTGTCAGCACGGAGCTCAATGCTGGGCTTGAACTCATGAACCATGGGATCGTGACCTGAGCGAAAGTCAGATACCTCACCAACTGAGCCACCCAGGCATGCCTCAGATTTTAATTTTTTTAAGTGATGTTGCTCAGAGCATGTTCTGCAGCTGGATAACAGTGTCGGAGTTTCACCTGGCTAAACGGGGTGTCCAGAACTAATGAGTGATAGCAATAGTAGAACATTCTCCTCCTGAGATATTGTTCCTTTCTCTCAAGCATCATGAGTTTCATATGCAATGATCAAACACACTGCAACAGCTAGAAGAGATGACACTAAGAAGGACTATGTCACAGTCCCCATGGACTTATGAGTCCATGGAAGAATCTTTGAGTTCTGTAGTGATTGTAAGTGACCATCTGCCTTGGCCCTGAAGTCTTCAGGTGTGCAGACTCGCTCACACCACAACAATACATATATATGTCCTACAACTTCAGGCCATATTCTAGTTTCTGTTCCACTCTGATCAGCTTCTTAGCTTGTGACCCTCTTGGCTTTCCTACCATTTAAACTGACTGATTTCTCCTCCAGGTTTTAGACTCAGCTCTCTTTCTCTAATTTAGACTTTCACTTCCTACCTCTACCAAAATCAAATTCTCCTTGAGCCTATAGTAGTTTAACTGCCAGTGGTAACTACTTCATTTATTCTAGACTAGGCTCATCAACTTTTCATTTCAGTTCAAGTCTTTCTGAACAGTTCCCCTAAATGTGTTGGCTGTGCATTCATGAGCATTTCTCAGACTCAGGGAAGAAATCTGATTGCTATGGAACTTTTTCAGTCGTGAGAAGCAAGCAGCAGAGCTAATAGTTGTTGCTGTTCTTGCCTGTTAATTAAACTAGTTTCTAAAACACTGCATTAATAGTTCATGAAAACAGAGAGTGCTGAAAAATTCAAGGAGCATTTCTCTCACTCTCATTGGATGAGGGCCCTAAAAGTAAGCTAAACTCATGTATGTGTGTATCCCAGGAGCGCCATCTACTCAAGGATTACATAGCATTTAAAGGATGGCAAGAAATGTAATTTAAGCCCTTTACAGCATGGTTACGTTGGAAAACACTTTATTAAAGGGCCAGACTTCTAAACGATCCAATATATAATGTTCTGTGCCTTTGGGATCGTAAACTGTAATCTTGACATGTTACTCTACCCAGAGGGAGTTGAGTGCAAAGGCAGGAGGTAACAGCATCGTTCTACCAGATTTCCAAGCAAGCCTGCCAGTGGTTGTTGGAGCGAGTATGTGTACATATCTTTTAGCTGAAAGATGCTTATAAGACACATTTTAGTGCATTTGAGAAAACTGGCATCTATAATTTATCAAAGCAGCCATTTGAAAAATGAATAAAACAGTCACACCACTTTTGAATCACAAGTCTCAGATTTGCTTGCTAAAATACAAGTTATTTATTTTGAAAAGATGTGAGTGGCAGTTCTTGTATGTAGTTGTATAGCTTTAAAAAATGTTTCAATGTTTCTGCTTTAAACTTTTAACTAATTTTTAGTGAGATAGGTATAGATAAATGTATTAGGTGGAAACACTTTTGGGGAAGTGCCCCCTCCCCCTGCCAAAAAACCGCCAAAACATCAAAGTTTAATATATTATCTGCACTAGAGATTATATCTAGTGGAGAAACAGAAGTAGATACTGTGAATTAAATACAGGATATATTTTGTATTGTATTCACTAAAGAAAACTCTTTGAGACGCAGCTGGTTGGCTCCATCAACTGGTTAAGAGTTTGGCTCTTGATTTCTGCTTAGGTCATGATCTCATGGTTCATGGAATTGAGCCCTAATCGGGCTCTGCACTGACAGTACAGAGACTGCTTGGGATCCTCTCTCTCCCCCTCTCTCTGCCCCTACCCTGCTCTCTCACTCTGTCTTTCTCTCAAAATAAATGAATAAACTTCAAAAAAAAGGAAACTCTTTGAAAACAAGAAATATAAAACTAATTATAGCAGAGAAAAAGAGATTAGGGAGAGGTAAAAGAAAGGACAATAAAAACAAAATAAGAAAATAGCAGAGATGTTTCAGTAAGATTCAATGGAAATTTAGGTTAAAGAGTGATAATAGGCCAATGGAAGAATTCCCCGGGTAACAACAACAACAACATTTAATTTTTCTAATAGAATTACATTTAATTAGAAGCTGCTTGATCAAAATGCTTAAAGCCGGGTATAGCGCACTTAAAAGAATACCCAGGAGTAGATGTTGGGAAGCATATCCCTAAATAGCCAGTGACTGAGTACAACTAAGCTTAGGTTTTTGGTTGTTTGTTTTTGTTTCTGTTTTTGTTTTTTGATTTCCATGATGAGAGAGCTGGTTCCTTCCAGATCAATGGCTCCATGATACTCCCATTGCTTACATACATACGGAGCCTGATGCCTGTGAACTCCACTCCGGTAATGGAAGTAGCCACTGGAGAAAGACAAAGGCGCATGGAGGCAGAGCTATGTTAGACCCTGAAGCTAGCTTTCTTCTTGCACAGGAAAAAAAAATCCCACTGGGTAGCTCAAAAGAGCAGTTCTATACAGTCTGTCATAGCGGATTTTTTTTTTTTTTTTGGAAAGAAGAGACTTTAACTAAGAGTCCAATTCTGTCAAATTTCACTAAAATCTTTACCGATTATTCACTTGATCTTAGCCAAAAGGCCGAGAAGCGATTTTACTGATTATTCCGAGAGACCCTTAGAATTTCTGTGGGTTTAGCAGTTATTGAAGCTTGGTATTAATCCAGTGTCTTCTACATAAACCTTGGTTTCCAGGTCCTTTGATCTCTTCGAAAAAGATCTCTTATCAGAATGCTGAGCAAATAATCTTTCCTAAAAACCCCTTAACAAAAATTTAATTTCTGACAATTAATATAACTCCTCCCCAAATATGCTCGTAGAAGATAATTGCAACTTCGAGTTGGGAACAGAGACAAGCAGAACATAAAACTTGAAAAAGTCAGCTGAGAAAGCACAACACTTTGTAACTTCTGAGACTGACAGTATAGGCTTGGCTGTAAAACAAACAAGTAAAATCATGGGGTTTCCCTTTGTTGTTTACGCAAGTTGCCTCCTTAGTTTATAGAATGCGCTCCATCTGTGTAGCTAAACCTTATTTCAGTTACAAGGTTTGTGTTTACGTGGATATAAAATAACAGCCTGGGATGGTGCTATTAATTGGTTATTTGATGAAAGAAATTGTTCATATTATTATTAGGGAAACTCAGAGTTAGGGAAAGTCTCCAAATTTGGTCTAGCCCCCTTCTCCCAACCATCCGAACCATTGCCACAGGGCATGGTAGATGTAATTTTCAATGTGGAGTCAGTTCAAATTCCAGCTGTGACACTTGCTAGCTGGTGACTTGAGCATATCACGTAGTTCTTCAGGTCATATTTCATTCATCTGAAAGGTGTTAAAATAATACACAGATCAAAATGGGTGAAAGTTTTTTAAAAGGTATCCATCTAAGTGATGCCAGGGTTCAGTAAAATTAGATCCCACTCCCCTCAACAGTTCAAGAAAAGCTGTATTGGTCATTTGCTGGTGTATTCTCAGTTTGGTCATCACCTATGCTCTGCTTGGGTAACTTGTACCAGTACTAAATGATCTCTGTATGAATGAGAGTTTGTTTTTCTGGGTGGACTCTGATTCAATTGTTTAATCTCCTTTTGAGGGATTATTAGCACAAACTTTTATTTTTATTTGGCTTTACCTTCTGAATTATTCATGGTATATCACATTCCCCTGGTTAGCATAGGTTTATAAAAATTGTAATGAACGAAGTGGTTAGACACTTTTATTTTTTTGTTTGCACATTAGGAAAGGCTCCATAAATCTAATTTTACTGTACTTTAACTGTGCCACATCTCCCTCTAATTTGTATTTACAAGTAATTGCACATGGTGAATAAGTACTTGTACGATTTCAAATTATGCCTGTGAAATCACATTCTCATTCCAGTCTCATTTTTTAAAAAATTATATTTTAATAGCTCCACTGCCCTGAAAAGCCATAACAATTTAATTATTTTGAATATATTGTGCTTTGTGCCTATTTTCTATTCATAATCCATCTGTGTTATTGAAAACCTTGCAATTAATACTTAGAAGTTAATGAATTACCAAATGGAAAAGTCCTCTGATGTTCGCCATTGAAGGACTGAATTATTTTCCACCAGTGAAAAGGTAGAATGCAGGTATTTATAAAGGTGCCCATTTAGTTCCATCTTAGCCTGTGGTTTACTGTATTGTAATCGCTCTTAATTTGGAAACGATTTTGTTCAACTCTCTGCAGCTGTTGAGTGGGAAGATTACATGTTCAGCATTAAGGGTAAAGATGAGGGGTTATAGAGGGGCTATTTTCATTAGTCAGGATAAGTAATGCTAGCTGTTGCAATACACTGAGATCTCTGGATCAAGTACACTGGAATTTGAACTGTCTGACTCCATATTGAAAATTACATCTACCATGCCCTGTGGCTTAGCCCTCACACAAAAAATATTTTAACTGTTCATGCAGGGCCGAATGTATGCCAGTGAAGGGTTGCCTTCATTCTGAGACACAGGGATGTAGGCTCCATCAAACCTGTGATTCAATCATCTCAGCGTATAGACTTTTAGATCAACTTGGCAAGGGGAAAAGGAGCTGAAGTTTCACCCAGGATGTTTTCAAGGGGCAGAACAGGACTGGGAGAAGCCTGTATCATCCCCGCCTGATTCATTGATCAGCACCCAGTTTCATTTACTCAATCTAATTACAAGGCGAGGTGGGGCAGCCCATGGAATATTAGGTAGATGCTTACTATGTCTGTTATGTCCACTAAACAGGTGGGGATGATGAACACCAGGAGATAGAACCGTGTCCATATCTTTGCCCATCAAGTTTATTTTTCTAGAGTACCTGGACTTCTTGCTTTCCTGAGGAATTCCCACGTAGCCCTTTTACTAAGATTTGGAATGTACTTTCTCCTTGAGGCCTATCTGGATACCTTTAGGCAGATGTAATTGCTCCTTTCCCTACATTTTCCTATTTGATTTTACATTATAACTATTCATAAGAAGAGCTCCTATTTATTGAGAATTTACTCTATGGCCGTTTGTGGTATAGGGAGAGATCTGTTTACCCAAAGAAAGCATTTTCTCCATTCACCTTCTGGCTCTGTGGTCCCTGCATGATAATTCCTAGAACTACAAAATGAAGAGTGTACTCATTCCATCACTCCTGCCTTGTGGAGACCCAGTAGATTTATAACATATTCTTTTTTTGGAGTATATTTAAGGAGGAAACTAAGATCTTACTATTTGGTATGCTAAATGAAGTAATTCCTTCTCTCATGCATTTAATCTTGTATTCATTAAGCAACTGTTAGACACCTATGGTATGGCAAACACTGTGTTAGAAATGGAAGATCAAAAAGTGTTTTTCAGAGATTTCATTCTCATAGTGGATCCTGGCATGACACACAGTTTCAATACAATAAGAGAAAGGAGTTGTAGAGAAGGGATGGTCAAAGTAAGTGCCCAAAAAGTTGATTGGCTTTACAACTCTAAAAGAAAACATACTTAAGTGCCTGGGTGGCTCAGTCGGTTAAGCAGCTGACTTTTGACTTCAGCTCAGGTCATGATCTCAAGATTCATGGGTTTGAGACCTGCATTGGCCTCTGAACTGACAGCGCGGAGCCTTCTTTGGATTTTCTCTTTCTTCCTCTTTCTCTGCCCCTCCCCCATCTCTCTCGCTCTTGCTCTCTCTCTGTCTCTGTCTTTTTCTCTCTCAAATTAAATAAATAAACTAAAAAAAAAAAAGAAAAAAATAAAACAAAACATACTCATGGAAACCCTTTTATGGGTGGACCCATTTTAGAATGTTATTATTACTTTTTTTAGTTGTTTTGAATATAGCCAATATAGGGGCCTACTTTGTAACAGTTCCTTCACAGAGAACCATGTGAAGGTAGGAATTCCAGCTGTGATTTACCTACATATGGGTGAGGCTGCTCTAGATTCAGCTGGACCCTGGAAAGGAGCCAGAAGGTTACACATTATAGTCTCCAAAACACTTAAGGTTATAAATCCTGAACTCATAGATCTTGAACTCCTGGAGGATAAGGGTTATCCTCTACCTATTTTCTTTCTTTTATAAAGCTTTTTTTTTTCTTTCTTTACATTTTTTTTTAATTTATGTTTATTTATTTTTGAGAGTGATAGAGACAGAGTTCCAAGGAGGGGGGGAACAGAGAGAAAGGGAGACACAGAAGCTGAAGCAGGCTTCAGGCTCTGAGCTGTCTGCACAGAGCCTGATGCGGGGCGGGGCTCAAACTCAAGGACTGCGAGATCATGACCTGAGTGACTGAGCCACCCAGACACACCTCTTTCTTTTTTTAAAATTCATAATTAATAGTGCCCAGCACCGTGTCTGCCTCAAAACACTCAGCTACTCAACAGTTTTTTGAATAATCCCATGTATGTTAGTAAATATGGATGCAATAGGAAAAAAACTATATCCCTTATAGCTCTGACCAAAAACTCTTTCATAGCTTCAAGTCAGTGCTCAGTATGGGTTCTAGAATACAGTAAGGTTGACTTTAGTTTGATTAGCAAGTTACTTACATTTACTTTATCGACATTGCCGAATTGTAAAATGTGCTGCAATCTGTTCTTATCAAGTATCCAAATTTGCTGCATTTGGTTAAGAACTTACATAAAGAAAAAATACTCAAACCTCTTTCACTGAGTTGCTTTTTATTTTTGGGAGAAGCCAGTTGGTTAATTCTCTACTCTAGTGATTTATTTTTGGTACATTTGCTCATTACATTTAGTGCAATATAATTACAAACTAGGGATGGCAGCATGTGAGCTCAATGTAAAGTGCGATTATTTTCCTCATTAATTATATTCAAAGCTCACTATCTCCTTTACACAGGTTTCTTGAAGTTTGATAATTTTTCAAAATAATTCAGAAGCGTCAGTGAAGACAATGCACTTGGTTTTTGTTTTGTTTTGTTTTGTTTTTTACAAAAGGCATAATTTGGCTTAATTCACTGTGATTGGTTCCTAAGTGGGTTTTTAAAAAAATTATCTGTGTAGATTTTTATTTTGTCTTGCTTTATGAGAAATATTGATCAGCAGTTTGCTTCTGCAAATTGGGTACATAACCCAATTCTTTTTGAGAAAGAAATGGAAAGTATTTAATCATTGTGTTTGCTTCTTTTATTCATAGTCAATACTTAGCTTTCTTTATTCATTAATATTAATATTTTTATTCATAAATGTTCATAAAAAAGTGAAGCCAACATTGAATACTTTCAATACATTTATTTAAGTTGAAGTATTATTGACATACAGTGTTAACATTAGTTTTATGTATGCAATATAATGGCTCAACAATTCTATACAATAGCCACAGCTCGCCATGATAAGTGTATTCTTTTTTTTTTTTTTAAGGTTTATTTATTTATTTTGAGAGAGAGAAAAACCATGAGTGGGGGGAGGGCCAGAAAGACAGAGAGAGAGAGAATCCCAAGGAGGCTTCTCACTGTCAGGGCAGAGGCTGATGTGAGGCGTGAACCCATGAACCATGAGATCATGACTTAAGCTGAAGTCAGACACTTAACTGACTGAGCCACTCGGGCACCCTGATAAGTATACTCTTAATTCCCTTTATCTATTTCATGTGTCCCCCCACCCAGTTAGTTTTCTGTATTTAAGAGTCTAATTTTTTGTCTCTTTTTTGTTTGTTTATTTGTTTTGTTTTTTAAAATCCTATGAATGAATGAAATCATATAGTATTTGTCATTTTCTGTCTGATTTTTTTTAAGTTTTTTTTAACGTTTATTTATTTTTGAGACAGAGAGAGACAGAGCGTGAACGGGGGAGGGTCAGAGAGAGAGGGAGACACAGAATCTGAAACAGGCTCCAGCCTCTGAGCTGTCAGCACAGAGCCCGACGCGGGGCTCGAACTCACGGACCACGAGATCTTGACCTGAGCCGAAGTGGGACGCTTAACCGACTGAGCCACCCAGGCACCCCTGTCTGATTTATTTAGTGAATACATACTATTTTTTAAAAAGCATTACTGGATTAATTTAGAAGCTTTTTATAGACTTTATGGTTGAGGATTCTTTTTTTTAAGTTCTTGTATGATAAAGAACTTTATCATGTGGCATGATAAAATGCGTGTGTGCACAGTATTTTAAGAGTAGAATTTTTTTAGATAATGAGAATAACTCTAAAATTTTCAATTTAAACATGGCTTGATACAAATGATATTAATTGACAATAAAATAAAGTGCTGATAAAATTTACCAACTTTTTGCACAGAAAATAGATTTTGGAGAATAGAGGTTGATGCTTGATACGATCAAAAACCTGTGAATAGAAATATTTCAAAATAGCATTGATTATAAGTAAACGCATTAAACATTCAACTCCGGCAACTTGATTCACTTAATGTTCCTCATCCAGTTTGGGTTTGCTTGTCCATGTACCTTAATTCAATTCAATTTTTTTTTTTTTTATTGACTTGGAATATTCTGCTCTCTTATCTCCTCAAATCTATCAAAGACTGAACAAGGCTTAGCTCAAATATCTCCTCCTTAATGAAGGTTGCGTAGTACTTCCCAACCTTTTCCTTGAGTGGTCTGCCTTATACAATTTTTTTTCTCTTGTATAGTTTCTTTTTATTTATATTTGTGTAACTACTTGTATTCCTTTGTTTGGGCAACCATGAGCTCCTTGAGGACAGACTAGGGTGTCAATATATTTTTATCTCCTAAGCAACTGGTTCTGGCAGAATGGAAAACAAGTCTCTACACGTTCATCCGGAAATGAGAACACACAATCCAGCCAAAGTAAGCTCAAAATACACAGCACATTAAACATCTACCCTTCTGCCACCCCAAGCTTCCACACTATATTTTAATATAGTACGTGAACAAGTTGTCTCCTTAAGTGATAAACACACCTAGTGATAAAATCATTAAACTGTGCCACCATATTCTGTCATACACAGCGTGTTATGGCTGCTACTCTGTGCACACTGGGTATTTCCAGAGACCCGTAAGGCAAATATAGTTTTCATGAGAAATAAAACATCCAGCTCTTGATGTTTGAAGGCGATAGGAATCGAATGTGTGATCTGAGCAAATGAGATTCTACTTAGCTCCTGCTGCTCCTTTTCTTATTTGGTGATGTTTTTATATATTTTAGTTTTTCTATTTATCTTTATTATTGATATTCTTTTTTATGCCTGAAGTATTTTTCACCTTATCACCATGCTTCTAAATCTCTTTAAAAGTTTTTCTATAGCAAATCTGTATAGTGTAAAGATATCTGCATCTTTCTGATACAATCCACATGGGAATATATTCCTCAATACAGAAATGTTAGCAATTATTCTAACCTGTCATCTGTTCTGTCTGCAATTCATTATTTTAAGGTACTGTTTATTTAAGTATTTCCTAAAAGTCTTCAGTAAGTACTCTTACAACCTTCTCTCAGTTGTTATTATTTAGATGATGAAACTGGACTCTTCTTATTCAGTGAAGACACCCTAAAACCCTGAAGACAGTGTGTTTAGATTTTATTCTAATCTCGTATTATTTCTGTGGTAGGTTCCCCTCCCTAAGGAAAGAAAACAAACAAACAAACAAACCTCAAGGCAACCTGGCTACGTGACAACATCCCTCAACCTTGTAACATGAGACCACTTAATCTGACTGCATGTTTGTGGGTTACCATATATGGGAGACAAAGAAGTAGAAAATGTATTAAAAAACTAGACCATGTGGCTTTCGGGGCTCAGTTCTTCGGGTAGGAACCCAACCGAGTGGTGCTGGCACCAATAAAGTTGTTTCCCGGAAAGAAAAGCCTTGGTGCGGACTCTGTGCAAGACTTCTGCTACATTTCCTTTTTCAACTTGCTTATTAATTATCCCCAGTTAATACTTTGTGTCTTATTTCATGTTACAGAATTTCATACATTCAAGGTTGGACAACTGTTAACCCAGCACTTGAATTCCCATTGTAATACTCAATGTTCTGAACCTGTATTATATACTTCCAGAAAATACTGGCCAAGAAGTATCTTTATTTTGTATTAAAATAGACTATGTTCTTCAAAAGTTTTCCCACTAATCTTTTAACCGCTAACTCTCTAATCTAAGTCCATATTGAATGGATTTTCGCCATCTTCACAAATACACAGTTTATCCTTTCATATCACGAAAGTTTGCCTTCTCTAAGGCAATTCCAATTACTGTCACTTCAACCATGTGGTACCTGATTTCTGCCATTATCTTTTCATTTGGGTATCAAGACTATGTCCCAAGGGTTATATGAATAATACTGGATAAAGATACATTTTTATTCAGTGAATCTCAAGTGGAGGAGCATGATTTCATTCCCCACTTCCAGAATAGGAGAGCCTCTGTTACTGACCTTCTAAATTATACAGCCACCACCCTGACCCCTCCAGTGTTGAAAATCACTGTGTGTAACGAGAGTCAATACTGACAGAATTGTGTTGCCTCTCGACAAAAGTTAAGTACCACTGTTTTACACAAAATACTTCTGCTATTGCTCTTCAAAATCACAAACTCAATTCAGATTATAATTTACTTAAAATGAATAGGCTCTTCAAATTTACTGCATTTAAATCATGATTATTACCACTTTGCCTGATGGAGTTGATTTGATGGTAAAGATGAGGAATCTCAAATGTATTACCTAGAAAAATCAAGTAGAATTCTCTGGGGGGAAAAAGAGAGTATAAAAACAGGCTCACTAGTTCCTTTCCCGAAAACTGTCAGAAATGACTAAAGAACAGTAAAGAAAAAAATAGGACATGATGCCAACCACATTCCATATGTTTCAGAGAAGGACTACCAGTAAAGATTCAACTGAAGGGAGACATCAGAAAGTGAGTGAGAATAGTGAGAAGTGAGAGGGGCGATTCTGAAAAACTCCAATGTTTATACTTCCGGTTTGGGGCAAAGGTTAGAGTCACAAGTAGCTTTTGTGTGAGATGTGAGCCACCATGATTGAAGCCCTTTTCCCTGCCTCAAACCCAATGCACTAAAACTTGAACTGACTTTATAGGAAAGTCAAATGGCCTCTTATCACTATTCTTCTTTGGCTCCCTCTCATAGTAGCAGACTCAGTTCCCTCTGGATTTAGAGGAGCATGGTTTTACATTGGAAGTCTGAAAAAAGTGATGGTTTATTTTACTCCTCCAATTCAATAGATGTAGGCCCTAGTCCGTTGTTGTAAACTCACCAAACAAAATAAAGCAGGATATAAATCAAGTGCTTGGAAGATCAAAATTCTCTGATTGTAAATGTCTGGAGACAGTTTTATTCACTTTTTTTCAGGCTGCTGAAGTACAGAATTTATAAAAGCACATATATCAGCCATTATACGAGTTTAAACTCTGATGGGAAAATTGCCCATTTGGACAGAAATGGAGAAGGAAGAGCCCATGTTTCTTCTATAAATAGAAGTATTGGATTATTTGGTGACCAACTCAGAATGTGAAAACAGAAGAAAAAAATCAAAAACTTTTAAAAAATCTGAAGTAAAATATAAGACATAAACAGTATCAAAAAATCAAGTGGAAATTCACATTAGAAGATTTTCCCAAGAAAAAGAAAATGGTCTAAAAATTATATTCCCAAGGAATATTTTAAATCACGTCTTTATGTCTTTATAAAAAACAAGAGATGACTACCTATAATTAACAGATTATAAACCAAGAAGAAGGCAAACTAGAAGACAGAAATTCAAAACATTTAATATCATAATTTATATCATTGGAAAATTTAAAATGGTATCAGAGGCAAATAGGATTAGACTCAAACTGGAGAAAAGAAAATCAGTGGTGTGAAGAAGAGATTTGAGAAAATTATCTAGAAAGCAAAAGAGGGAGCAAAAAAAAAAAAAAGTGATCTAAGAGAAGAAGGAAGACATGAAATATAATTAACAGAAATTCAGAATATAGTTGCAAAGGAACACAAATGATACTGGTTCCTGTATATATCCTAGAATATATATTGACTTGAATTAATGCTTAATTCTGCACATTCAAAGCACTCATCACCTACTAGGTGAAATGCTAATATAAACAGATGCATTGTGAGTTTCAAAGTTACAGAAATGTCCTAATAAGCAACAAGGTAACGTAAACATTCATAAGAAGGAAGGAGCAATTTCCTATATGAGCTTCTACATCTCCTTGTGTTCTTATTTCTCTGGTCTTCAGATGTGTCAGTAGTCAGTTGAATACTCAAGAGATGCCCCTGAGTAAACCCTGGAAAAGCTCTTCCTCTGTGCAGCTTTCTCCTTTCCAGTCCTCTGCTCTGTGAATTCTGATCCTTTGGCTTCTCAGAACCACATGCTCTTTAGTTCTCTCAGTAATCTGCCTGGGTTCCCTCGGTGTGTTGCTGCCTGGAGATTTTTACAGACAGTAGGTTGGGGCAATCCTGAAGCTCGCTGCATTTAGCTTCCACTTGTCAGGGATCCTTTCTTTCTTGGTATCCAATGTCTAGAAAGTCTTCCTCAAGGCACTTTTCCCAGTGTTTGGCTGTTTCAGGGCGGGAGGGTCTGTTCACTCCCTGTTATTGCATCTTGTGTGATGTGAGGGTCCACACTGCATTTTGTTAGCTTTCTGAGTTTGTCCCTCCCTCCGCTCAGCTTTTTTTAAAAAAATGGGTGTTGGAAGGGGCACCTGGGTATCTCAGTTGGTTGAGGGTCCTACTTTGGCTCAGGTCATGATCTCACAGTTTGTGAGTTCGAGCCCCACGTCGGGCTCTGTGCTGACAGCTCAGAGCCTGGAGCCTGCTTCAGATTCTGTGTCTCCCTCTCTCTCTGCCCCTTCCCCACTCACGCTCTGTATCTGTCTCTCAAAAATAAACATTAAAAAAAACATTTTTTAAAAAGTGGGTGCTGGAATCTGTTTATCATATTTTCATTGTTCGTGATTTTTCTTTCCTTCTTTTTATTTTAACTCATTGAACTAAGTCTAGTGGTTTAGCCAAGGGAAAACTGCCAATGTTTTAGAAACTATTGTTTCCCTCTGCCATTGAAGAAACGTTGGAAGCTTTAGTCCCAGGCTATTTAAGATACACACCCCAGCAACGTACCACATATTTTTATTTCATTAGGCTAAGGCATTGGGCTTCGTTTACTCTAATCCTGGAACCCAGAGCAAATGTATTTTCCAGTTCTGGGCTTCCAAGGTGTTTAATTTGTATGTGTCATTGTTTTAAAATTGTATCTATTTGAATATTCGAGCTAAAGTTAGAGTTGAAAGTGTGGCCAAGCAATAACAACAAAAACACTTATTCAAAAGTCTCCAGGTTTTCATGGTTTTCTTTAATACGCCTGTAATACATTACTCATCATTTTACTTTCTCTCATTAATAGTGAATGAATCCTTCCTAACAATGTGGGTTGTTTGAAGGTAAGAACCCTACCTTATTCAGCTCTGTATTATTTTCACTCTACCTGTAGACCATTAAGATACTTCGAATCTCTCACTCACCTAATGAACCATAAGTGTGAACATAAATAGTTATTACTCAAGGAAAATATCCATTTGCTAGAAAGACAACATAGTTATTTTTGGACTTTACCACAGAAAATGTCTTAGGAAGAGAAACTTATCATTTTTTTTTTATTAAAATTTTTTTTTTCAACGTTTATTTATTTTGGGGACAGAGAGAGACAGAGCATGAACGGGGGAGGGGCAGAGAGAGAGGGAGACACAGAATCGGAAACAGGCTCCAGGCTCTGAGCCATCAGCCCAGAGCCCGACGCGGGGCTCGAACTCACGGACCGCGAGATCGTGACCTGGCTGAAGTCGGACACTTAACCGACTGCGCCACCCAGGCGCCCCGAGAAACTTATCATTTTAATGGATATATTGGTTAGGACAGTCTGGGTGGCATGGGATGAGGCAGAATTACAGTTTACTTATAAACTGCAAAAAAAAAAAAAAAGTGGGTAGAGATCTGTGATAAAGGAGGAGCAGATGTCAAACAGGTAAAAGTGATTCAAATTAAAATGGCCGTGGGCCAAGTTTCTACAGGGGAGAAAGTCAGAGAGATATTTAAAAACGGGCTTAGCTAATAACTCCGTTTTGAGCTGACTGTGATTCATGACAATGTAGTTCCTCTTCTGCTCACCGTGACTCTGATACAATCTTACTAACACATGACTTTATGACAACGTGTTTGTTTAGGTTTCTTTTTTGATGTGGGAGTGATAGTATTTACTTGAAAAGGAAAACAAAAATGAGAATTGCAGAATAGGCAAAGGAGTGAGCAAGGATCAAGAACTCCTCAGAAGCAGGACACTGGAGTGACAGATATCTACAAGATCTCCAGAGAGATCAGTTCCTCAAAAAGTTAAACATGGGGTTATATGATTTAGCAATTCTAGTCTTACATAAATTTGTACACAAATGTTCACAGCAGAGTTATTCATTATAGCCCAAAAGTGGAAAAAGCCCAAATGTCCATCAACTAATTCATGAATAATCAGAATGTGGTATATCCATAGAGTGGAATATTATTCAGCAATAAAGTACACACTATGTGACACATGCTACAACATAAAGAAATTTTGAGAACATTGAGAACTGAAAGGAGCTAATTAAAACACACACACACACACACACACACACACACACACACACATATATATAATCCATTTATATGATATATCCAGTATAGGCAAATCTCTATATGGAATGTCGATTATGTAGATTAGTGGTTGTCTGGGGCCAGGGGATGGCATAGGGATGGGTAGAACTGGGCAGTGACTACCAATGGATACAGAGTTTTGTTTGGGGATGATGAAAATATTCTAAAATTGATTGTGATAATGATTTTAAAACACTGTATCTGAAAACTCATCAAATTGTACCCTGAAAAAGGTAAAGTGTATATGAATTATATCTCAGTAAAACTTAATAAACATGATTGGCAGATAAAATATAGTATGCCCGATTAAATTTGAATTTGAAATACACAAAGTTTTTAGCGTAAATATATCCCAAATATTGCATATTATAAAGTTATTTTTGGGGCACCTGGGTGGCTCAGTCGGCTGTGCACCTGGCTTTGACTCAGGTCATGATCTCACAGTTTGTGAGTTCGAGCCCCGCGTTGGGCTCTGTGCTGACAGCTCAGAGCCTGGAGCCTGCTTCAGATTCTGTGTCTCCCTCTCTCTCTGCCCCTCCCTGACTTGTGCTCAGCCTCTCTCATTCTCTCTCTCTCTCTCTCTCAAAAATAAACATTAAAAAAAAAGAATTATAAAGTTATTTTTATTTTTATTTCATACACAGAAATTCTTGTTATAAATTATTCATTGTTTATCTCAATTTCAAGTTTAACGGGGTGTGATATATTTTTATTTGATAAATCTGATAGCCCTACATTACGACAAAGTAGCCTGGGCCTAAATAGCACTTCTGTCTTTCCTTTCAGTAAGCACCTAAAGAACTCTAAGGGAGTTTCACATGAAGATACTAATACAGTGTTTACAGAGAATAATAAATATTACAACTTGTATAGCTTAGTACATGTTAGGCACTATCTTGCTGCTATCGTATTGGTAATATCTGTTCAGTATGTATAAGTAAGTTAGCCCTTACCAAAGTATATAATTTTAATAAAAAGACAAGAAATTTTCATATCTTTCCTGATTATATCTTGGGTAGTCTGCTCACGGAGATATTTTCTGTATTTGGAATGAAGGGAATCTAAAATATTTTACTGTGGCAACTTACGACTTAGATCTTCAGAGATCAAACAATTCCAGAGTGAAGCTGGAAATTTACATAGTAGTAAGATTCTTGAAAAACAAATTCAATCACTTTAACATCCAAATTGATTTTGAATATATCCAAGTAATCCTCAGTTAAAAGTCAAACACTGGGGTTCCTGGGTGGCTCAGTTGGTCAAGTGTTGGACTTTCAAACTTTGGCTGAGGTGTTGATCTCATGGTTCTTGAGTTCCTGCTCCAAGTCGGGCTGGCTCTGTGCTGACAGCTCAGAGCTTGGAGCCTGCTTTGGATTCTGTGTCTCCCTCTCTCTCTCTCTGTCCCTCCCTCAAAAATAAACATTAAACATTTTTTTTAATTAAAAAAAAAGTCAAACACTATTTTTTGTTTAAGATTATATGGATTAAGTTCAAGTCAAAAGCTATAGAAACCTAAAAAAGTCAATAGCTTTGTTACCGTACCTCAAAATTCATTTTAATGATTTATCCAATTCAATCACTAGCTATAGTCTGTAGTGTTAACTAGAGAGTTTTGCCTATTCTTCATATCAAATCCACACTCATATGATAAATATTTGCCACAAGTGAGGAATGACTTCACAAATATTACATGCAATAGATATATCATGGACAGTTTATATGGATATATGTCTTAATATTTTTAAATTCACAGAAATGGATAAACAGCCCTTACTGAGTTTGTCAATCTCAACCCTATAGAAACTAGTCTGACAAAAATATTTAGTTTTTTATTTGCCAAGCACAGCATGTGCAATTAAAAAAACAAACAAACAAACAAACAAACATAACATTACATACAGAGAATAGTATCTGCCTTCACTAAGCTTAATATTTAGCAGGAGAAACAATGTATGGACATAATTACAAATACTAATTTATCACCATTATAATCATTGTCATTATATGTGAGTGTCCGTCTGAGTATTTTAGAAAGCTTCTAATCTTTGATTTGTTTTCATTAGAAGCTTGCTCAGATATTTGAATTTTAATCAGCAGGTACATGTATGTGGTTTTCTGTCTCTTAGCATTTCACAATTCGCAAGCACAAAAGCAGTGTAGAAGGGGAAACGGATAGAGACACACATCTAAAAATAAAAATGATAACAGACAACTGAGCTCAAGGAAGAAAACAAGATTAAAAGGTATACAGACATATAAATGTGGCTTAGCTCCATATTCTGTGTTCTTCAAACTTTTACCTTTAGGCATAAAATTCATTCTTCAAAGAAATCCTATTTGGAAGCTAAAAAAAGAAACCTATAAATTTATGGCTATAAAAAAGAAAACTATACATTTAGAAACCTATACTTTTATGAGGATAGAAGATGAACTGGGAGCATGGTTTTCTTTATAAGATCTTGAATTTTTTTAATATTCAGTGTCCCCTCATTAACTGAAAGTATCTAGATTTTACTAAAATTTTGGAACCATATGCCAAGCCTCAAAAAAAAAATGTCACTACTGTAAGCTTAGTGGAGAAGTATAATGTCATCTTCTATGTCATATGTAGCATTATTTACATAAAGCATTTGTTTTTTTATAGAAATATTCTAATTCAAATCCCATGAAAAGAAGATTGAAGTGGTATACAAGTATTTGATAATTCAAAGCTGTCTTGCCTTAAGAAATCACCAAACACCGAATGAGGAAAAGGTAGCAGCCTTGGAATTTTATGAGTTCATATTCAAATATTAAACCTTTGTTGCAATTATTAATATTACAATGCCAATAATATTTAGGGAAGGAAGACTAAATAAAGGAAGAGGGCATTCTTTTGGTATTTACTGGTTATTCACCTGTCATTTAACTCAAAAGCTCCAATACAAATGAGAAAACTGAGACTCAGATTGTATGACACTCCTAGTCTCATATCTCATACATCTAGTACATTTTGGACTAAGAATTCAAATCCTAGATATTCTAACATCAAGTGGGGTGCTCATCATAGGATAATGCTGGTCTTACAGAGGAGACAAAATACATGAGCCACATGTTACTGGAATATCTCATTTATTCCAGGATATATGTAAAGGAGAAAAGAGAGCAGATGATTACTGTTAAAATGTATTGAGAGCTTAACTTGTTTAGACAATATAGTAAATATTTTACTTGCATTAATTCAATTTATTTTCACAACCAGTTTGTAATGTTGTTGCTATTTCTCTGAGTATTACATACCGGAAAGTGAAGGTAAGGGGCTGAAGTTACTTCACTCAGGTCACAGAGCAGACAAGCTGTGGAACCAGAAGTCAAGGCCTGGTAGACTCAAGTCAGGTGCTAAGCATAGGTCTTACTACTAGGCTATACTGTACTCCTGGTCTTAAAGAAAAAAGAGACTGAACTTTCAGATTTGTTGATAATTGCAGGAAATTATTTCAATGGATCCAGGCATTATTGAACACCAGACCCTTCAATGAGACCTATTCCAAGCATGCATTACATGGCTGCTTTCTTTTTTGTTCAATTGACTTTATTCATATAATCAAAGATTATTCATCATGCTAAGTGCAAGCAGCATGGGGCACTAGTTTAGGATAAGAGGATTCTAAAGGCTCATGCCTTTCTTTTCTCTCTATCTCTTCTCTTACAGAAAAATAATAATTTATCACAAGGATTCTGCTGAGCAATTTATAACTTTGCCTGCTCTGAGCAGGAAAATATACTCAATGGTGACTTTTAATCAAATGATTTATTTATGGAGTCAGTCAATTAGCTAAGCACATAGTTCCTCTAAAGCAGTGTTTCTCAGGCTTTATTTGAATTATGTATCATTGGTCAAGATTTCTCTACATTCCCATAGTTTACATAACGAGAATAACCATAATTTTTCCAGCTATAAAATGATATTCAAATATTGCATATGGTATTTAAAATTTATATATGTAATTCTACCCTGCTCCACTTCAGAATTTCCATTGTCTTATTTTATTCTTTCCCTATGTCTTTGAGAATTCTTGTTGGAACACTAGAACATTCCTTTTAAGTGACATTGTTACTGTAGCTCTTTCCCCACCCCTCAGGACCAGATTCTCTGTCTTCCCTTAACTCTGCCCTCTATACCTACTCTTGAGGTGATGAATCTTTTTAAAGTCCTCCAGCATTTAAACATTTTGCTCACAGAGAGCTTGTATTTCTATAATTTTATTCTGTCCTCTGATGGATAGCACTGAAAAAAGTTGTATAGTTCATTAGGGTATGGGATGTGGGTGAGACGGGCAATGAAAACAGAGCTCAAGTAGTTGGACCCCATCCACTTTGCTAGTCTTTCTCCAATAAAATTATCAATTAGGCTTATTGATTCTAAACATGTATTTTCACATATATTTTCAAGAGACAGCCCCCGCCAAAAAAAGCAAACAAATAAAACTAATTTCCTCTGTCTGCCTTGTGAAAAAAAGAAACTTTTCTAAACTTCAGTTTTGCAAGTAGTATTCTGTACAAATAAACATTCATGACTGTGGTTTTGTGCTTAAGAGGTTCTGTCAGTATTCAGGGAATGTTCATGGATGCTAGGATGACCATCTATAAAGCAAAGTAGGGGTCCTGAATACCATTTCCATAGCCAAGATGCATGAAAAAGGCCCAGAATGGGGTGAAATGGCACATTCCTGTCAGGGGGGAAGGAAAGGGTGACAAGGACGTCAACTTATGGGATGGATATCAGAGGCATTGTGGGAATTTCTGCCATAGGGAAAAGGATGGGTAAGGTGGCTGAGAGAAAAGACCAGCAGAGGTGTGGACAGGTCAGAGATGCATGGGGCAACATCTCATGAAGGGGAATGTGGTCATTCTGATGGATAGAGCAAAGAAACATATGGCTGTCCATTGCTGTGTGAGATACAAGATTTGAAAATTAACTAGAAGCGGCTACAGGAGGTGATCACAACACACTTCTTCATTCATCATTGTTTTTCTTTCCTCCAAGTTTTATTTAAATTCCAGTTATTTAATATAGACTGTAATATTATTTCAGGTGTATGATATAGTGATTCATCACTTATATACATCACCCAGTGCTCATCACAAGTGCCCTCCTTAATACCCATTACCTATTCAATGCATCTGCCCATCCATCTCCCCTCCAACAACCTTCAGTTTGTTCTCTATAGTTACGAGTCTGTTTCTTGGTTTACCTCTCTCTTTTCTTCCCTCTGTGTTCATTTGTTTTGTTTTCTTAAAGTCCACACGTACTCATATAGTTCTGAGGCTGGTCCAACTTCTAGTAACTTACTGCTTGAAACAATTTTTTTGTCCTCTCTAAACTTCAAGTTTCTTTTTTAAATTTGTGAAATGAGGATTATAAAACCTATTTCAGGGTTGCCTGAGTGGCTCAGTCAGTTGAACGTCTGATGCTTGATTTTAGCTCAGGTCATGATCTCACGGTTTGTGGGACCAATCCCTGCATCAGGCTCTGTACTGACAGCGTGGAGCCTGCTTGGGATTCTCTCTCTTTCCCTCTCTCTCGCTACCCCTCCCTTGCTCATGCTCTTTCCCTTTCAAAATAAATAAATAAGCATTTTAAAAAGCCTATTTGTAGGATTAATGGGATAAATTAATTTAAATGGTATATAAACATTCCTTACTAGTCCAAGGGAATTAACAATTCAGTGCTAGCTATTTTTATAATTAAATGAAGATGTTACCTAGAGAACGTGGCCACAGGAAAGGTGTCAGAGGATGAGAAGGGAGGGAAGCCCTTAGGTATCACACCCTGAGCAAACAGAGAATAAACCTAAAGAAAGAACATTATCTTAATATATGCTAGTGGATGCTCATATGATAAGAAATGTACTGTTAAACATAATAATATTTTTCAGCACATCCTTTATGTAAAGCACTGCCCTGAAGTTTCAGCCATTAACATATTTAATCTTAACCAACGAGATGTATTCTATTAACATTCTTATTTCATAGGAGAAGAAACTAATGAAGGAAGAGATTAACAAGTAGCCCCCAAGGTCACTGAGGTAAGCAGAGGAAAATTTGGAGGGAAGGAAGCCTCATGAGAGAGTCTACATCTTAATCAGCTTGAAATCCTGCCTCTCAGGATAAGCTATGGGGATAAATGTATCAGAGTTATACACGCAAACCATTGAATTAAGGTTGTTTTATATTAGTTAAATGTATGAATTCCTGATGTCAACAACATATCTATATTTCAGTTATCCTACAAAATGCTGGGAGGTGGCAGGGGGAATGCAGCCAAATGTAATATTCTAGTTCTCATTCAACATTAATATCTCTATAAATCGCATCACTGCCCCTGTAGTTGTGAAGTCTCAAATCTAGAAGCCATCTTTAATTCCTCACTTTGTCTCGCCCTCTCCATTCAATAATCCTAATGATTCTTCCCAGCACTACATCCCAAGTCAATATATATTTTTGATCCAATGTGACCACCTTAGGCCAAGCCACCATCATTTTTCATGTTCACAAATGTAACTCTTCTCAGCTAGTTTCCCTGCCACAATTCATTCTCCTCACAGCAGCCACAATGACCTCTACCCACCCCGGTACCATCTCCTACCACTCTTCCCCTTCCCCTTCCCCTCTATATTTTACCACACTGGCTCTTTTATGGTCCTTAAAACATAGCTCATTCCACTTTTGTGCTTGAACTTTACATCACTAGTGTCTTTCTTGTCATTAAGTTTTCAGGTTAAATGTCACCATCTCTAAAAAGAGCTCTCATGACCACTCAATCTGAAGTAGTGTTATAAATGAAAATTTCATTTAAAAATTACCCAGAGAGTTGTAAGAATATACCAATGAAAATGTTTCCATACTAAGGGGTTGTTACTTTTTTAGGTGGGCTACAAGTATTAAAACAGGAAAGGATTTAACTGTAAATCAAGTGGCTATTGGGTTAGTTGAGAAAAATTTTGCCAACACTCTGGTGTGTTTGAGGTTTACTGTACTTCTTGAACTTTAAATCTGTTTAGAAGTCAGAAAATAATTCAGGATCAGTCCTGAGCATGGACACGTTGCTTGATTTGGTTTCTGCAGTGAGAGGTACTCATCTTAAGCCTTGAATTTAGAGAGGTGCTTTAGTGCTTTGAAAAGGATAACAAAAATTGCTTTACCTCAAAAATAAATGCTTCTCTTTGCTTAGCTGTCTCCAGAGCCCTCTACAGGAGTTAATTAGACTAAAGAGATAATTAGGGTTTAGGAAGGGAAAATAGAAATTAAATGACTGGCAGATAAGGAGTTTTGTGGAGGTTTTCTCTCTCTCTCTCTCTCTCTCTCTCTTTCTTTTTTCTCCCTCCCTCCCTTTATGCCTCCCTTCCTCCCTGCCTGCTTTTCTGTCTCTCTTTTCTTTCTTTCTCTTTTCTTCCTTCCTTCCTTCCTCCCTCCCTCCCTCCCTCCCTTTCTTTCTTTCTTTTTCTTTCTTTCTCTCTTTCTTTCCCTCTTTCTTCTTTCTTCCTCCCTCCCCGCCCCCAACTCTCTCTCTCTCTCTCTCTCTCTCTCTCTCTCTCCTTCTTGGTAGCCTCCGGAGATAGAAAGCACAAGAGGGTCTTGGGGCTCTGTTCATATGTTTGTTATTAAAGAGTTGAAATTTGCTGAAGAAGGTTATTTAGCAGCTCAGATAGTCTTTTTGCCTTCTAATTTCCTTTGGTTTGGAAGTAATAGGGACAGACATCAGACTGGATTATCCTGTTTTGAGGGAAGGATATAGAAGCATTTCATCCTCTCAGGGAAACATCTCTTCTCATTCACAGCAGTAACAATCTCTCCAATTTACTGAATACTCTCTCTACATCAGAACTGCGCCAAGCTCTTTGCAAAGCCTGTTAGATATATTGGCTTTAATTCAATGCTCACAATTATATGGAGTTGATATTATCATCTGCATTTTATAAGCCCCCAAACCAAGACTTAAATATCTTTTATAACTTGCCCCAAAGCACTCAGCTAATACAAGGATGTTGCAGACTGAATCCATTTTATCTGTACTTGAGGCACTTGGTGTAACCATTTCACTACATTGCTTCATGTCTATGTCAATCCAGTGTATTAATTAAAGTTCCCAGGGGCGCCTGGGTGGCGCAGGCGGTTAAGCGTCCGACTTCAGCCAGGTCACGATCTCGCGGCCCGTGAGTTCGAGCCCCGCGCCAGGCTCTGGGCTGATGGCTCAGAGCCTGGAGCCTGTTTCCGATTCTGTGTCTCCCTCTCTCTCTGCCCCTCCCCCGTTCATGCTCTGTCTCTCTCTGTCCCAAAATAAATAAACGTTAAAGTTCCCACAGTTTATTTTTCTAGATCACAAGCATGTTTGTATGAGAGGCAGGGGAGAACAAAGATCATGCTCCAAAAGACTGAATAGCCTTGAGAACATGAGGGGGTATTTGCGGTCATGGCATGGGATAACTCCTATCCTTGTGCACATCCTTGCATGTAACATCATAACAACTAACTACAACAGACTGGACAGAGCCATTTCCCATAAATCAACTGACTTCTGACTTCTCTATTCTTTCCTGTGTGTGTGTGTGTGTGTGTGTGTGTGTGTGTGTACATGTACCTGGGTGTATAAATTTAATTACACTAATTGCCATTTAAATCCGAGTGGAAAATAGCAGGCATTATGACACAACAAAAAAAGATGACGTTGGAGCCACACAAGGTTGGGACTCTACTCCATGACCTTAAAATGTGACCTTGCGTAAATCACTTCCCCTCCTAGAAGCACATCTCCTGAGGAGCACAATAGGAGGCTGGAGAAGATGATCACCAAGGCCACATTTCAGTTTTCAAAGTCTGGAGAGCATGAAGTGGGCAGGTGGTGTGCACGTAAGCTCCACTCCGCTCAGGCCCCAGGTCTTCCTCACCAGTCTCTTTGATCACTGGTTCAGCTGTGATCTTTATTTTCATCACATCTTTTATTTGCTCTTAAAGAACATGTTTGCTCTGATTCTTCCCCTTCCATCTTCTTGTCTTAATAGTTTGAGTAAAACTAACTTCATTATTTTAGCTCTGTGAAAGTTTTGTCAGTCAATTGCAATCGATGTCATTTTTATAAGAACCTTCTCTAAAGCTTGCTGCCACCCTTCTTTGGAGTTCCTTTAGTTGCTTCCCTTTGCTTTGGTTCTCCAGACACTTCTTTTGGGTCCCTTCCCTTCCTTCTGGAATGGCTTAGCCTTCCTCACTCCCCTTTACTCACTACTTTCTGCCTTCTGTTTTCATCCTTCAGACATCCTCATAAAGTAAAAAGCCTAGTTTGTTTTTGCCCCAGAGTTAATAGTCCATAAGTATTAAGAAACAGTAATCATATCTGACTGCTGTGTATATCTTTCTAAAAATTAATGTTTTGAGCTTTCCTAAGTTAGTGGATGTTCTCTTTAAAATGAGAAAGCAAAAACAAACCAAACTCCATTATAAGGTTTTGGGTTTTTTAGTACCCTATGAGGGGGAAATATTTTATCATAGGACTAAAGATGTAAATACTTTTGTAAATATGCTGCTCACAAGTTCATTCATGATAGAATTATCATAGATTTTAGCGAAAGAAAATCCTTAGTTCAAGTGTCAACTTCACTGTTCACTGTCTAAGACCTTGACAATTTCAAAACCCACAAATTTCAAAACATGTTAAGGAATGTAGTCCCAGGACTTCCAAGATAAGCCTGCTGGCTGAGAATAGGGGGAAAAAGGGAAACAGAAATAACATTTCAGTGGGCTAATTCTCTGGTGGTATTCTCAAAGAATCTGTAAGTCTACTCTTGAGACATTCTTCCTAGTCTGAAATTAAATCACTTTACAGGTATTTTACCACTGTATTGGGAGTGGATAAGAACTCTTTCACATATACCTAGGACTCCCCCCATTTATTTGGTGATAAGTCATTTCACAATACATTATTTTAGAGGTGTCTAATGGTATGGTATGAATAGGTAAGAACCAAATAGCCAGGCACTGTTGAGATAAAATCAGGATACATGCAGTTGATTTTTTTTAACTTCATGAATTCTCTGGAATGTCTGCTTAATACCAGACCTTAATAGCTCTTGAGGATGCAGTGATGAATAATACAAATATCCTTCCCTCCTGGAGTTTACATTTAAGCTCTGCACTGGTGTTAAGGTCAAACCAGATCAGGATAGGTCACAATGCTTCCAGGTTCGTGCTCATAAACAAACAATTACCCATAAAGTGACTGAGCATCAACTTCAGGGATGCAGCCTTTCCAAGGCCCCAAAGGGGTACTGTTGCTGGGCTCACATCCTCATGTTATTTTTATTAAAGTTTTTTTATTTGGGATAATTATAGATTCACATGCAGTTATAATAAATAACACAGAGAGAACCTGTGCTTCCTTCACCCAGTTTCCTTCCATGGTAACATCTTGCAAAGCAATACAATACACTGATCTTATTCACATTTCACCAGTTGTATGTGTATTCATGTGTGTGTGTGTGTGTGTGTGTGTGTGTGTGTGTGTGTGTGCACATGCTGAGTTCTATGCAATTCTATCACATATGTAGGTTTCCGTATTCCCCGTCACAGTCAAGGTGCACTTTGTAACAATACCCACTTCCCTTCTATACCCACTCCTGGGAACCGCTCATCTGTTCTGCATCTCTATTGCTATTTCAAGATTGTTATACAAATGGAACCATACAGAATGTTCCTTATGGGATCCACATTTTTTTTTCTTTTTAAACTTAGCTTCATTCCCTCAGTATACATCTAAGTCAGTGCATCTTTCAACAGTTCATTGCTTCATATTGGTGAATGTTGTTGAGTTTTTGGTGTTTATCTTAATTAATTTTGTCCTGAATATGCACATGAAGTATTCTGGATCAGAGACAGATTAACATTATTCACTTAAAAATGAAACAATGTTGTGGACACACCCACCAATTCTTACCTCTGTAACAGCATGGTAGAAGCAAGGTCGAAATTTGTATACATACAAACTCTAAAGTCTATGCCATTGAGGAAGGATGGAATAAAATAGATTTTCTGTGTGTGTGTTTGTGTGTGTGTGTATGTGCATGTGTGTGTGTGTGCACGTGTACAAGAGAAAGAGACAGCTGACTCCCTCTTTCTTCTTTTTTTTTTTTTTTTATTTTTTAAAATTTATTTTTGAAAGAGAGAGAGAGAGAGAGACAGAGCATGAGCGGGGGAGGAGCAGAGAGAGAGGGAGACACAGAATTCGAAGCAAGCTCCAGGCTCTATGCTGTCAGCACAGAGCCTGATGCGGGGCTTGAACCCATGAACCGTGAGATCATGACCTGAGCCAAAGTCGGACCGTCAACCGACTGAGCCACCCAGGCGCCCTCTCCCTCTTTCTTCTTAAAAGGAGAGAGAAAAATCTTTGCTGCTTAGAGAGAGGATGTAGAGGTCCCTGGGTTCCCACTGTAGCTTTTGTACTGTAAATATCTCTCCCCGAATGCAGATAATCTCTGGTGTCTCTGACTTTTATGACCTAGAGATATCTTCAAGTTCTGGATCTTTATTTTCTTTTGAAATGTAAATGAATACCTCTGGAGTTAGTTAGATCTCCCTGGGGTTCCTGCACTATCTTGACGGTTGTAAATTAAGTTCTCAAGGCTTGCTCAGCTCCGGATCTCATGTTTTCAGCCAAATGTATTCAGAGAGCCCCAACTCTGCAGACACATAAAAATATTTTATCTACAACCAGCGGGGGTATTCCATGTTATTAACATACGTCAGTTTGTTTCACCAACTGAAGGACATTGGGGTTGTTTCCCTTTTCTGGCTATTACAAATGAAGCTGTAATGTATATTCAGGTATAGGTTTTTATAGGAACATAAGTTTTCATTTCTCTGGTATAAATGCCCAAGAATACAATTGCTAAGTCATATGGTAATTTCATGTTTAGTTTTATAAGAAACTGCCAAACTGTTTTCCAGAGTGGCTGTACCATTTTACCTTCCATATATTTTTAGAAAATATTTTTACCACATGTAATTTAGACTGCTGTCTCCAACTCACATCTTATCACATGTTCCCCTCATGTTGAGAGCAGTGGAGTGACTATAGAGAATTTTGTGATCTAGCTAAAGGGAAAGTGAATGATACTTTTAGATTGAGTTTAGTGAAATATCATTATACAGCTCAAAATTATATGCACATATAGTGAGATATTCCCAGCCCAGTGTAGGAATGACTTCTAGGAATACTTTTACTGCTCTGTATCAACTCCATCAGTGATTTAAAATGAAGGTGCACAATAGGAGCCTATTCCACGCACCAAAAGTATGTGTAGGATAGAACAGAACTAAAGTTTGATTCATACACAGAGAGCCAAGAGTTAGTTTGTGGAAAGTTCTTCCAAATATTGTATATATATTAAGACACTACAGATTTTCCTAAAATTGACAACATACCTAAAATCTTATGACTCTAAATTTTTTGTCATATAATGAATTGAGAATGTGAATTATACTTTTATTTACATATTTTTAAAGTTTATTTATTTACTTTGAGAGAGAGAGAGAGCACACAAACAGGGAGAGAGGGAGAGAAGGAGAGAGAGAGAGAATCCCAAGCAGGCTCCATGTTGTCAGCACAGAGCCCATTTCGGGGCTTGATCTCAGGAACTGTGAGCATGACCTGAGCTGTTTTGGCTCAGTGTGGAGCCTGCTTGGGATTCTCTCTCTCCCTCTCTCTCTCCGCCCCTCCCTGTTCACACACTCTCACTCTTCCTCTCAAAATAAATAAACATTTAAAAAGTATCAGTAATACGAAACAAATTCAAATAAACTATACTAGATAAAACACTGTTTTTCTTTTATTCACTCTATAGGAAAAGAATAAAATTTTACTCATACCAAGATACAGAGAGCTTATAGATATTTACACAGTATAAAGGTATGTCAGGTAGGTAATTAATGAAAATATCATCGGTGTTTTTTGTTTGTTTTTGGTGACTTTTTTCAGTCTTATTAGTTAGCTTTTTCTAATTTGCAATTTGTTCTAAGTTATTTTCTCTTTCTAATTTTATATTAAATTGCATACATCATTTTGTATTCATAATTGCCTATTCTCTTTCTTAAAACAGCCCCCAAATTACATAAACTTTAGGCCTCACAAGACCTGAATTCACCCTGCTTATAATGTCCAATTTTTCAAGAACAAATAAATATTCAAATTTGACCCCCAAATGGCCAGCATTAAGTAGACACATGAATTATTCCAGATTTCCTTAATAATTACACAAGTGAGAGATGGGGACCTTAGCATCCCAACATACTTCTGAGAATAGGTAAACACAGCCACTCCAAAAAAATCTACAGTGGGAATTCCTAAAGAAAATTCATAAGTTTATAAGAAACAATATTATTACTACTAGCATTGTTATAAAATGCTTTGAATTATTAACATTTATTATATATATTTTTTACTTTAAAGTTTACTTTTTATTTTTATTTAATTTAATCCTTTAAGAAACTCTCTGGAGTAGTAATAACAGGATATTATAATTAAATATTCATTTTACATGTAAGAAAAAGAATTTCAGCATGATTGAATGACTTTCCTTTGGTCACAGAATTAATATGGAACAACAAAGAAATGATTTCAAGGCTCTTGGTTCCAAAGCTAATGCTTAATTCATTATTCCTCATTGGCTACATACAGGAGAAGACAGGCTCACTGCCAACACCATGACAGATAATAAACCAAATATAAGGTGAATATCTTTAATTGAAAATGCTGAATTTATCTTTTAGAATAAATGTCAAAGTTGACCCTGGTGCAAGACTAAATTTACTTTTAGAGTTATTAATGTTAAATGAAGCAAGTAAAATATGGTGTTAATTACAGTCTAAAACCATGTCAAACTGTATATTGGAGATGACTGAACTAATTCATAGGATTTCATTAAGATCTTAGATAATTTTAATATGAAATAGAAAGATAAAGGAAACTCATCATCATCTTAGTGGATCAATGGAATTATTTTTTCACTAAGCCACTCTCCATTCATATATATACAGTTTGAGAAGTGATTCATTTTTCCTTTCTCTGTATTTGCTTTCTTTGTACTACCATTATATTTATCACATCCTGGTCTATATTATATATTCTTCAACTACTCATTAATTTAACAAATATTTATTGAGCATTTACCATGCCCCAAGCACTTTATTAGGCACTGAGATAGAGATGTGAAATGAAAGAACAAAAATTAAGTGTCTATATTTCTTTCTTCATCATGAAACAAGAGCCCCTGTGAACTGGGACCATGCCAGCCTCCAGACTTAGTGTCAAAATTTATCTGAATATCTAAAATCAATTAAAGTGCCAGATATTGAGCTGGACTCCATGAGTTGAGGACAAGGTTGAATTGAAAAGGAGAAATATTTTAAGAGAAAAAAATAGCTTTCATTGTTTTAAGGTCTTTCCATACATAATTCATACGACATCCCCAAGCAGAAAGTAACAGTACCATCCCTATTTTGTGATAAAGAAGATAGAGGTTAAATGACTTGCTTAAGGTCAAACAACCTTGTGAGCTGTATAGGCAGTATTTGAGTTCAGAAGTCCATGCTTTTATCCATATCTTATCTAAATTGTAGATGACAGTGTGAGAACAAAACTTTTTTTTAACTTTATTTTTTATTTTTAAAAATTTACATCCAAATTAGTTAGTATATAGTGAAGCAATGATTAGTAGATTCCTTAATGCCTCTTACCCATTTAGCCCATCCCCCCTCCCACAACCCCTCCGGCAACCCTCAGTTTGTTCTCCATATTTATGAGTCTCTTCTGTTTTGTCCCCCTCCCTGCTTTTATATTATTTTTGTTTCCCTTCCCTTATGTTCATCTGTTTTGTCTCTTAAAGTCCTTATGAGTGAAGTCATATGATTTTTGTCTTTCTCTGACTAATTTCACTTAGCATAATACCCTCCAGTTCTATCCACGTAGTTGCAAATGACAAGATTTCATTCTTTTTGATTGCCAAGTAATACTCCATTGTATATATATACCACTTCTTTATCCATTCATCCATCGATGGACATTTGGGCTCTTTCCTTACTCTGGCTATTATTGTTAGTGCTGCTATAAACATGGGGGTGCATGTGTTCCTTCGAAACAGCACACCTGTATCCTGTGGAGAAACGTCTAGTAGTGCAATTGCTGGGTCATAGGGTAGTTCTACTTCTAGTTTTTTGAGGAGCCTCCACACTGTTTTCCAGAGTGGCTGCACCAGCTTGCATTCCCACCAACAATGCAAAAGAGATCCTCTTTCTCCGCATCCTTGCCAACATCTGTTGTTGCCTGAGTTGTTCATGTTAGACATTGACAGGTGTAAGGTGGTATTTCATTGTGGTTTTGATGGAAATTTCCCTGATGATGAGTGATGTTGAGCATTTTTTCATGTGTTGGTTGGCCATCTGGATGTCTTCTTTGAAGAAGTGTGTATTCATGTCTTTTGCCCATTTGTTCACTGGGTTATTTGTTTTTTGGGTGTTGAGTTTGATAAGTTCTTTATAGATTTTGGATAATAACCCTTTACCTGATATGTCATTTGTAAATATCTTCTCCCATTCTGTCAGTTGCCTTTTAGTTTTGCTGATTGTTTCCTTCGCTGTGCAAAAGCTTTTTATTTTGATGAGGTCCCAGTAGTTCATTTTCACTTTTGTTTCCCTTGCCTCCTGAGACTTGTTGAGTAAGAAGTTGCTGCAGGCAAGATCAAAGACATTTTTGCCTGCTTTCTCCTCAAGGATTTTGATGGCTTCCTGTCTCACATTGAGGTCTTTCATCCACTTTGAGTTCATTTTTGTGTATGGTGTAAGAACGTGGTCCAGGTTCATTCTTCTGCATGTCGCTGTCCAGTTTTCCCAGCACCACTTGCTGAAGAGACTGTCTTTATTCCATTGGATATTCTTTCCTGCTTTGTCAAAGATTAGTTTGCCATACGTTTGTGGGTCCGTTTCTGGGTTCTCTATTCTATTCCATTGATCTGAGTGTCTGTTCTTGTGCCAGTACCATACTGTCTTGATGATTACAGCTTTGTAGTATAGCTTGAAGTCTGGGATTGTGATGCCTCCTGCTTTGGTTTTCTTTTTCAATATCACTTTGGCTATTTGGGGTCTTTTCTGGTTCCATACAAATTTTAGGATTATTTGTTCTAGCTCTGTGAAGATTGCTGGTGTTACTTTGATAGGGATCGCATTAAATATGTACATTGCTTTGGGTAGTACTGACATTTTAACAATATTTGTTCTTCCTATCCAAGGCATGGAATCTTTTTCCATTTCTTTGTGTCTTCTTCAATTTCTTTCATGAGCTTTCTATAGTTTTCAGTGCATAGATTTTTCACCTCTTTGGTTAGATTTATTCCTAGGTATTTTATGGGTTTTGGTGCAACTGTAAATGGGATCGATTCCTTGATTTCTCTTTCTGTCGCTTCATTGTTGGTGTATAGGAATGCAACCGATTTCTGTGCGTTGATTTTATATCCTGCAACTTTGCTGAATTCATGAATCTCTTCTAGCAGTTTTTTGGTGGAATCTTTTGGGTTTTCCGTATAGAGTATCATGTCATCTACAAAGAGTGAAAGTTTGATCTCCTCCTGGCCAACTTGGATGCCTTTTATTTCTTTGTGTTGTCTGATTTCAGAGGCTAAGATTTCCAATGCTATGTTGAATAACAGTGGCAAGAGTGGACATCCCTGTCTTGTTCCTGACCTTAGAGGGAAAGCTCTCAGTTTTTCCCCATTGAGGATATTAGCGTTGGGTTGCTCGTATATGGCTTATATCATCTCGAGGTATGATCCTTCTATCCTTACTTTGTTGAGGGTTTTTATCAACAAAGGATGCTGTATTTTGTCAAATGCTTTCTCTGCATCTATTGAGAGGATCATATGGTTCTTGTCCTTTCTTTTATTGATGTGATGAATCATGTTAATTGTTTTGCGGATATTGAATCAGCCCTGCATCCCAGGTATAAATCCCACTTGGTCGTGGTGAATAATTTTTTTAATGCATTGTTGGATCCGGTTGGCTAATATCTTGTTGAGGATTTTTGCATCCATGTTCATCAGGGAAATTGGTCTCTAGTTCTCCTTTTTAGTGGGGTCTCTGTCTGGTTTTGGAATCAGCGTAATGCTGGCTTCATAGAAAGAGTTTGAAAGTTTTCCTTCCATTTCTATTGTTTGGAACAGTTTAAAGAGAATAGGTGTTAACTCTTCCTTAAATGTTTGGTAGAATTCCCCTAGAAAGCCATCTGGCCCTGGACTCTATTTTTTGGCAGATTTTTGATTACTAATAAGATTTCCTTACTGGTTATGGGTCTGTGCAAATTTTCTATTTCTGCCTGTTTCAGTTTTGGTAGTGTATATGTTTCTAGGAATTTGTCCATTTCCTCCAGATTGCCCATTTTATTGGCATATACTTGCTTACAATATTCTCTTATTATTGTTTTTATTTCTGTTGTGTTGGTTGTGATTTCTCCTCTTTCATTCTTGAATTTACATATTTGGGTCCTTTCCTTTTTCTTCTTGATCCAAGTGGCTAGTGGTTTATCAATTTTGTTAATTCTTTCAAAGAACCAGCTTCTGGTTTCATTGAGCTGTTCTACTGTTTTGTTTTTTTGTTTTTTGTTTTTTTTTTTGGTTTCAATAGCATTAATTTCTGCTGTAATCTTTATTATTTTCTGTCTTCTGCTGGCTTTTGGGTTTTATTTGCTGTTCTTTTTCCAGCTCCGTAAGGTGTAAGGTTAGGTTGTGTATCTGAGATCTTTCTTCCTTCTTTAGGAAGGCCTGGATTGCTATGTACTTTCCTCTTATGACCGCCTTTGCTGCATCCCAGAGGTTTTGTGTTGTGGTGCTATCATTTTCATTGACTTCCATATATTTTTAATTTCTCCTTTAACTGCTTGGTTAGCTCATTCATTCTTTAGTAGGATGTTCTTCAGTCTCTAAGTATTGTTACCTTTTCAAATTTTTTCTTGTGGTTCATTTCGAGTTTCATAACGTTGTGGTCTGAAAATATGCAGGGTATGATCTTGATCTTTTTGTACCTGTTGAGGACTGATTTGTGTCCCAGTATTTGGTCTGTTCTGGAGAAAGTTCCATGTGCACTGGAGAAGAATGTATATTCTGCTTTAGGATGAAATGTTCTAAATTATCTTTTAAGTCCATCTGGTCCAGTGTGTCATTCAAAGCCATTGTTTCCTTGTTGATTTTTTGATTAGATGATCTGTCCATTGCTGTGAGTGTGGTGTTGAAGTCTCCTACTATTGTGGTATTACTATCAATGAGTTTCTTTATGTTTGTGATTAATTGATTTATATTTTTGGGTGCTGCCACATTTGGCGCATAAATGTTTACAGTTGTTAGGTCTTCTTGGTCTATAGACCCCTTGATTATGATATAATGTCCTTTCGCATCTCTTGATACAGTCTTTATTTTAAAGTCTAGATTGTCTGATATAAGTGTGGCTACTCCAGCTTTCTTTTGTTTACCATTAGCATGATAGATGGTTCTCCATCCCCTTATTTTCAATCTGTAAGTGTCTTTAGGTCTAAACTGGGTCTCTTGTAAATAGCATATAGATGGATCTTGTTTTCTTATCCATTCTGTTACCCTATGTCTTTTGATTGGAGCATTGAGTCCATTGACATTTAGAGTGAGTACTGGAAGATATGAATTTATTGCCATTATGATGCTTATAGAGTTGGAGTTTCTGGTGGTGTTCTCTGATCCTTTCTAATCTTTTGTTGCTTTTGGTATTTATTTATTTACATATATATTTTTTCATCTTTTCTCTCCTTAGAGAGTCCCCCTTAAAATTTCTTGCAGGGCTGGTTTAGTGGTCACAAACTCCTGTAATTTTTGTTTGTCTGGGAAACTTTTTCTCTCTCCTTCCATTTTGAATGACAGCCTTGCTGGTTAAAGAATTCTTGGCTGCATATTTTTCTGATTCACTACACTGAATATATCCTGCCCCTCCTTCCTGGCCTGCCAAGTTTCTGTGGATAGGTCTGCTGCAAACCTGATCTGTCTTTCCTTGTAAGTTAGGGACTTTTTTTCCATTGCTGCTTTCATGATTCTCTCCTTGCCTGAGTATTTTGTGAATTTGACTATGATTTGCATTGTTGATGGTCGGTTTTTGTTGAATCTAATGAGAGTCCTCTGTGCTTCCTGGATTTTGATGTCTGTGTCTTTCCCCAGGTTAGGAAAGTTTTCTGCTATGATTTGCCTACATAACCCTTCTACCCCTATTTCTCTCTCTTTCTCCTCTGGGACCCCTATGATGCTGGGGAACCCCTATGGTTCCTTTTTAATGAGTCACTGATTTCTCTAATTTTTTTTTTTTTTTAGTATTTTTTAAAGTTTATTTATTTTTCACAGAGAGAGAGAGAGAGAGAGAGAGAGAGAGAGAGCGTGAACGGGGGAGGGTCAGAGAGAGGGAGACACAGAATCCAAAGCAGGCTCCAGGCTCTGGCCCTCAGCACAGAGCCCAACATGGGGCTCGAACTCACAGACTGCGAGATCATGACCTGAGCGAAAGTCGGATGCTCAACCAACTGAGCCACCCAGGTGCCCCCGATTTCTCTAATTCTTAAATCGTGCTTTTTTGCCTTAATCTCCCTCTTTTTTTCTGCTTCATTAAGTTTGTCCTCTATATCGCTGATTCTCTGTTCTGCCTCATCCATCCTTGCTGCCGCTGTATCCATCCATGATTGCAGCTCAGTTAGAGCATTTTTAATTTCATTCTGGCTATTTTTTACTTGTTTTATCTCTGCAGAAAGGGATTCTAATCTGTTTTCGACTCCAGCTAGTATTCTTATTAACGTGATTCTAAATTCTGATTCAGACATCTTGCTTGTGTCTGTGTTGGTTAAATCCCTGGCTGTCGTTTCTTCATGCTCTTTCTTTTGGGGTGAATTCCTTCGTTTTGTCATTTTGAAGGGAGAAAAGGAATTAATGAGGTAGAAGCATTGAAATAAAAAAAAATAAAATAAAAAAATATTAAAATTTAAAAATTAAAAACACACACACACAAAAATCGAATAGCTGATGCTAGATCCTAAGTGTGTTTTGGTCTGGCTGTAGAAAGTGGTTTGAAAGATTAGAGAAACAACAAAAAAAGGGGGGGTGGGAGAGAAAAAAAAGAAATCTGTTGAGAATTTGAAAAAATGAATACACTAAAGTAGACTAAGATATACAAAATTAGAGAATGTAGTAGAAAAAAATTATAGAAAAATATTTTTAATAAAAATTAAAAAGAAATATTAATTTTTTTGTTTTTCTGTATTTAAGACAAAAGAAAAGAAATGAAAAAGAGAAAAAAGATAAAAAAAGAAATCGTTTGAAAATTTGAAAAAGTGAATACACTGTAGTAGACTGAAATAAAATGATGGGAGTAAGATAGAATTTGAAAAAATTTACATAAAAGCAAAAAAAAATATAGTAATAAAAATTAAATAAATATATTTTAAAAATGAAAGTAAAAATGAAGTTTTTCTCTTTCTGCATTCAAGAAAAAGAAAAGAAATGAAAAAGAGAAAAAAAGAAAAAGAAAGAAAAAAGGAAACTGTTTGAAAATTTGAAAAGGTGAGTACACTGAAGTAGACTAAAATAAAATGATGGAAGTAAAGTAGAATTTGAAAAAAATTTACACAGAAGTAAAAAATGTAGTAATAAAAACTAAAGGCAGAGATGTTTAAGAAAAATTGAAAATGAAAATGAGTTTTTTCTCTTTCTGTATTTAAGAAGAAGAAAAGAATTGTAAAAGAGAAAAAGAAAAAAGAAAAGAAAGAAAATTGAATAGATGAAACTGCTAACAGATTGAAGTGGGACTGAAATTGCTTTGTTCCCCTAGAAGTCAGTCTATGTAGCTCTTTATAGTCCATAAATTAAGCCGGTGGGGAGACTTGTGTTCTTGAAGAGTGAAGTTGGCCCAGTTGGTCAGGGCTCAGTGTAACAGCTCTGCTCTCCCCTAGATGGCGCTGCTAGCCTACTGGGGGTGCATTGTTGCGGTGCTGGTTGGTGCGCATGCGCATCTGCGGGAGCGGTGAAAACTGGCGCCATCCAGCCACCCAGTCTGTTCTCCCAGATCAGCAATCACGCACCTGTCCTCTGTCTTCAGCTCTCATCCACTCCCCGCTTTTTCACTCTCCATGACCAGGCCCCCGGCAGTACCTCTCTCCTGAGTTTTGTCTCAGATGCGGCTGTTTTCCCCAGCCCCTTACTTCCGAAGGACTGCGGCTTTGACCCGTTCCGCCCCTCTGCGGGAGGGTTTCACTGAGCAATGGCCAAATGAGCAAAGGCCGAATATCGGCTGCACCCAGGAACGCCCGCTGGACCCTGCTGCTGCTGGTGCCCTGAGACTGCGGCCAGGTGCCATCCCGCCCCAGAAAAAGTTCATGAGATAGTGTAGCAGCAGCATTTCAGGGATTATGGAAAATCACCACACACATCTGGCACCAGGCTTCACCCTCGACGACCTTGCCCCAGCACCAGTGAATGTGGCCGTTTTCTGGGGTCTGTTGGGACCAGGTGGCTTCAACTGTCTCTACCAAATGTCCTTCCAGCAGTGGAACCGCTTTTCCCTGTGTGGCCTGAGAACCTCCCGGACCCCACTCTGCTCCTGGGGATTCGTCCTTCCCACCAGAGCACCGCCAGGTATGGGGTTGCGGGGTTGCAGCTTTTGCGCTCCCCTTGTTTACAGTCTTAATGGAATTGAAACCCTTTCCTTTCTCCTTTCTCCCTTTTTAGTTTAGTCCCTGCGGCTGTTTCCAATTTTCCACTGTCTCTCCAGCTGCTTTTGGGGAGGGCTGCTTTTCCCGTATTCTCCCCCACCCCCAGTCTCCGTCCTCTCTCCACCTGCAAAAGCGGCTCCCTGCCCGCTGCCGGCTTCTCTTTCCCCAAGTTCACCTCTCTGCGCCACGTACCTGCTGAATTCTGTGGTTCAGGTTGTGCAGATTGTTGTGTTAATCCTCTGATCAGTTTTCTATGTGTAGAGCATGGTTTAGTGTTGGTCTGGCTGTATTTCATGGGTGTGAGACACAGAAAAACTTCCATGCTGTTCCGCCATCTTGGCTCCTCCCTCAGAGAACAAAACTTCTAAATTGTCAGTGATGAAAGGTTTGACTCCGTTGACATATGTAGCTTAATTTACTGGCCAAAAGGAATTATCCCATAATTAGGCTGTTAGGATTTTAGAATACGACTTTGGGAGTATGCACAAGCTGGAAAGTTTCAAGCAGCCTAACTATGGATAAGAGATAATCATAAAATGTTGACATCTACATGTAAAACATCCTATGTATCAGGCATTTCTTTAATCACTCAGTTTGCAAAACCTGCCTGCATACTATGTTTCCATCTTTGTTTATATCCACTTGCTTTCTAAACAAGCGTTTAAAGGGAAATTCTCAAAAACAAATCTGGAAGCAAGTTGCCTTTGACAAATGGCTGATGTTGATTTAACTGAGACCTAATTTTTATTAAGCTATAGAACATTTCTATAGAATTTTTTCTAAGCAGAAGTTTTCAAGGTGGTTCCTGCTGTCAAACTATTAGACACAGTAGATTTTCCAAGTCTTCATTAAAACCTTTGAGATTACCCCCTTATCTGTTTGATCACATTTTCTAGAGTCTCAGTAATTTTATTGTTGTGGTAACTCATTTTTTTTTAAAGTGTAGTTGACACACAATGTTACATTAGTTTCTGTTGTACCACACAGTGATTTGACAACCCCATATATTATGCTATGCTTAGCACAAGCGTAGCTACCATCCATCTCTTAATAGGGCACTTTCAGATTTGACTTGGAATCAATGTCCTTCCTTGAGGAGGTGATTCTTGAGGACAAGAACCATATTCCACTAATCTCTGTATTCATGGCACCCAGCACAAGGGGTGGATTCAAAAAATATTTGTTTAAATTATTGAAAATGCCATCAAGGTTGGCAATCATGAGTTCGTGAGTGACAAAGAAGTGATGGGGTGGGGGGCAATGGAAAGCGGGAGGCTGGCACTGTAATTTTGGAGTCAGAGTTTTCGCAGAACACCTATGGAGGGAATTAGCATTAGCAGTGTATAGTGCTCTCTCTGTAATTGAAAATCAGTGCTTTTTGATTCGCTATCCCCTTATTGTCATTAGAAGCTTGTGCTGCTTCATCATTTAGAGCAATTAAATACCATGAAAGGTTTCACCCTTTTGGCAGAGCAAGCTCTTTTCAATGTTTCTATACTTTATCTTAAGCTTTCAACCAATAGAGTTGGTGGGAGAGTATCTCCTTATTAGGCTTTATTAACTTCAAGGCTGGAACATTTTGTTCAACTGAGAATTTTTACTGGGAGTTTGAATTTCAATCTCTTTTTATTCTCATTTCATACTATTCAAGATTCAGGATTCTTTTTTTTTCCCTGATCCCATATGACCCTTGATCTCAAGTCCCTTTGATCTTTGCTTGAAAACCTACAATACCTTGGCCAGTTCTTTTCTGGCTATGGTCAGTCAGAAGTAACCAACATATACAAAACTTTCACTCTTTCCAGAAATCTCTCTAGAATCATGGCTCTGAGAATCTGTCATCTACTTTCCATGTAAGAAAAAACATCTGCTTTACCAAATATTTCCCCAAAGGATAATTGCTTTCTCCCATCCTCTACCTGTTCTTTATTACACACATATCAAACACTAAAAAAAAAAAGACAAATATTTTAGTCCACTGTTAAAGTAGAAGCCCAGTTCAAAGTACTAAGTTTTATACTACTCACTATAATGCAAGCTAAAGTGATGAACCACAAAATCATGGTGACATTACATAGTAGATGATTATTTCTTACTCACATAAAGTCTAAAATGGAAAAGTGGGGGCGCCTGGGTGGCGCAGTCGGTTAGGCGTCCGACTTCAGCCAGGTCACGATCTCGCGGTCCGCGAGTTCGAGCCCCGCGTCGGGCTCTGGGCTGATGGCTCAGAGCCTGGAGCCTGTTTCCGATTCTGTGTCTCCCTCTCTCTCTGCCCCTCCCCCGTTCATGCTCTGTCTCTCTCTGTCCCAAAAATAAATAAACGTTGAAAAAAAAAATAATTAAAAAAAAAATAAAATGGAAAAGTGGATGTCCTTGATTGGCAGGTGGCTATTCTCTCTGTCGTAATTCATGGAACCATGTGTTTTTCTACCCTGTGGTCCTGCTATCTTCAACACGTGAACGTCAAGGGTATAGTGTTCGCCTGTATCAGGAGAGATGTGGAAAGAATGTGGAGGATCACATATATGAGTTCTTTATGAACCAGGCTTGTAAGTGTCTACACATTTCCATTCACATACAATTGGTTAGATCTCAGTCACATAGTTCTACCTACTAGTAGGAAGGCCAAAAGAAGAAAGAATGGTATTGGGGGCATGCATGGGGGGCATGCATCATCTCTGTTGTAATAATACATAATTAAACTACATATTTTTATACTATTAAAAAAATACACCATTGCTTAAAATACCAAAGTGGTGATAAATAGCTGAAGCAGTCACAGCAGATCCTTGGAAGGGGTAGTATTTGAGCTGTGACCTTAAAAGTAGGCATGGATGGAAGTAATGGGGAAGATATAGCTATAGCAGAGGTATGAGATAGGACTGAAGGTAGACTACTTTTCTCAACTGAGGGTAATATTATCTTGCCCTGTCTGCCTCACAAAGTTATAGATGTGAGCTCTGTGACCTATTGCCTTCATAATTTGTCTTACACAGAAGAACAATATTATTTGGGAATTATGGCTGTCTTTTCAGAGAGCAAAAAGAAGTGTGCCAGTCTTTGTGTGACCCCCTCTTAACTAGTTTACGGTGCAAAGTAAGAAAAATGTGGTAAAGAAGAATTCTTGTGTCAAAGTATTGGGCGGTTTTAGATACTGAACTTTGGCTTGTGCATTCAAAGAAGAGTGTTGCCAACACATTACTTAATGAATGTTGGAAGATAGATTGTATCAAAGAAGTATATAAGCAAGTTCTCACTTTGTCTGTTTCCGACAGAAATCACCCTGTAGTCTTTATTGAAAAATAAAGCTTTGTGATCTTCCTTAACTTGTCTTTGGCCATTGACAGGGGTCTTTTTACTAGTACCATCTCCATCTCATAGCCTTACCTTGAGAGTAGGAGCTCATCCTTGTTGTCTCTTATTTACATGCTAAAAATTGGTCAGAATTTTATATCAACAATCAAAGGAGAATGTCTAATCTATTCATGTTGTACAGAAGGATAATTGAAAGCAAAGTTGTTCAGTGATTTGCTCAAGGTCATCTAGGCCATTACTGGAATAGTTTCCAATTTTAGAACCCTTGCCAATATATGCCAGATGTAAAAAATCACTTCTGGGGCACCTGGGTGCCTTAGTCAGTTAAGCGGCTGACTTTGGCTCAGGCCATGATCTCACAGTTCGTGATTTTGAGTCCCGCATCAGGCCCTGTGCTGACAGCTCAGAGCCTGGAACCTGCTTCAGATTGTGTCTCTCCCTCTCTCTCTGCCCCTCCCCAGCTCGCACTCGGTCTCTGTCTCTCTCTAAAATAAACGAAGATTTTTAAAAAAGGTTAAAAATTACTTCTTCAGTTTTGTTTTTTATGCCTGATTTTCTCATCATTCTCAAACTTTTCTACTCAAAAATAAACAGCCTTTGTAAGCCTGGCAATGTCTTTTGTCCTTAAATTTTAAAGTGGATAGTTTTGAGGTCAAGTAGTAACATAATTCTAAAAATTCATTATTACTGACTCTGTCTCAGTTTTCATACAGAGAAGGATTGTCATTGTTAGACGGCTAATGCAAAATTTCACTTTTGAGGTAAATTTTAATAGATGATAGGTATTCAACATGTCTTGCTGATAAATTTGTCAACTATTTGGTTAATAGAAGGACTCCAAAACTCAGAGACAAAACATCAATAATTTATTCTGTGCACGTGCAGGTCAGCTCATTTTTCTCAGCTAAGCTGGGCTCAGGATGTGCTTGACTCAGAGTTGTAGGTCAGCTCTATGTCTGCTGTGTGTCGTATGCTTAGATCAGCAGCTGACTGAAACATGTTCTTAGAATAAAAGTCAGGAGAACAAGACCAACAGTGCAAGCATATTTCAAGCCTCTGCTCACGTCTTCGTTAACGTCCCCTTGGGCAGATCTCATCATGTTGCCAAATCCTGCGTCTCAAGAGTGGGAAGG